>NC_077231.1:283102934-283417934 GCF_027887165.1 Monodelphis domestica
GGAAGGAAGGAAGGAAGGAAGGAAGGAAGGAAGGAAGGAAAGAAAGAAAGAAAGGAGGAAAGAAAGAAAGAAAAAAGAAAGAAGGAAGGAAGGAAGGAAGGAAGGAAGAAAGGAAGGAACGAAGGAAAGAAAGAAGGAAAGAAAGGAGGAAAGAAAGAAAGAAGGAAGGAAGGAAGGAAGGAAGGAAAGAAAGAAGGAAAGAAAGGAGGAAAGAAAGAAAGAAGAAAGAAAGAAAGAGAGAGAGAGAGAAAGAGAGAGAGAGAGAGAAAGTCACTTGTAATACACCTACCTATTTCTTCATCTGTAAAGTGAGACATAACACATGCCACACAGGAACCATCAGCTATAGGTCACATTAAATAATGTGAGTACAATTTGTGAATGTGAATACAATGCTTTGAAACAACTAAAAGGTTATATAGAGGCACTGTTAGCACTAACTTTGGAAATGTTAATCTTTTGATTACAGCAGCAGCACCACCACCACTATCACCCCAATGAAAGACATTTGGGTCTCACTTTTTTGAATGATGCATGTCTGAAAGCCATTTATCTTCCTGGCTTGTCAGAAGTTAATTTTTTCAGAGATTACTATGATACTCCAGCAAGATTTGTTTGATTGTGATCTTTCTCCTGTGCATACCAGACTATTCATGATTATTGACCAATAGCCCGAGGCTCCAGCCTTCCTCACAGAGCCAAAAAAAGCTCACAAGATGATTTTCTAGATGTAGATGTGGCAAATATGAGAGTTTTCCCCTGAAAAGACAAGTTTTTTTTGTTTTTTGTTTTTTTCCCCAGCTCTTTGAAATTGTGACCGTACTGATTTTGAAGGTAGTATTCAGACTTCCCATTCCCTCCTTGAACTCCTTTTGGTAGCCCTTTGTATTTTTGGGGTGTTTTCTGCCCCCTAGCTTGGAGGAAGTGGTGGGCTTCTTCATTGTTGCAGACAAACCAGGTCAGTCAGTCATCTTTGGAGTAAAACATTTCAGAGAGAGGAATCTGTGCCTTGTTAATGAAGCTGATTCTTTGTTCCAGTTGCTTTCCCCTCAGTGCATGGGAGAATTTATTCAAGATTGTAGCCATCCAACATAAGAAAGGAGCCAGCTCGGAAATAAACTTGCATGTGTTAGAACATCCTTTTTTCCTTCTCTTTCTTATAAAATAAAATAACTCAGGATATAGAAGAGCCAGAAGTTCTGAATACTTATCTGAGATGTTAATTAGGACTACAGTACAGATTTTTTATGATGTGGGACAAGAATTACTTTAAAATGTTTTTCTCCCCATCCATTCTCATGCTGACATTATTAAGCTTCAAGGACTTGGGCTGGTTTGTTAATAGCTAGAAGGATGAAAGGCAAAGGTACCTTTTATTCCAAAGACTTTTCTTTTGGAACTTAGATGAATCACATTTGACATTTTAAAGAAACTTCAACATGGAAATTATTTACAAGTTAGGTAGAATTAGATTCTGGAGTAAGATGATCACTGCTCCTTTTTTTTAGGATTTTTTCCCCCTCCAAAGTGATGGAAGTATTTGTTGTCAATTATGTTTTGGGGTTAATTACCTTTTCTGATACGAGGTAAAATGGGAAGATTTCTAGCTGTGGCAGTTTTATAACTTTCTTGGTATGTGACTTCCTTGCCACCAACAAGAGTGAATTGGGAACTGGGGGTAGTAGATGGGAAGTGAATCCTACTTGTTTTCCTTTAAAATGCTTTGGGGAGTGGAAATTCTAGAACTAGGAGTAACTTAACAAAAACTAAACTTACTCCTCTGTGAAGCCACACTTTATTCCTCTCTATTGTGATTTCATCCTATAACAACTCAGATGCTTCTTCCTTCTTTTTCCCCATGGTGATATATTCCTTTTTTCCCTCCAATCAGCCAATGTCAATGCAAAGATATGTAGAGTTACCCGATTGCCATCTTCTACCAGTCTAGATATCTCTTCCACCAGTCTAAATAACTAGATAGCTACTAGTCTTCTAAGTCACATCCTAAATGAGAAAAAGGAAATTAGGGACAATAGAAACTAGTGTTAAAAGAATCATGTGCCATTGAGAAGTAAAGAATTCCCGTATATGTTTTATTAAGGTGAAGCATTGGGGTTTGAGGGAATCTTGTAGCCATTGACAGAAACTGCACTAGTGACACTTTGATTTGGTTACTATTGGGAATGATTTTGTGGGGAAATTCTGCAGACTTTGGCTTTAGGCAGATGTTTATCTTGCAGCTGTTTTCATCAGACAATTAATGACACGAGTAATAATCCATAAGTAGAAGAATTGTTAGTGTTATTCTAGGCTAGGGATATGGGAAATAAAAATAGGAATGGTTTATAGAAATGTGGTGGATCCTAAGGTTTTTTAAATATCCTTTCCAAGTTGCCCACATCTCTAAAATCTGTAGTGGTTCTCTATTGCCTATATGAACCTAGTCTACATTTCTTATCTTAGCTTTCAAAGTCTGCTGTATTCTGTTCTCTTTGGCTTAAATACCAGCCAAAGGAATCTAAGCTTTACTCAGGTAAGAGGAAGCCACTGGAAATTTTAGAGCAGAGGAGTGATATGACCAGATCTTTGTATAACAGAGTCCAGTTTTAAAGCTGTATGTAGAAGGCACTGGAGAAAGGAAGTGAAAGTCAAGACTGAAAAACCTCTTTGGAGGTTTCTGTAGTAGTCTAAGCAAGCGAGCTCTGGTCATTGCGTGGTAGCAATGAGAATTCCCTAAGAAGTGGGAAGAGATGCAATAAATATTTTGAAGGGAGGATTAATAGGTCTTCACAACTGATTAAATATACAAAGGAGAAAGAAGAATTGAAGAAAACATCAGGTTTCATGCTTCGGAAACAATGGAGAGTAAAAATGATGAAGTCACTGGGAACTCAATATGTACAAAATGCAAGTGCCATTAGGTCATCCAGTAGAATAAATTCATCAGTAAGCAAAGATTAAGTGCTTACTATATATCAGGCACCATGCTAAGTGCTGAAGATACAAAGACAAGAGTGAATAGTCTCTGCTCTCAAGGAGCTTATATTTTAATTGAGGAGATGAGACATCATGTACGTAAAAAGGTATACATACATATATATATATACATACAAGATACAGAGGAAGTGTATTTTATCTTGATAATTTAGCTCATATATGCCCCTTCTTTTTCTCAGATAATGCTATCACCCACATGTGGACTGTTGCAATAGCCTGCTAGTGGGTCTTCCTATCTTAAGTCCTCTCCCTCCCTCCCATTTCATCCTTTCCTTAGTTATATTATTGATCTTCCTAAAATCCAGGTCTGACCATGTCATCATCATACTGAGTAAATTCTACTGGTTCCCTGGAGCCTCCAAGATCATATACAAAATGCTCTGCTTGATTTCTAAAGCTCTTTATAATGTGGCCACCTCTCCTGCAACTGTTCTTATATCCTACTTCCCTCCCCTTGCCCCCAAGTTCTCTTTGATCCAGTGACTCTGCCATCCTGGCTATTCTTTGAAAAAGTGTCTCCATCTCCTTACTCTGGGCATTTTCACTAGCTATCCTCTTCTGGAATTCTCTCATTCTTCATCTTTACCTTTTGACTTTCCTAACTTTCTTCCAAGTTCCAGCTAAATCCCATCTCTTACAAGGAGCCTTTCTCAGTTCCTCTTTTTTTTTTTTTAATTTGGTCAATTTCAAACATTATTCCTTGGTTACAAAAATCATATACTATTCCTCCCTCCCCTCCCCCCCATCCCTCTTGTAGCCGATGCACAGTTACATTGGGTATCACATATGACCTTGACCAGAACCTATTTTCATGTCGTTGATGTTTGCACCAGGATGTTCATTTAGGGTTCACATCCCCAATCATATCCCCCTTGACCCATGTAATTAAGCAGTTGCCCTTCTTCAGTGTTTCTACACCCACAGTTTTTCCTCTGAATGTGGATAGTATTCTTTCTCATAGATCCCTCTGGGTTGTTCAGGATCACTGCATTGCCACTAATGGAGAAGTCCATTATATTCGATTGCACCACAATGTGTCAGTCTCTGTGTACAATGTTTTCCTGGTTCTGCTTCTCTCACTCTAAATCACTTCCTGGAGGTTGTTCCAGTCTCCATGGAATTCCTCCACTTAATTATTCCTTTTAGCACAATAGTATTCCATCACCAACATATACCACAATTTTTTCAGCCATTCTCCAATTGATGGGCATCCCCTCCTTTTCCAATTTTTGGCCACCACAAAGAGCGCAGCTATGAATATTTTTGTACAAGTCTTTTTCCTTATTACTTCTTTGGGGTACAAACCCAGCAGTGCTACAGCTGGATCAAAGGGCAGTCTTTTATCACCCTTTGGGCATAGTTCCAAATTGCCCTCCAGAATGGTTGGATCAATTCACAACTCCACCAGCAATGAATTAGTGTCCCCACTTTGCCACATCCCCTCCAGCATTCATTACTTTCCATAGCTGTCATGTTAGCCAATCTGCTAGGTGTGAGGTGATACCTCAGAGTTGTTTTGATTTGCATCTCTCTGATTATAAGAGATTTAGAACACTTCTTCGTGTGCTTATTAATATTTTGATTTCTTTGATCGAAAATTACCTATTCATGTCCCTTGCCCATTTATCAATTGGAAAAATGGCTTGATTTTTTTGTACAATTGATTTAGCTCTTTGTAAATTTGAGTAATTAGACCTTTGTCAGAGGTTTTTGTTATGAAGATTATTTCCCAAATTGTTACTTCCCTTCTAATTTTGGTTATATTGGTTTTGTTTGTACAAAACCTTTTTAATTTGATGTAATCAAAATTACTTATTTTACATTTTGTGATTTTTGCTAAGTCTTGCTTGGTTTTAAAATCCTTCCTTTCCCAAAGGTCTGACATGTATGCTATTCTGGGTTCACCTAATTTACTTATCGTTTCCTTCTTTATGTTCAAGTCATTCACCCATTCTGAGTTTATCTTGGTGTAGTGTGTGAAGTGTTGCTCCAAACCTAATCTCTCCCCCAGTCTTCCAATTTTCCCAGCAGTTTTTATCAAATAGTGGTTTTTTTGTCCCAAAAGCTGGGATCCTTGGGCTTATCATAGACTGCCATGTTGAGGTCACTTACTCCAAGTCTATTCCACTGATCCTCCTTTCTGTCTCTTAGCCAGTACCATATTGTTTTGATGACCACTGCTTTATAGTATAGTTTGAGATCTGGTACTGCAAAGCCACCTTCCTTCACATTTTTTTTTCATTATTTCCCTGGATATCCTTGATCTTTTGTTCTTCCAAATGAACTTTGTTATGGTTTTTTCTAATTCAGTAAAAAAGTTTTTTGGTAGTATGGCACGAAATAAATAGATAAATTTGGGTAGGATGGTCATTTTTATTATGTTAGCTCATCCTACCCATGAGCAGTTATTATTTTCCCAGTTGTTTAGATATAGTTTTAATTGTGTGGAGAGTGTTTTGTAGTTGTGTTCATATAGTTCTTGTGTTTGTCTCAGCAGATAGATTCCTAAGTATTTTATATTGTCTCGGGTGACTTTAAATGGAATTTCTCTTTCTAATTCTTGCTGCTGAGATGCGTTGGAGATATATAGAAATGCTGATAACTTATGTGGGTTTATTTTGTATCCTGCAACATTGCTAAAGGTGTTGGTTATTTCCACTAGCTTTTTAGTTGATTCTGTAGGATTCTTTAAGTAAACCATCATATCATCCACAAAGAGTGATAGCTTGTTCTCCTCACTGCCTATTTTAATACCTTCAATTTCTTTTTCTTCTCTAATTGCTACTGCTAGTGTTTCTAGTACAATGTTAAATACAAGTGGTGATAATGGGCATACTTGTTTCACTCCTGATCTTATTGGGAAGGCTTTGAGTTTATCCCCATTGCAGATGATATTAGTTGATGGTTTTAGATATATACTGCTTATTATTTTTAGGAAAGGCCCTTCTATTCCTATGCTTTCTTAATAGTTCTTAATAGAAATGAGTGTTGTATTTTGTCAAAAGCTTTTTCTGAGTCTATTGAGGTAATCATTTTTGTGGGTTTGCTTGTTGATATGGTCAATTATGTGGATGGTTTTCCTAATATTGAACTATCCTTGCATTCCTGGTATAAATCCCACCTGATCATAGTGAATAACCCTCGTGATAACTTGCTGGAGTCTTTTTGCTAGTATCCTATTTAAGATTTTTGCATCTATGTTCATTAGGGAGATTGGTCTATAGTTTTCTTTCTCTGTTTTTGACCTGCTGGCTTTGAGATCAATACCATATTTGTGTCATAAAAGGAATTTGGTAGAACTCCCTCTTTGCTTATTATGTCAAATAGTTTATAAAGTATTGGGATTAGCTATTCTTTGAATGTTTGATAGAATTCACTTGTGAATCCCTCTGGCCCTGGGGATTTTTTCTTAGGGAGTTCTTTGATGGCTTGTTCAATTTCTTTTTTTGATATGGGATTATTTAAGAATTTTATTTCTTCTATTAATCTAGGCAATTTATATTTTTGTAAATATTCATCCATATCTCTCTCTCTCTCACACACACACACACACACACACACACATATATATAATTGGGCAAAATAGGTTTTAATGATTGCCTTAATTTCCTCTTCATTGGAGGTGAGGTCTCCCTTTTCATCTATGATACTGTTGATTTGGTTTTCTTCTTTCCTTTTTTTTTATTAGATTGACCAGTACTTTGCCTATTTTGTTTGTTTTTTCAGAATACCAGCTTCTAGTCTTATTTATTAGTTTAATAGTTCTTTCACTTTTGATTTTATTAATATCTCCCTTGATTTTTAGGATTTCTAGTTTGGTTTTCTGCTGGGGGTTTTTAATTTGATCGCTTTCAAGTTTTTTGATTTGCACGCCCAATTCATTAACCTCTTCCCTGAACTCAAGGATATAAATTTTCCCCTGAGTACTGCTTTGGCTGCATTTCATGTATTTTGAAAGGATATCTCATCATTGTCATTTTCTTCAACGAAATTATTAATTGTTTCTATGATTTGTTCTCTAACCGATTTTGGCGAATCATATTATTTAATTTCCAATTAATTTTTGATTTGGCTCTTCATGTGCCCTTACTGAATATTATTTTTATTGCGTTATGATCTGAAAAGGTTGCATTTATTATTTCTGCTTTTCTGCATTTGTTTGTCATGTTTTTTGACCTAGTACATGGTCAATCTTTGTGAATGTACCATGTGCTGCTGAAAAGAAGGTGTATTCCTTTTTGTTCCTATTTATTTTTCTCCATATATCTGTTAACTCTAATTTTTCTAAGATTTCATTCACATCTCTTACCTCTTATTTATTTTTTTATTTGATTTATCTAAATTTGATAGTGGTAGGTTCAGGTCTCCTACTAGTATAGTTTTACTATTTATTTCCTCCTTCAATTCCACTAGTTTCTCCTTTAGAAACTTGGATGCTATACCATTTGGTGCATATATGTTGATTACTGATATTTCCTCATTGTCTATACTCCCTTTTATCAGGATGTCTTTACCTTCCCTATCCCTTTTAATCAGATCTATTCTTATTTTGGCTTTGTCAGATATCATGATTGCAACTCCTGCCTTCTTTCTAACAGGTAAGGCCCAATAGGTTTTGCTCCAACCTTTTAATTCTAACCATGTGAGTGTCTACCCACCTTAGGTGCATTTCTTGTAGACAATGTATGGCAGAATTTTGGATTTTAATCCTCTCTCCTATTTGTTTTCATTTTATGGGTGAGTTCATTCCATTCACATTCAAAGTTATGATTGTCACTTGTGTATTCTCCAGCATTTTGATATTCTCTCCTAGTTCTGTCCTTTCTTTTTTTTCTATATCCTTTTAAACTAGTGGTTTGCTTTTAATCAATCCCCCAATCCCCTTCCTTAATATGCTTCCCTTTCTTGCCCCTCCCTTTTTGTTCCCTTATTTTTTTAGGGTCTGTTAGGTTCCCGCCCCCCTCTCTTTCCCTCCATTTTTGTACTCCCTCCCTCCATCCCCACCTTAGTTTTCCCTTCTCACTTACCTGTAGGATAAGATAGAATTCAAGACCCCAGTAGATCTAGATGTTCTTCCCTCTCAGAATTGAATTCACTGAGAGTAAGGTTTAAGTATTACCTATTAGCACTCTCTTCCTCCCCTTCTTATAAGAGTATTCTTCCCCTTCCCTTCCCATGTGTATCTTTGTGTGATAAAGATTATCCTATTTATTTTATTTCTTCAAGTATCTCTTGGTGCCATCTTTGATTCCCCCCTCCCTTTTTCTTTTTTTTTTCATATCACCTTATAGCACTTATTCCTCCAATCTCTTCCTATGAATGATTCTTCTAATTACTATGAATATAATTTTTGAGAGTTGCAAATAACATTTTCCCCATATATTAATATAAATAATTTGATCTTATTGTAGCCCTTACAGAAGAAAGTTTGAATTAAAAAAAAAAAAACATCCCCCCCCCCTTCCCTCTCTTTCTTATTTACCTTTTCACGTTTCTTTGGGTTTATATATCAAACTTTCCACTTAGTTCTGGTCTTTTCTTTACAAATACTTGGAAATCTACTTTGTTGAATGCCCATACTTTCCCCTGGAAGTATGTAGTCAGTTTTGATGGATAGGTGATCCTAGATTGAAGACCCAATTCTCTTGCCTTTCTGAATATCATATTCCAAGCCTTGCAGTCTTTAGTGTGGAAGCTGCCAGTCTTCTGTGATCCTGATTGGTGCTTCTTGGTATCTGATTTGTCTGTTTTTGGCTTCTCATAGAATTTTCTCCTTAGCTTGAAAGCTCTGGAATTTGACAATTACATTCCTGGGAGTTGTCTTTTAAGGATTTAGTGTAGAGGGTGTTCTATGAACTCTTTCAGTCCCCCTTGTTCAAGAACATCAGGGCAGTTTTGTTGGATAATTTCTTGTATGATGTCAAGATTTCTGGCTTTTCAGGTACACCGATTATTCTCAAATTGTCCCTTTTTGTTTTGTTTTCATGCTCCGTCATCTTTTCAGTGAGATATTTTATGTTTTCTTCTATTTTGTCAGTCTTTTGACTTTGCTTTATTAATTCTTGCTGTTTTGCAAGATGATTGGCTTCCAGTTGCCTAATTCTGGTCTTTAAGGACTGATTTTCCACTATAATCTTTTGATTTTCCTTTTCAGTTTGGTCTATCCTGCTTTTAGTGGTTTCCAGCTGTTTCTCCAATTGGGAGTTCTTGTCCTTTAAACTGTTATTTTCTTTTAGAACTATTTCCCACTTTTCTTGCCAGAAGGCTTCCATCTTTTTTATAACCTCCAAATTAAATTCTTCAAGAGCTTTTGGATAATTTCCAATTTTTTGGGAAGGTTTTGGTGCATTTATTTGAATTTTCTCTTCTATTTCTTCTGTAGCCTGAGTTTTTCCTCCTTAAAAATTTTCCAGGGTCAACCCCTTCTTATTTTTCTTGGTGGAGGGAGGTTGTTGTTTCTGGGCACTATTTACCATTACTGTGGAGGTTTTTCCTTCCCTTTTTAGTCAGAAATCTGAGTGAGATGGGCACACTCTCTGTGTATGGAGTTACGGAGCAATGATTTTGCCTGAGGCAAGCTCTCATCTCCACATCTTCTGCTTTTTTTCTCCCCTTCTCTGTGCTATCTTCCCATGAGGACCCATGGTCCAAGTTCTTCATCCTGCTGAGGTTTCAGGTCTAGCTGCTCTCAGGGGTAGGTGTTTGGTGGTCTTAGTCAGCTGCCAAGGACCTAGAGGTGCCCCTCACTTACTCTAGAGGTTCCCTCGCTCACTCACTGATTCTGGCGCATCCTGGCTCTGACTCTGGCTCCGTAGGTGGGATGGGGGAGGGTAGATCAGCTCATGTTTTGGCTGGAGCTTTTTCACCCCCTTATAGTGTGGAAATGCCCAAATCCCACATACCTTCAATGCTGCGCCCTACTTTAGAGTCCCTTCATTCATATGAATTTGGGTTTTTTGGTCTTTTGAGGTAGTCTATATCGGTAGGTGCTGAGGAGAGGAACAGTCCTGTGTATAGACTGCCACCATGTTTACCTGGAACCTCAGTTCCTCTTAATGTCAGCACCTTCCCTCTTAGGTTATTACCTACTTATCCTGTATATAGCTTATTTATTTCCTTTGCTTTTTGCATTTTGTTACCCACATTAGATTGTGACCTTTGGGGCAGTGAATTTTTTTCAAACCTTTTTTTGCATTCCCAGCACTTGATTAATAAATGCTTATTGAAACACAGGCAGGTTGATAGAAGAAGATAACCTCAACAAAAAAGATGCTAGTAGCTTTGAGATTTAAGAAAGGAAAGACTTCCATAATAGGTGGCACTTGAGTGGGGTTTGGAAAGAAGCTGAGGATTCTAGGAAGGAGAGGAGAGGATTCCAGGCATGGAACTATGGCAGCAGGAATGCAGAGATATAGAGACAGAAGATGGTGCACAATGTGTGAGGACCCCCATGTAGGCCAGATGGCTGAGCCATACAATGAGTGGAGGGGAGAAATTTGGGGGAAGACTAGAAATGTAGGACAAGGCCAGTGAAGACCTTTCAAAGTCCTCAATACTTACCGTAGTGGCTGGCATATAGTACTAAATGTATACTGATTCATATGAGGTGGTTTCCCTTGACTAGACGTATTCTATCAGCCTAACTGACCATTTATCAGAAGCTGAGGCTTTCAAATTGTAGAAGTCTAAGCTTTCTTTGTCCATACTCTTTAAGAGTCTGAGACTCTTATCTCCTGAGCTTTCCTGTAGCTATTTCTTCCTCCTCAAAGGTGGACTCCCCTTCCTCTTTGTCTGTGCAATTTGAGAAGCTTAAGAGCTAATACTTTTTCTTTTTGGCTTCAACTAAAAACCCCAAAAATGAATAAGTACCCTTTGCAAACATGGATGTTTTACTCCTCTATATGGTGGATATAGAAAAAGCAAAAAAGAACAGTACCTAACAGAGTGCTAATGGTCAGAATTGTATCAGAGAGATGCTGAAAAAAAATACCATTAAGACAGAATCACATAAACAAAACAAAATCTTAATTGAAGTATCCCGTTACTGTTATATAACTGTGTCTTCCATGGTAACCCATGATAAATGTAAAGGGGATTTGAGGCTGAACTTAGATGTTGCTTTTAAGAATCTCCAAAACCATCTGATAATCCAGCTATCTCACTACTCCTAATTTTTTTTACCTTTGAAAATGTCAACGAAGGTTTAGCTGAGCTAATTATTGCAAGATGATGATCATAGTCAGTGGATAGAACACTCATTGGGAGAGTAATCAAGCACTTCAAATCAGGTGTCTGTTGTGTTTTGGATTGCCTGAAGGCTGTTCCCTAGCACAGAAATCCACTTTAACACCAATGTTCTTCTCGGGAGGCTATAGTTCAGGATTATGAAATGAAAAACACCAAAGGACTGTAGACTGAAAGTATGAATACTTCCATAAGAGAGCCGTAGGTTCCTGGACATAGCACATATCATAGAAATGAAATTCACTATATCTTAATAGACATCTCCCCTCAGCAGAATGTAAGCTCCTCAAGGGTAAGAACTGATTTTTCTAATCTTTTGATCCCCATTTCTTACCATAATGCTTGATACATAGTAGGATTTTCATAAATTACTTTGGATTAATTGATTGATAGGAAATGACAATTTACCAATATGGGAATTATTTTCAAATCAGCATCTATCCATAGTCATGACATTGAATTCTTAGAATAAATCTCCAGAGCAGCATCAATGGGAAGACAGGATGAAAATGAGAAGATAGAGTATATGATTACACAACTTTAACCAAGATTTTAAAATTATTAACTCAAAAATATGGAAACAGATTATTATCACCATTTCCTGTTTGTTTAACCAATGAAAAGCAATCATAGCAACAAGAAGATCAGAAATTGCACTGGTCAGCAAATATTTGGATATAGAGACATGACAGCCAAAGGTTTAGAATATAAATGTACTTGTAAAATGCTATATTTTATAATGGTGAAAGATTAGAAGCCATATAGCTTCGTGAAAAATTTAGGAGTAATAGAAGGGAAATTAAGTTTATCCAAAATTTGGTATGATTAAGCCACATCATTCTAAGATCATTTAAAATGAAAATGGATAAAAAATAAAATTAATCCATTCATATTTCTCTAATCTATTTTCTTCATGTAATAGTAGTCCCATCGCCCATTAACATCTTAGTACTTGATAATGAAGAAGTGAACATCACAGAATCTCACTACTGTAAATTACCTTAGAGGCCACCTAATTTAATCCACCTTCAGTCAAGACACTATCATAACATAGCCCCACAAATGGTGGGTTTTTTGGAGTCCCCAGTTTAGGAAACCCACTAACGCCAATGACAGCTTTTCTGTATTTGGCTCTAAAATGGTCAAAGGATATAAGCCTTGGAAAGTAGAAGAAGAGTAAGGGCTAGGCATTCAGGGGTTCGGTGACTTGCTCAAGGTCACACATCTAGGAGGTATCTTGACAAGATTTGAATCCAGGACCTCTCATCTCCAGGCCTGGCACTATTGACTGTGTCACCTAGCTACTGCTTCATATAACTATTAATAGCTTTAATTTCTTTAAAAAAAAAAAAACCTGTCTGCTTATATCCTTTGACCAGTTATCAACCAAGGAATGACTTTTATTTTTATAAATATCTCAATTCCCTGTATATGTGAGAAATGAAGTCTTTAGCAGAGAAACTTGTTGCACATTTCTTTCCAGTTTTCCTCCTAATTTTGGCTGCATTTATTTTGTTTATGCAAAACAATTTAAATTTCATGTAATCAAAATGATCTATTTTACCTGCCATAATTTCTATTTGGTCATAAATTTTCTCTTATCCATAGAATCAGATCTGTTCTTGGGCAGAATTTCTTCAACAGCCGTGTGAAGGACAGAGAGGAGTAGGGAGAAACTTGAGGTGAGGAGGCTGATTAGGCAGCCACTGCAGCAGTCTCCTTGAGATGAGAGAAGAGCCTCAACAAACAGGAAGGCTCTGTGTGTAGAGAGAAAGGGGCAGATGTGGGAGATAGCTTGGAGGCAGAAAAAGCAAGATTTGGCAACTAATTGGATGTGACTTAAGGGAGAATGTGGGGTCAAAGATGGCATTAAGGTTATGAACCTGAGAACCTGGAAGAATGGGGTTCCTTTGACAGAAATAGGAAGGTTTGGGGAGAAAGATAATAAGTCCTATTGGGAAATGGTGAGTTTGGATGTCTCTGGCTCTTTCATATTGAAATATCCAGTAGGCAGGAGGCAATGTAGAATGGAAGCTCAGAGAAGAGACTGGATCTGGGTATAGATCTTGAGATGTCTGCATAGAAATGATCATGAAATCCAGGGGAATGGATGAAATCACTATAAATGTAGAGAGAAACAAGGCAGAGCCCCAGAGCAGAGAGGACTGAATTCCAGTTGGGATATTAGGCAGAGCTTTCAGGTATCCCAAGCGGCCCCAATACAGAAATCCTCCTTCTTACCATCATTCTTAATGTGACAGTCTGTGTGTGCGAACACCACCATCTCCCAAGAATCAAACTTATGGTGAACTGAACTAAGAGGGACTGAGCAAGCCATGGTGGGCAAAGCTCAGAAGTGGCCTCGAAGATAGTCAACCAAGAGCTGGGGATTTGAAAGGAGAGTGGCTTGACTGGGTAGTGATTGGGGGGTGGGGTTAGACTCCACTCGAGGGGCTGCTTCCCATTGAGAGCCCCTCCTTGTCACTGTTAGTGTTCTTTTCTTCCTGAAGTGTGTTGGTGTCAGACCCTGGCCAGCACCAGCCTACCCTGGCTTGGAGAATATGCTTCATCAATATTTGTCAGATTGAATCAAATTGAATTCAGAGACCTAGGGAAGACCTTTAGCATGTTGGGTATATCTTTCATGGAGGATTGACAGTAGAGGGAGGAAATGGAGGAGAGAGGGGATTCACAGACAAGCCCAATCTCAATAAAATCAGAAGCAAGGCCCTCTACTGAAGTGGAGAGGAATGGGGAGTCAGGGGCGAGAGATGGGGAGAGGATAGTGGAGGAGGCTTGGCAGAAGAGATTTGGAGTGGCTATGGGTAATCTAGCAGTCAGTCAGGGAAAAAGAAAAGTCAAATTGACCATCTTGCCATTTTACCTACAATGCATTCTATCTCCAGTCACCATATCTTTACACAGATCATTTCCCATACCTGGAATGCACTTCCTCCTGACATCTGCCTCTTAGAATATTTAGTTTCCTTTATCATTCAGCCTCACAAGACCTTTTCTGGTGCCATCTCACCCCACCACCCAGCCACCAGTGCCTCCCACAAAACACATTGTATTTATTTTGTATATTCTTAGACTTACACACAAAGGTTCTAGATGGCTTGGTGAATACAAACCTGGGTTTGGAGACAGGGAGACCCAAGTTCAAATCCAGCCTCCTATATTTACTGGGTGACCCTTGGCAAATTAACTTTTTATTTGCCTTGATCCATGGCAAGCTCTTTGCCAAGAAAACTCCATGAGCAGTATGGTCCTTGGGACCACACAACTAAATGACAAAAGAAAAGTACATGTTGTACTTTTTCCCCTTTAAGGCCCTTGAGGGCAGAGCCCATCACTTGCTTCAGTGGTGTTTGGCCACACTGCAAAAGGGAGAAGTTGGCCAACAGGAGAGATTCAACGCAGGAGGCGGAGGTCATATTGACTTTGAAGAGGCCTACAGAATCCTGCCTGATTTCTTCACATTCGACCTTTAATCTTAGCTGTTTTTAAAGAACATCTTTCTACCCCAATCAGTAGCTTATTTTCTTTTGTTCTTTCTGGAAAGAGCTTTGATGTTATCAGAGCAACAGAATTTGAATCTTGGCCTTGGTACCTTTAACTTGCTACTGGAGTGATCTTGGGCAAAACTCGTTGCCTCTATTGGGTCCTGTGAGTTTTCTTGTTTATAAAACATCTGCTAATCTGAGATTTGTCTTCTCTTTTTTTCATATGGAAGACAATCTGAGCTTTTCAAAGAAGTGGCTATTTAGCTGTCAGACTTTTGGTGACTTTTTCTGGAGGTTTGTTTTGTTTTTAATGAGACTATTTCCCCCAAACTTCACAACCTTTTTTTTTTAAAGGAAAAAAATAAAGGCAATGGTTTTTTAATGCAACGTGTTATGTTCATCACTATGGTTACTCCAGTAGACTACACTAGAGACTGTCATGGATATATGGAAGAAGTTTCTTTTCAATTAGGATTACATACTAGGATCAGAATTTCATTGTTAACTACATTCTTGTTTTTCTGTTTTAGAGATTTCCTTTTAGTGAATATAATTTGGAGCACATAAATAGGCACAATTAGATATGCTCATTATTGGCATTATAGTTTAATTGCTCCTAGTCTTTACAAAAATTTATAATGGCACTGGAGATCTAATTCAACTCACCCTAAATCAATGTGCTCTTGTATTCCTGCTATATAGCTCTACTAGAAAGAAACTGGATCAGGGCACCTAAGTAGCTCAGTAGACCGAGAGCCAGGGCTAGAAAGAGGAAGGGTCTGAAGCCAGATTTGAACCCTGGGCAAGTCACTTAACCCCTATTGCCTACTCTTACAACTCTTCTGCCTTGGAACCAATGCACAATATTGATTCTAAGATGGAAGGTTAAAGGTTAAAAAAAAAGAATCAGGATTAGTGTTAATAGAAAAGTGGAAAAGAATAGAAAAAATTAATAAATAACATTAAAGATGATGAGCATCTAGGGAATGCAATAAATAGAGTGCCGGGTCTGAAGTCAAGAAGATTCATCTTCCTGAGTTTGAATCTGGCCTCAAATGCTTACTAGCTATATTTCCCTGGGCAAGTCACTTCACCCTGTTTACCTTAGTTTCCTCATCTGTAAAATGAGCCAGAGAAGGAAATTACAAACCATTCTAGTATCTTTACCAAGAAAACCTTCAATGGAGTCACAGAGTTGGACTCTGAAAAAACTGGGTCTGAAAAAACTGAGCATCAGCAACAAAAGAGATGAGAAGAACAAAATATAAACACATAATTGTATAAAAATTTTCTTTACATCCTTTATAAACATAACTGCCTTGCAGATGATTTTTTAAATTAAATTTTATTTGGGACAGCTGACAGAGCTTAGTGGATAGAGAGCCAGGTTTGGAGATGGGAGGTCCTTATTTCAATTTGGCCTCAGACACTTCCTCGCTGTATGATCCCGGGCAAATCACTTAACCCTCATTGCCTAAATTACCATTCTTTTGCCTTGGAACCAATACTGATATTGAACCAATTGAACCAATATTGATTCTAAGATAGAAGGTATGGGTTTACTTTTATTTTATTTTTTTTTCTTTAAACATTATTTTATTTGGTCATTTCCAAACATTATTCATTGGAAACAAAGACCATTTTCTTTTCCTCCCCTCCCCCCCTTCCCACCACCTCTCCCATAGCCGACACACGATTCCACTGGGTATCACATGTATTCTTGGTTCGAACCCATTTCCATGTTGTTGGTATTTGGATTAGAGTGTTCATTTAGAGTCTCTCCTCAGTCATATCCCCTCAACCCCTATAGTCAAGCAGTTGCTTTTCCTTGGTGTTTTTACTCCCATAGTTTATCCTCTGCTTGTGGATAGTGTTTTTTAGATCCCTGCAGATTGTTCAGGGACATTGCATTGACACTAATGGAGAAGTCCATTACCTTCGATTGTACCACAGTGTATCAGTCTCTGTGTATAATGTTTTCCTGGTTCTGCTCCTTTCGTTCTGCATCACTTCTTGGAGGTTGTTCCAGTCTCCATGGAATTCCTCTACTTTATTATTCCATTGAGCACAATAGTATTCCATCACCAACAGATACCACAATTTGTTCAGCCATTCTCCAATTGAAGGGCATCCCCACATTTTCCAATTTTTGGCCACCACAAAGAGTGCAGCTATGAATATTCTTGTATAAGTCTTTTTACTTATTGTCTCTTTGGGGTATAAACCCAGCAGTGCTATAGCTGGATCAAAGGGCAGACAGTCTTTTATCACCCTTTGGGCATAGTTCCAAATTGCCCTCCAGAATGGTTGGATCAGTTCACAACTCCACCAGCAATGAATTAATGTCCCAACTTTGCGACATCCCCTCCAGCATTCATTACTTTCCATAGCTGTCATATTAGCCAATCTGCTAGGTGTGAGGTAATACCTCAGAGTTGTTTTGATTTGCATCTCTCTGATTATAAGAGATGTAGAGCACTTTTTCATGTGCTTATTAATAGTTTTGATTTCTTTGGCTGAGAACTGCCTGTTCATGTCCCTTGCCCATTTATCAATTGGAGAATGGCTTGATTTTTTGTACAATTGATGTAGCTCTTTGTAAATGTGAGTAATTAAACCTTTGTCAGAGGTTTTTATGAAGATTGTTTCCCAATTTGTTGCTTCCCTTCTGATTTTAGTTACATTGGTTTTGTTTGTACAAAAACTTTTTAATTTGATGTATTCCAGATTATTTATTTTGCATTTTGTGACTCTTTCTAAGTCTTGCTTGGTTTTAAAGCCTCTTCCTTCCCAAAGGTCTGACATGTATACTATTCTGTGTTGGCCTAATTTTCTTATAGTTTCCTTCTTTATGTTCAAGTGTGGAAAGGAAATTAGACTGACAGTTTGTGGGGGAAGGGGCCAACTGGGAGTGGCAGTTGGGTCTTGTGACTAGCACTTCCTTCCTGCCGGGAGTGGCAGTGGGGTCTTGTGACTAGCACTTCCTTCCTGCCATGTGGGACTTGGGTCCTGGTGTTGGAGGAGAGAGGAGCTTGTTCAGCCCAGTCTGGAGTGGCATGCTCTTCTTGGTTCAGCCCAAAGACACAGGCTTCTAAAGGTTAGAATTGTTCTTGTTTGCTTTCTGTGTACTGCTAAGATTCTGAATTAGAACAACGAGAGTAGACAGGAGTGGGACAAACTCTCCGCCAGCCTCTAGGGCCTGGCCCTATACTCTGAAGCTAAGGAAAAACTCCAATTCCAACTGGATTATTAAACTTTATATTATTTGAATTCGCAGTCAGATAAGTGGACTATCTTTTCTGGTCATAGAGGGAGCTGAAAATCAGTTCAGTCAACAAGGCAATAAAAGACCTTATTGGACCCCTGCTGTTTCCTCTCAGCAGGGGGCATCTCCCTCCCCTGCTTCACCAAACAGTGTTCCCTCTCTCCCCTTAACTCCTCCTTACCCCTATACAAACCTCCCATTATTCCCCATTTATCCCCATTTTCCCCAATCTTATTTCTTTTCCCAATAAATATTACACAAGTCATTCACCCATTTTGAATTTATCTTGGTGATCTAAACCTAATATTTCCCACACCGTCCTCCAATTTTCCCAGCAGTTTTTATGAAATAGTGGATTTTTGTCCCAAAAGCTGGGATCTTTGGGTTTGTCATATACTGTCTTGCTGAGGTCATTTACCCTGAGTCTATTCCACTGATCCTCCTTTCTGTCTCTTAGCCAGTACCAAATTGTTTTGATGACCGCTGCATTATAATATAGTCTGAGATCTGGGACTGCAAGGCCCCCTTCCTTTGTATTTTTTTTTCATTATTTCCCTGGATATCCTTGATCCTTTGTTCTTCCAAATGAACTTTGTTATGGTTTTTTCTATATCAGTAAAAAAGTTTTTTGGAAGTTCAATGGGTATGGCACTAAATAGATAGATGAGTTTGGGTAGGATGGTCATTTTTATATTTGCTCATCCTACCCATGAGCAGTTAATGTTTTTCCAATTGTTCAAGTCTAGTTTTAGTTGTGTGGAGAGTGTTTTGTAGTTGTGTTCATAAAGTTCCTGTGTTTGTCTCAGGAGATAGATTCCTAAGTATTTTATTTTGTCTAAGGTAATTTTGAATGGGATTTCTCTTTCTAGTTCTTGCTGCTGAGCTTTGTTGGAAATATATAGAAATGCTGATGACTTATGTGGGTTTATTTTGTATCCTGCAACTTTGCTAAAGTTGTTGATTATTTCGATTAGCTTTTTGGTTGAATCTCTAGGATTCTTTAAGTAGACCATCATGTCATCTGCAAAGAGTGATAACTTGGTCTCCTCCTTGTTATGGGAGGTGCGGCTGTGGCCTGGTGTCGGCGTTCATGTGCAGCGTCAAGACGTCGACGTCGTTCATCTTCAAAAGTGGCGGCGGCATGGTGAATGTGGGTTCACCAGCTGCTTCTGTCAGAGGCAGTGAGTTCTGGTTGCTTTGGTGTAATGCCAGCCCACTTCAAGTTGGACTTTAGCTGATCCTTGAATCTTTTCTTTGGTCGGCCTTGTTTCCTTGTTTCCAGCTGACAGTTCACCGCAGAATACCTGTCTTGGTATTCGCTGTGGGTCCATGCAGATGATGTGTCCAGACCATCGTAGCTGGGTTTGGAGGACCATGACTTCGATGCTGGTGGAGTTGGCTCTGTCGAGGACTTCCTGATTGGTGATTCGGTCCTGCCATCGGATCCTCATGATTGACCGGAAGGAGCGTTGGTGGAATTGCTCTAGCTGTTTCATGTGCTTCCGGTACAGTGTCCATGTCTCACAACCGTACAGGAGTGAGCTGAGGACCACTGAGTTATACACTTTGAGCTTCGTTGTAGTGCTTACACTTCCGTGTTGGAGGACTTTGGAGCGCAGCTGCCCGAGTGCCTGGCTGGCCTTTTGGATCCTGGCATTAATCTCATGGTCTAGGGACCCGTCGTTGGCAATGGTGCTGCCCAGGTACTTGAAAGTGTTGACGTTAGAAAGCTGAGTACCGTTGATTGTAATGCACGGCTGGTTCGTTGGCCTCCCTGGTGCAGGTTGGAACAGCACCTCTGTTTTGCTGAGGCTGATAGTCAGGCCAAACAGTTTTGTTGCGATGGAGAACCTGTCCATAATGGTTTGGAGATGATTTCCTTGGTGGGCCATGAGAGCACAGTCATCTGCAAAGAGAGCTTCCAGGATGAGTCTCTCTGTTGTCTTTGTTTTTGCAGTCAGGTGGCAAAGGTCAAATAGTGAGCCATCCAGTCGGTATTTGATGTAGATGCCCAGGTCTAGATCCATCACAGCATATCGTAATACTTGGGTGAAAAATAGGTTGAATAGTACCAGAGCAAGGACACAGCCTTGTTTCACACCATTGAAGATGTTGAAGCGATCGGAAGTCTCTCCACCAGATAGGACTTCCCCTGTCATGTCGACATGAAAGAGCTGGATCAGTTTGACGAATTTTGCTGGGCAACCAAGCTTGCTGAGGATCACCCACAATGTATCCCTGTTCATTGTGTCGAACGCCTTTGTCAGGTCTATGAAGACAATGTAGAGACTCAGGTTCTGCTCAAGGCATTTTTCCTGCATTTGCCTCACAGTGAAGACCATGTCGATGGTGCTACGATCTGGTCAGAAGCCACATTGTGATTCAGGCAGGTTCTGCTCTGAAACAGATGACAGGAGTCTGTTAAATATAACATGGGCGAGGATCTTTCCGGTAGTGGAGAGTAGTGAGATGCCTCTGTAGTTGTTACAGGCTGCTCGTGCGCCTTTGTTCTTGTATAGGGCTACGATGGAGGCATCTCTGAGTTCTGGGGGCATGTCTTCCTCTTCCCATATGCTGGTCAACACTATGTGGAATGCCTAGAGCGCCTTTCCATTTAAGGCCTTGTACACCTCAGTTGGGATCCCGTCTTTACCGGGTGCCTTGCCTGCACTCATTTGTTTAATGGCTTTTTAGACTTCCTCTATTGAAGGAGGGACGCCAAGTTGTTCAATGGTGCGGTTTTGGGGGATCTGGTCAAGGGTGCTTTGGTCCACTGAAGAGGGTCGGTTGAGAAGCTGACTGAAGTGTTCTTTCCACCTGTTGCTGATGCCTTTTTTATCTCAATACTAAGTATCATTTCCAAGGCAGAAGACTGATGAGGGCTGGGTAATTGGGGTTAAGTGACTTAACCAGGGTCATGCAACTAGGAAATATCTGTGTCTATATTTGAACCCAGGACCTCCTATCTCTAGGTCTGACTATCTTCTGAGTCACCTAACTGCCCCTTCCTTAAGATTCTTGACCTTTTTTGCCTCAGTATGAATTTCATTATGATTTTTTCTAGTTCTCTAAAATAATATTTCAATGGGTTGATTGGTATGGCATTAAGTAAATTAAGTTTAGTTATTATTGTCATTCTTGTTATTAACTCATGAGCAATTAGTATTTCTCCAGTTACTTAGGTCTATATTTCTGATATCGTATTTTTAGTTCTTGTGTCCTATAATTTCATATGCTTTGAGAAAATTCTAAAAGATACTACAATTCTAGTAAATGTTATGTCAAAAGAACTAGAAACTTATAATACAAAATTCAGCTTAAAGAGTTTTTAGTCCTTCAGACAATCCAGGCTTTGAATTTTCTGATTGCTTCCTAAACCATATGAAGAAAATACAGACAGATCCTACCTGACATCATTAATTAATTCCACAAAAACCTGATGTTATATCATACAGTGACATTTGGTTTCACTAGATCAAAAGAGGTGGTCCAGCTCTGTCTGGTAACATCCAATTTTGAGGCCAGTGATGATCCAGGACTGCCTGGGGATTGTGCTGACGTGATACCAAGGGGTTATCAGAGCTGCTGGACATAGATGCCGCCTCAGGGAGAGGAACTCTTGGAGGGAAGAGTAGACCTGTGTTTCTCTTTGCTAAAGTTTGGCAGTCTTTAGGTGAAGAGGCTTTCTAAGCAGTACGTATTATAATCTTGCAAGTGGAGTAGGTGATTTAAAAAAAATTCAGGCTGCACAATGCTGACACATCTGTTCATATTCCAGTCTAACTGGCAAAAGCACTGAGGTTCTGGAGGTTTTGTTTGTACAGAAACTTTTTAATTTGATGTAGCCAAAATTATTTATTTTACATTTTGTGACTCTTTCTAAATCTTGCTTGGTTTTAAAATCTTTCCCTTCCCAAAAATCTGACATGTATACTATTCTGTGTTCACCTAATTTACTTATAGTTTCCTTCTTTATGTTCAGGTCATTTATCTTGGTGTAGGGTGTGAGGTGTTGATCCAAACCTAATCTCTCCCACAGTCTTCCAGTTTTCCCAGCAGTTTTTATCAAATAGTGGATTTTTGTCCCCAAAGCTGGGATCCTTGGGTTTGTCATAGACTGTCTTGCTGAGGTCATTTACACCATTACTGATCCTCCTTTCTGTCTCTTAGCCAGTACCAAATTGTTTTGATGACCACTGCTTTGTAATATAGTTTGAGATCTGGGACTGCAAGGCCACTTTCCTTTGTATTTTTTTTTCATTATTTCCCTGGATATCCTTGATCCGTTGTTCTTCCAAATGAACTTTGTTATGGTTTTCTCTAATTCAGTAAAAAAATTTTTTGGAAGTTCAATGGGTATGGCACTAAATAGATAGATAAGTTTGGGTAGGATGGTCATTTTTATTATGTTAACTCGTCCCACCCATGAGCAATCAATGTTTTTCCAATTGTTTAGATCTAGTTTTAATTGTGTGGAGAGTGTTTTGTAGTTGTGTTCATATAGTTCCTGTGTTTGTCTCGGGAGATAGATTCCTAATTATTTTATTTTGTCTAAGGTAATTTTGAATGGAATTTCTCTTTCTAGTTCTTGCTGCTGAGCTGTGTTGGAGATATATAGAAATGCTGATGACTTATGTGGGTTTATTTTGTATCCTGCAACATTGCTAAAGGTGTTGGTTATTTCCACTAGCTTTTTGGTTGATTCTCTAGGATTCTTTAAGTAAATCATCATATCATCCACAAAGAGTGATAGCTTGTTCTCCTCATTGCCAATTTTAATACCTTCAATTTCTTTTTCTTCTCTAATTGCTACTGCTAGTGTTTCTAGTACAATGTTAAATACAAGTGGTGATAATGGGCATCCTTGTTTCACTACTGATCTTAATGGGAATGCATCTAGTTTATCCCCATTGCAGATGATATTAGTTGATGGTTTTAGATATATACTGTTTATTATTTTTAGGAACAACCCTTCTATTCCTATGCTTTCTAGTGTTTTTAATAGGAATGAGTGTTGTATTTTATCAAAGGCTTTTTTTTCTGCATCTATTGAGATAATCATGTGATTTTTGTCAGTTTGCTTGTTGATATGGTCAATCATGTGAATGGTTTTCCTAATATTGAACCATCCTTGCATTCCTGGTATGAACTCTACCTGATCATAGTGGATAACGCTTGTGATGACTTTCTGGAGTCTTTTTGCTAGTATCCTATTTAAGATTTTTGCGTCTATATTCATTAGGGAGATTGGCCTATAGTTTTCTTTCTCTGTTTTTAATCTGCCTGGCTTTGGGATCATTACCATGTTTGTGTAGTAAAAAGAATTTGGTAGAACCCCTTCTTGGCTTATTCTGTCAAATAGTTTGTTTAATATTGGGATTAGTTGTTCTTTGAATGTTTGATAGAATTCATTTGTGAATCCATCTGGCCCTGGGGATTTTTTCTTAGGGAGTTCTTTGATGGCTTGTTCAATTTCTTTTTCTGATATGGGGTTGTTTAGCTAATTAATTTCTTCCTCTTTTAGTCTAGGCAATTTATATTTTTGTAAATATTCATCCATATCACCTAGATTGCCATATTTGTTGCCATATAATTGGGCATAGTAGTGTTTAATTATTGCCTTAATTTCCTCTTCATTAGAGGTGGGGTCTCCCTTTTCTTCTGGGATACTGTCAATTTGGTTTTTTTCTTTCCTTTTTTTAATTAGACTGACTAGTACTTTGTCTATTTTATTTGTTTTTTCAAAGTACCAGCTTCTAATCTTATTTATTAAATCAATAGTTCTTTGACTTTCAATTTTATTGATTTCTCCTTTGATTTTTAGGATCTCTAATTTAGTCTTCATCTGAGGATTTTTAATTTGTTCACTTTCTAGTTTTTTAATTTCCATGCTCAATTCATTGACCTCTGCCCTTCTTAATTTGTTTATATATGAACTCAGGGATATAAATTTCCCCCTGAGTACTGCTTTGGCTGCATCCCATAGGTTTTGAAAGGATGTCTCACCATTGTCGTTCTCTTCAATGAAGTTATTGATTGTTTCTATGGTTTGTTCTTTAACTAGCTGGTTTTGGAGAATCATATTGTTTAATTTCCAATTAATTTTTTGATTTATCTCTCCTTGTACCCTTACTAATTATTATTTTCATTGCATTGTGGTCTGAGAAGGTTGCATTTATTATTTCTGCCCTTTTGCACTTGCTTGCAATGTTTTTGTGCCCTAATACATGGTCAGTTTTTGTGAATGTACCATGTGCTGCTGAAAAGAAGGTGTATTCCTTTTTGTCCCTATTTATTTTTCTCCACATGTCTACTAACTCTAATTTTTCTAAGATTTCATTTGCTTCTCTCACTTCTTTCTTATTTATTTTTTGGTTTGATTTATCTACTTCGGATAGTGGAAGGCTCAGATCTCCCACTAGTATAGTTTTTTTTATCTATTTCATCCTTGAGCTCCTCTAGTTTCTCCTTTAGAAATTTGGATGCTCTGCCATTTGGTACATACATATTGAGTACAGATATTTCCTCATTGTCTAATACTGCCTTTTATCAGGATGTACTTACATTCCCTATCTCTTTTAACTAGATTTATTTTTACTTTGGCTTTGTCAGATATCATGATTATGACTCCTGCCTTCTTTTTATCAGTTGATGCCCAATAAATTTGGCTCCATCCTCTTACTTTTACCCTATGCATATCTACCTTCCTCATGTGTATTTCCTGCAGACAGCATACGGTAGGGTTTTGGATTCTAATTCACTCTGCTATTCGCTTGTGTTTTATGGGTGAATTCATTCCATTCACATTCAGAGTTATCATTACTAGCTCTGTATTTCCCAGCATTTTGATTTCTGCTCCTTTACCTGCCTCTGAACTTATCATAGCCCTGGTTGCAATGTACGCCTTCCAGACCAGCACTTTTGCCCGCCCAGAAGTTCCCACTGCCTCTGGGGTCTGGGAGTCTCAGCGCTCTGGGTGGGAGGGTGGATGGGTCCTGGGACCTTCCTTCTGTCTTCCCCTTAAACCTGAGTGTTCTCGAATTCCGGCTTTTGGGGGGGAGGGGCGTACCTTTTGAATTAAGTCCAGCAGGAGGGTTCCTTGGTTCTGTCTTGTTGTTAAGTTTGTTTTTCAGTCCTCTTGGAGCATTCAACTTATGATCGGTTAGGAAGGGTATTCAGAGGTCTGAACTTCTGCTCCTTCTAGGCCACCATCTTGACTCCGCCTCCCCAGTTTTTTCATTTTAAAATGGGATGAAGGGGTTGGATTAGGTGACCTCTAAGATTCTTTTACTTCTAAATCTGTCATCTTAAAAAGTGAGATAACATTTATAGAGTGCTTAGCACAGTGCCTGGCACATTGTAGGCAATATGTAAATGCTTATTCCCTTCCCTTTTCCCCTCCTAGTTAAGATGAATTCTGTTTAAAAATTTTGCTATATCCTTTTCTATCTTGAAGAACTGGATGCCCATACATAAGTAGAATTTTTAATACTGATTTTCCCAATAAATCAGCATTCTCTGTTGGACATCAAACAGATATTTAAATTTTTATTTATTTTTTTGTTTTTGTTTTTAAGACATTATTTTATTTGGTCATTTTCATGCATTATTCATTGGAAACAGATCATTTTCACCCTCCCCCCCCCCCCCCCCCCCGCCACCCCTTCCCTTCATCTGGGTATCACATGTGTCCTTGCTCTGAACCCATTTCCTTGTTGTTGGTATTTGCATTAGGGAGTTCATTTAGACTCTCTCCTCGATCATGTCCCCTCAACCTCTGTAGTCAAGCAGTTGCTTTTCCTCCGTGTTTTTACTCCCATAGTTTATCCTCCGCTTGAGGGTAGTTTTTTTTTTTCTCGTAGATTGCTGCAGATTGTTCAGGGACATTGTAAAGCCATTACTGGAGGAGTCCATTACGTTCTCTTGTACCACAGTGTATTAGTCTCTGTGTACAATGTTCTCCTGGTTCTGCTCCTTTCACTCTGCATCACTTCCTGGAGGTTGTTCCAGTCTCCATGGAATTCCTCCACTTTATTATTCCTTTGAGCACAATAGTATTTCATCACCAACAGATACCACAATTTGTTCAGCCATTCCCCAATTGAAGGGCATCCCCTCATTTTCCAATTTTTGGCCACCACAAAGAGCGCAGCTATGAATATTCTTGTACAAGTCTTTTTCCTTATTATCTCGTTGGGGTACAAACCCAGCAGTGCTATGGCTGGATCAAAGGGCAGACAGTCTTTTATCGCCCTTTGGGCATAGTTCCAAATTGCCCTCCAGAATGGTTGGATCAGTTCACAACTCCACCAGCAATGCATTAATGTCCCTACTTTGCCACATCCCCTCCAGCATTCATTACTTTTCTTAAGCAGATATTTTAGAATGGTCACTCTTTACTGTGTGTTGAAAAAATAAATTTCCATTAGAAAGGATTTCCCTTCTACCTCCCCTCTGCCATAGCTTCATGATTCAGGAGCTGCTTGGGTGATACTCAGGTAAATCCGAATCATAGCTTCCTAAAGGATTGTGTATTAGCCATATTTCTTAGTTTCTCCATGTGATGAAAACATAGCCCAATGTGTTACTTCTGCTGAGAGGATTCCCTGTTCTATTTCTTCTGAATGTTAGTTTTTCCCCCAATCCCTACTCTATTAACTACCACTGAAAGGATCATGAATTTCTCCTCATTCACCAATAATCATGGCCTTTCCCACTTGGGCTCCTCTAATGATCAAATCTTTTGCTGTCAAAAAAGTTTTTTAAGCGATTTGACTATTTGATTTTTAAACTGCTTGACTATAGACAATACTATATTTCTTTATCTCCTCTCATACTCTCCCCAAATTTCTTTTCTGTGCTGTGAAAAGCAGAAACAAGATAACATCACCAAATTTCATATTAATTATTGGATAATATTATTGGAATTCATGCTACCTGATGCTATTCTGGGGTCATGGTGGACTCTGATGCACTCCAAACCTTTGTTTAGAGGGAACTAATTGTATTAGAGGAGAAACAGTGATCTGCGCTTTCTTTCAATTGTTAGGTATAGAAATTATTTGTAACAAATCAGTGTTACAGAGCAGAATTGGTTTTTTAAAAACCTGGGAAGAAAAGGAGAATGAACATGTTGCCTTCAGCAGATATCACTTCACAAACCATTGCACTTGTTTATTTCATATATATTTGATTGAGTAAACTTCTAAAGCAGTGAGATTCAGCTAAGCTTTATCAGTCATTTGTAGCTCAGCGAGGGCTATGCTGGTGTCTCCTTGCAATCTCTTACATCACTTTTTGTTTCCTATCTTTGCCACTAACTTGCTGTTTGAACTTGGCAAATCATTCATTTGGATTGTGAGTTTCTTCATCTGAAAAATAAGGAGTTGATTTTGGTGATCTCTAAGGTTTCTTCTAGCACTGGACTTGTCTCAGAGGGATCCAGCATTGTTCTTCTCAGAGTTTAGGAAGAGTAGATTGTTAAATGTCTTTAATTCTTGAAATCAAGAAAGGTACATATATTAGATTTTGCAGATTTTAAATAATTGGGCTATAGATTGTGGTCTAAACATAGTGGGAACTTAGTTTAGACTATTTTGTACACCTAAGGCATAGTGGAAATGTTGCCTGCCCTTAAGATATTTAAAATAAGCGATATTTTCTAAAAGCAAGGGAATACTTGTTTTTTGCCTTGTTTCTTTTTCCTTTTCAAAAATATGATATAGAACAATATTTCTCAACCCTTTTCTTTTATGACATAGGTCTAAATTTATAACACCCCAGCAGGTCTGCATCTGTATGTGAAGAAAGAGGGGCAATAGGAGTCTTGTGAGTGACAAAGATTGCTAGAGGAAAGGAGGGTAGCCCAGTAGGGAGGGTGGAAAGTAGGCTTTTGAAAGCAGTTTGATTTTCATTATGGAGAAAAGATTCAGAGGAGGGAAAAAAATGGATCTATGTTGTTCCCCTGCCCTAGAGTGCTCATTTTAGAGATTGTATGATACTCAAACCTGAGTACAGGCCCAGGCAGAGTTTTCATGCCTGAACAATGAAGGAAAGAATATGAGTGCACTCCCTCCTCACCTGCACCTCCTTCCAGACCCAATTCGAGTACTGCCTTCTAATTCTTCACCTTATTTCTTTCATGAATCCCTTTGAACCAATGGACTCCCCAGAATGATGTTTTTAAATCATAAAATAAAATATTTACAAAGGAAACCAATTATATTCCATATACTCTTTTAAAAACCAGTTCTTGGACCCTAGGTTAAAAACTTTTGTTCTAGGTAAAGCCTTTCCTGACCACCACCTCTCTCCCATCTAATAGCTAATTATACTCCCCTCATGAATTTTCTTTTAGTCCTTTATTATGTAGATACTTGTGTGCCTATATCCATGCCTATTTTCCCTTCTCTCTTTAGAAAATAAACTTAAAGATAGGGCTGTTGTGCTTTCATCCTTGAATCTTCAGCATCTAGCACAAATGGGCACTAAATAAATGCAGGGCCCAAAAGGAAGTATAGAACAGTAAGACAGGGGTCACCATGGACTAATAATTTGGTAGTTGAAGAGAAACCCACTAATTGAATCTTTTATTGATTTATTGGAAACTTAAAATTGAAGGTCAATGCAACTAATTAAACTTGCCTAATAACTTTAATTTAGGAGAATTAATTTCAATACAAAAAAAAACTCACCTTTTTAATCATTCTCTCTAGGTTTTCATTGGAATTCCTTGACTCATTCTCATTCCTTTTTCCTCTTATATGGCCACTGGTCAGGACTTCTTCACTGGTGTAAGCAACTTAACAGTTTCAAAAGCACCAGACACAGGAGGCTTAAATTCAAGGCTTGCCTCTGACACATAATAATAATAACAGAAATACTTTGATATCTTATCTCATTTAATCCTTTTATCACAACCCGGTGAGGGAGGTGCTTTTATATTATCCTCATTTAAAAAGATGAGGCCATTAAGACTGAGAAGGTTTCAGTTCATGTAGCTAGTAAGGTAGGACTTGCCTAGTTATTGATATTCATGTAACCGTTTCAGTCTCTTTCCTCTCCTAGAAAAACCATAAAATCATAGAACTTCCAAGTTGAAACTCACCTTCAGGGCCATCTTGTCCAACCCATATCAGAATAAAAATCCTGCTACAATATAGCTGAAAGGTGGTTATCTAGCCTTTGCTTGAAGACCTCTGTTAAGGGAGAAGCCATTTCCTCCCTTTAAGGTTGAGTCCACTTACTTAAATTTATCAACTCTGCAACTTCCACTAAAGTTGTCCCTTGGGGCTATGCAAAACAAATCCACCTAATCCTTTCACATTCCAGAACTTTATGTTTATATTTCAATGCAGATGGCACGTACTTCTTTAGTTTTCTCTTCTGCAAGCTAAGCATGCCCAGATCTATCAACTAAATTTCACATGCATGATTTTGAGATCCTTAACATCCTTATCATCATTCTTTGGATGTCTCCTAAAATGTCAGGCACAGTGTTCCTTCTATAAGGTCTGCCCCAGAAGACTAGCATCTCCCATGCTTGTCTCTACTGCCTACACCTGCATTGACTTTTTTAGCTGGCATTTCACATGACCCCCTCAATTCATGGAGCTTGCAGTCCCCTGAAATTCCCAGAACATTTTCACATGTCCTCTTTGTCCTCCATATTCTATTTGTAAGGTTGATAGTTTGAACCTTAGTCCAAGATTTTACGTGTTATCCCATTAAAAAAAAATCCCCATGTGAAATCCATAGCTTGAGAGGCAGTTAGGTGGCTCATTGGATAGAGAGCCAGGCCTAGAAATGGGAGGTCCTGGGTTCAAATTTGATCTTAGACTCTTTCCAACTATGTGACCCTGGGCAAGTCACTTAACCCCACTGCTTCACCCATACCACTCTCCTACTTTGGAATAGATATTTATATTGTATTCTAAGGACAAAGGTAGGGTTTAAAAATGAAAGCTAGTTTGTCTGGTCTGAAGAATTGTTGAAGAGAGTAGTGGAGAGTTAGGTGGCAACCAGATTGGGAAGGATTTTAAATGCCACAGAGAGGAGTTTATAAGTTATCCTAGAGGCAGCAGGGAGTCACTCAAGTTTATTGGGCTGGGGTTTGACATGGTCAGGTCTATACTTTCTTTCTTTCTTTCTCTCTTTTTTAAAAAAATCAAGTCCTCAAAAGCGATTCCCTTAGCTTTTGAAGGCTGAAATTGTCATTAAGACAAGTTAGGAAATCATTACCCTCTCTGGCTCTGACAAAGGGAGAGCTCTGACAAATGTCTCAAGGATTGAAATCCCCTATCACTGCCATAATATACCTCTGGGCCAGGCATGCAAAGTGTTTAACCAAGCTCCTCACCAGCTTCCCTTCTCTGTCCAGGCAATCTGTATATACTCTGAATGATCAGCTCACTGGTGTTTTGGTCTCTATTGATTTTTTTCCCCAATACAGTTCAGCCTGTTTCCCCTCTTGGTTTCCTGGATTTCTTAACATAAGTATATATTCTTCATAACTAATATTGATTTCTCTCCCTCCTTTTACCCTGCTTTACTTCAGTTGATTGTCCCCATGTTCCCTTCCCTCTTTTCTACCATACTCTTTTGAATAAGTTTGTAGCTTTCTAGAGAAATGTTTTCTACATTCCTTCTGGCCTTATGATTTGTGTCTAAGTGAGTCACAAGGGATAGGTTATTTGGCCTACTTACTTAACTTACAAGGTTGTAGAGGAGAAATCACTTTGTAAGTAATCAAACAACATAAGGGCAAAACAGCCCCCCAAAAAACATAAGGACAATTTAAGCGTAAAGGAGACAGAGTGCTGTACCCGGAATTAAGAAACTGAGATCAAATGCAGCCACAGACACTTTCTAGCTATGTGACCTCTTTCATCCTTAGTTTCCTCAGCTATAAAATGGGAATGAATCATGGCACCTATCTCCCAGGATTGTTGTAAGGAATAAATAGCATAATATTTGTAAAGCACTTTGCATATGCTAGATATTATTATATAAATGCCTGCTGCTACTACTGATGGTAGAGGAAAAAGAGCAAGAAAGCATTGATGTCAGATAAATATCTGTGATGTTTTAAAATTTTTTGGTCTTCTACCATATGAAATTAGGACCTAACAAATTCCTTAAATATGATTTGAGAGAACGACTAAGGGAAAGGAAATGATAGCTCATGGTGTCCCGAGGATGATATAGATTTGAGTTGGGTCATTTTTAATGAACATACTTTCTCATTTGGATGATAGGTTATTAATCCGATGGGATGGGATGCGTTTGGATTACCTGCTGAAAATGCAGCAATTGAGCAGAGTCTGCATCCACAGAGTTGGACACAAAGGTATGTATTTTTGTTTTCTGAAGTCACTACTTTATATCTCATAGTTTACTTTTGTTATCATGTAGTTCATGTTAGAAACTTACTCTTCAACCAATAGAAGAATAGTTCTAGAGATGACATGGTATAGTATAAAAAGTATAAGGAACTTAGAATCCAGAAACATGGATTAAGATCCTGACTCTAACCAAGTAGCAAGTTACTAGACTTGTCTTAGTGTGGGCTTCTCATCTGTAAGATGAAGATGATAATATTTTGTACTACCAGCCTCCTAAGATTTTTGTGGCAGTAGAGCTTTACCAAATCTTTCAGGCAGATGTGAACTAAGCTAACTAAACCAACAGAAATCTTGTGTTCTAATTCTGAAATGTGTGTATGGCTTCTCCCTTGAAGCTGTCTACAGAACAACTTTAAAATGAGGTACTTGCATGCTCATATGCCATTCCTTCCTTAAAGTGCCATTCTTTCCTTTAAGTAGTTTCAGATTTTAGGGGGGGAAATCCATGTTAGATTTTCTTCTATGGTTTCCTTCTTTCCTTCTTTCTTCTATTATATGAAATATTCTATTGTATATGAAATATAACCATTTCAGTTGACATATATAAAAATCTATAAGGTATATTTCTGTTAGAAAAATTCTATGTTATGTTTTTGTACATTTTTAAAAAAATAAATTTTCATTGATGTCTTTTATTATCATATAGTTCAAATTTCCCCTTTTTTCTCATCTTCCTCCCTCCCAGAGAACCATCCCATAGATTAAGGAATTTTTGCATATTTATTTAAACAAATTATCCTCACTTTGCTTTACAGTAATATCAAACACATGAGAGAACAGCTTGATAAACTAGGCCTTTGTTTCAGCTGGGATCGGGTAAGTTCCTTTGTTCTTACAGGATAGATTGATTTCAGTTGAATTGTTAATTGTCATATCAAAATAATGCATGTGATTATAGCTGTCATCAGTGAACTTTCCCCTCATCCCACCCTGCTCCATTTTGATAAGAAAGATTGTAAGTATTGGATGGCCACAAATCAAGAGACCAATCCAGCTTTTATTGGGGTCCTCTTAGGGGCTATGCACTCTACTGGGTTGCAGAGATGAATGAGATGGTTACTTCCCATAAAGAACTCACCATCTAATAAGGGAAAATTGAGGCAGCTAAGTTTTTTAATTTCCTGCTTAGCAGTGGTGCCTAGTGGCAAAAACTTTCTCCAAGAAATGTGTCCCTTTACAAGTTAAAACTCTTCTCTGGTGGTTTGCCTGTTCTTTTTGAAAGACTGCCTGGAGTTAGGTAAAGATGATATCTCTTCCCAGCTTTATCTTTTTGAGTGATTAAGTTCTGATTTCCCCTTTAAATTTTTTTTTCTAAGTGCTAAAGTGCAGAGCTTGACATAGTACAAGGTTTCCTCATAATAAATAACCTTTCCTTGCAAAAGACTTTCAAAAATATGTATTTAACCAGTGGATCATAGTAGGAGCTAGGGAACTGTCACTGAAGAATTTTAACATTTATGTCTAAGTGCTTGCTTTCTCTTTCTCTGTCTCTCTCTCTCTCTGACTCTCTCTGTCTCTGTCTCTGTCTCTCACTCTCTTTCTATGTCTCTCTTTGTCCCTGACTCTTCAGAGGTCACACTAGAACTGAAATGTTAGGAATGCATTTCTATAGGTAAGCCCCATTTCTGTCTTGTTCTTACTTCCCTTTTTAGTACAAATGGAACTGTGGAGAGCCCCGCACTCTGAAGCATCTTCTTATAGCTGGGATGTAGAGCCCTGAAATGAAAATGGACCCTGGTTTTAGTCTTTGTTCTGCTGCTAAGTCAGACAAATCCCTTCACCACTTTTCACCTCTCTTATTTTTTTCCATCTATTAAATGTGGGAGTTACAGTCCTAATGTTCTGTGCTTAGCCATTTGGGATATATTATTATTATTACCCCCAAAAAGCACAAAAAGCAATCATAAGTGAAAGTTCTCCTTTATCTCATGGTGGTGTGGCAGGAAATTACATGAGCCACACAACTGTAAAGTACTTTCTAAATCTTAAAGTAGGAGATTCATATTTGCTAATGAGCTGATTTCTGATGTTATCTGTTGCTTGCAGCATTGAGTGTCTCTCTATAATCTTCTTTCTTTTCTTTTTTTTTTTAAATAACCCTTACTTTACTTCCTGGAATCAATACTGTGTATTGGTTCCAAGGCAGAAGAGTGGTAAGGTCTAGGCAATGGGGGTCAAGTGACTTGCCCAGGGTCACACAGCTGGGAAGTGTCTGAGGCCAGTTTTGAACCCAGGACCTCCCATTTCTGGGCCTGATTATCAATCCACTGAGCCACCTAGCTGCCCTCTGCAACAGTCTTCTTGAAGGATGTGTTCATGCTGTGCTTGTGTGAAGTTTCTGAATAGGATATAAGCCACATCATCATCATTATTATTAATGCCCTAAACCCAGCCAAAGGATAAGGAACTCCAGAAACCCAACCTGGATCCTGGCTTCATTATCTCTATTTCATTCCTTTTAAAGAATGGTAATGAGTCCTAGATGGAGTTTTCAGGCAGTTACATTTTCTGTAACAAATAAAGTGACAAAAATTCAAATACCTTTAGGTTAGAGTTGAATTCTTTAAATATTTTAAGGCTTAGATGGTTAATCATTGAGGGTAGCTTCCCTATGAAACCAATCTCTTGGCTCTGACCCTCTGTTCATGAACTTCACATGGACACAAGCATACAAATGCTCTTTGGCTGGCTGACATGTTGAGTGTATTCAAAGTAGCATGATGTAAAGACAGTTGAACATTCTTCTTGACTACTGATGAGAGTTTTGCCCTTTTGCATGATCTTTATCTACTAAACCAAGGACTTTTTTTTTTTAACACTGAATGTGTTTATTAAACAACTTTTGGCAAATATTTTCTGATTTACTTTTTTGTGATTCAGATTCTCTCTCTCCCACCTTCCCTCCCCTCCCTGAGGCAGTAAATAGTCTGACATAAGTTATAACAGTGCTTTCATGTAGCACATATTTTCATATTCCCCATGTCATGACAGGAGACATATCACACATACAACAAAAAGCTTACAAAGGAAATAAACTGAAAGATGGCATGCTTTGATCTACAATTAGATTGAAGCAAGACCTTCTTTGACTGTGGATAATGGTTTTTATCATGGGTCCCATGTGGTTTTCTTTGGACCTCATTTTACTGATAATAGTTGATCATTATACAATATTTCTGTTAGTGTATACACTGTTACCCTGGTTCTGCTCATTTTACTTTGCAACAGTTCATATAATTCTTTCCTGATTTTTCTAAACTCATCCTATTTGTCATTTCTTGTTCAGTCATTTTCTAATTAATGGGCATCTCCTCAGTTTCCAGTTCTTTGCTACCAAAAAAAAAAAATTACTGCTAAAAATGTTTTCTACAAGTTAGATCCTTTTCTCTTATCTCTGATCCCTTTGGAATATAGACCTAGTAGTGGGATTGTTGGATCAAAAGGCCATTGCTGGGCCATAGTTTCATGGCCTTTTGGGCATGGTTTCCATATTGCTCTCCAGAATTCCTTCACCAACAATTAGGACAAGGACATTTATTAAATAATTTTAAAAAATCAACCTAATTAACACTTGGGTATAGACTTTAGAAGAAAAGCTACCTTAAAATGGTCATCAGGGAAAGCCTAATTTAAAAGCAGAGTCTTTCACCTTCTATCCTGTGAGTCACTAGTTTGAAGACTCTGCTACATTATACAGTGCAGTGAAGAGTTAGACCATATACTATCCAGGTTAAAACCTTGAGGCAGGTGACTTCCTTTCTGCAGATCTCAGTTTATTGATTTGTAACATGAAGGAGGTTGAAATAATTTTTTATTCAGCTTTATATTTATATCTCTGAAGTTGTCAACTACCATGACCAAGGATGATAGACAAATTCATTAAATTTTAAACTTTTCTGAAATGGTTTTATTTCCACATGACTTATTAAGACCATGGACAATAGAACATTGCCTAGGTGGCAAAAAAGTGATCCTTCAGATCACAATGTCTGCCACTGTGTTATTATTCATTTTTAGATATTATTTCCAGAGCTGTCAATATCACCTTGGGAGGTGGAATGGAAGGGGCAGAAAGCTCTATTTAAATGGCAGTGCTTGTAAAAATATCTTTTAAGATCAATGTAAAATGAAGTAAAACCTTTAAACTACAATTATGGCAAGAAAGAAATGTTTCTTTGTGGAACACTTACTTTATAAAATAGTTGGATATATTTGCAAGTGGGAAAGAACAGACTGTCTTTTGTTTTTAGACATTCAATATCTGTGACCTCAGTGTACATGATTTGATTTAGTATATTCAAATACAGTAGTTTGTCTATAAGCTGAGTCAATCTTGTTCTAGGATCTGAACCTGGTTCTGGGAAAACCCAGAAGGTATATATCCTTAGCTAGGAAGTTGGCTATAGTCACAAGTTTGCCCTAGGAGGCAAGGTCAGTTCTGGGAACACTCAAGGTTTTGGGTAGCCAGGCACTGAATAGGACCAGGCCTTTTGAGGAGACTCCATAATGGTATGCTGGGGATATGCCACATAATACTTAATCTGTGATTTCACCAATGTAGGGAAGTCCCAGTGAAGAAACTCCCTCTACCAAAGCATATTGGCACCATATTCAACTTTTAAGTCTTAGAGAGTTATTTGGGATAGTAAGAGGTTAAGCAACTTGTTTGGGGGTACATAATCAGTGTTAATCAGAGGTAGAACCTTCTGACTCTCAGATCTCATAGACTCTGAAGCTGACACTTCATCTATTATGTTTCTCAGTACTACTTGATTTCACTGAAAGTGTCATGAATTTTAAGGACATGAGATAACTTTTGGAACTTCAGTACACCTTTGATTTTTTTCTGGATGAATAATCGCTTTATAGTTGTTCCCTTCTTTTCCATACTTTCTCATCCAGAGCAACTCTTGTTCTCATAAATCTTCCATGAATTCAGATTATTTGGCTCAGATGAAATATCTTCACACTCTGAAAGAACTGTGGATTGTGACCTGAAACCTGTCAGCTTGTGATGTGAAACCCAGTGATACCTGGAAGATCACGGAGCATACCAGATATAGAACAGGAAAAAGAAATGTCCTGATTTTTTAAAAAGAGAGAATGCAAACTCCCTAGCTTGTGAGCTTGACTTTGATGCCCAGGAAAATTGGAGAATGGGTGATTAAACTGGTGGTTAGTGTAAAGTGATTTACAAAACAATGTATTGTATAATGTAAGCTACTATTGTTATTGTTGTTTTTGTTGAACTAGGAAAGAAAGCCATGATTTACAGAATTGGCACAATTTTGCAGGTCATACTAGACTCACTTCATTTCCTTTTTTTTGGTAGAGCTACACTAAACTGGTAAATGAAAATAATTCAATAGTTTGCCTGCCAGAGTTCTGATAAACTACCATTTGCTATTCTGTGAATAAAATAGAGAAATGTATTTCTGGAAATATATATTAGATGGATTCACAATTGATCAAATGACTATGCAAAGACATTAGTTCAGAAGGAGATCTAGTACAATGCCCCAAGGACCTAGACAAGAAGATGAAAAGTTTGCTAATAGAGGTTTGCCCTTTCTACAACTTCATGATGGTGACTATTTTTTGGAGCTAAACTTCTCCAGAAAATCCTGACAAGTCAGTCTTTGTGTTTGTCCATTTCCTATTTCTTGGTATCAAGAACTTATTTAAATGTATTGGATTGGAAATCTTGTATTTTAAGCATCTTAATGTTTACTTTTTTTTTCTTATTTGGTGTTTGCTTTCACCAGGTGATCTGACTTCTGGCTTAGTCAGTTGTCTTTGCATTGATATAAGCATCATTTGCCACACCTAGTTCCTTTTCACATTCTTCTAAAGAAAGGATTAATGATAAGGTTTTCAGTAGTTTTTGGCCTCTTTAGTTTTTTTATATTGAACCATGTTTTCTAACATCCTTTCCATTACTCTCACTCATATCCATTTTTGTATTGACGTGTCAAGGCATATACTGACTTAGTTGGAATATCTTGAAAAGTCATTTATAGAATTTCTTTACATCATCTTCCACAACAGATATTGATGCAAGCACTGCTTTTATCCTCATTATGATCTACGAGTTTATGTTTGCGTAGTGAAATAATTAAAGGCCTGGGAAATGATTTTTTATGCCTTTGGGCATAGAGTGAAAGCAGTTCCATCAACGTTGGTTTGGTTTATGAAGGAGAACCTGCAAACCATCCTTCTGTTGTGCTTCACCTTGTTCATTGACTTTGGTTTCATTTATCACAATAATATTAATCTAGACATAAACTATTTCCCCTATGAATGGGGTCAATTTATTCGTCACAGACTTTACAAATATTATCTCATTTGATCCCCACAACAGCCCTGAGAGGCAGGTGCTTTTATTATCCTCATTTTAGAGATGAGGAGACTGAGGCAGACAGAGGTTAAGTGACTGACACAGAGTAACAGAACTAATAAGTATCTGAGACCAGTTTTGAACCTAGGTCTTCCTGACTTCCAGCTCAGTACCCTATCCACTACCACATCTTAATGCCTGGACAGCTGGAAAGGGTTTCAAAGGCTGATTAGTTCAGTTCCTTCATTTTACCAGTAAGGAAACTGAGGCCTAGAGAGGCATAGTGGCTTGCCTCGAAGTTTTCCAGGTAGTGTCCTGCTGTCAGTGCTCCACAATACAGAAAACATTGATCCTAGAAAACTCAGTCCTTCTCACAGTTAGAATCTTAGCCGTGAAGCTTCTTGAACACACATGAAGTGGTGCATTTTGCTTTGAGGATTCTAAATCTATTATTAAAAATTGTTTTTTTAAAACCACCTGTTAATTTGATCATATTAGAGAACGAGTGGTATGATAGACCCCTTTTCATTATAATCAGTGTTTGAAAATCATAGATGTTGCCTGTTTCTCCTGAGAATTGCTTTTTAAAACTCTAGGACTGAAGAGCAGTACTGATAGGGTTTCAGAAAATGGTTTCAAAGAATCTATTGTCAGGAACTGAGGCTGTGGTTACCTTGGCAACAGGTAACACACACTCCATGTTTTGGACTCTCGATCTTGCAGCTCTTCACTGAGGTTAAACAGGGTTTGTTTGTCACACAAATACAATGAGAAAATAAATTTTCCTCCACTATTTCCTCTTTTTTGGTTGAGAATGGAAGAGAAAAACAAAGACATATGTGGGTGTTCATGTATATATGTTATAAAACATATGTGTACAGATTTTATAGGTATAGACATACACGTAGAAATACATTCATGAAAAAGTAACATTAAAAAAGCTTCGTGTGTGTTTGTATGTATATATAGATATTCAAATGATCAGCTTGGGAAATCTACTGGCATGCATCCATTAAGGGGATCACAACTTATTCAAGCCACAGAATAAGTCTGAGGGAGGTGCCTGAAGCCTTTTGAGGTTAAGTGACTTGCCTGGGATCATACAATTAGTACAGTCATTAGTGGGGTTTGAATCTAGGGTTTCCATACTCCAAACTTACCACTACTAAGCTACACTAACATATATGTATTCTTTGTTTTAAAGTGGGAACTTGGTAGAACTTCCTTATAAATAAGAAATTCAATGGTGTTGGTGATGGTAGATGAATACTTTACCTTTCAAGACTGTAATAGGAAAAGGACCTGATATAATTATGTCTCTGTACTTCTTTATGGAATATTCTGTATCAAGCAGATATTTAGGAAATACTTGGTTACTTAAGAAGCTTGACTTAAATTCACTACTTGCTTTTGATAGTATTTGACATCATTAAGGATCTTCAAAAGAAAGTCTCACAAACTGAAAGTGCTGCCAGAATTCCAGAAACATCGAGTACAACAGCAGCATTATTGGAATGGCCTTCTAAGGGAGGATGTGAATTCTGGTATATGAGCTTAAAATCCTACTCAATCACATTAACCCAGACTCCAACCCTCCTACCACTCAACTATCAGTTTTTCATATTTAAATATTTTCTCCATTCCTTTTTTGTTTTATCATAAATAACTTTAAGTGCATATTTTCTCCAATATATTTAATATTGGAATGACTCAGACAAGACTGAGAAGTTACTTTTGGTGAAAAGAAGGAAAGATTTTGGGAAAATGTTATAGTTGTCTTAATGTGTGAACAAACATTTATTAAGGGCCATCTATGTTTGAGACACTGGCCTAGGCATAGAAAAGAGTTTCAAATTGTTTTGCCTGTCTCCAAAAGCAAAAGTAGGAGCAGTGGATAGACATTGAGTCACATTCAGGATTAATATAAAAAACCAAACATACTTCCCAGCTATTAGAGGCAGCCCAAAGTAGAATGGACCATAGAAGGTTTGGGTTTCCACTGCCCAGGGATAATAATCACACTTACTGCACAATGATGTTGTGAGGACCAAATGATCTAATATCTGTAAAATGCTTAGTCCAGTGCCTGGCATGTAGTAGGTGCTGAATAAAAGCTCATTCCTTATCCTCTTCCTTTTCATTTCTTCCTTCCCACCCCCATTATCTCCTCCTTTGAGGTAGATGATCACTTGTTTGATATGTTGTAAAGAAGGTCCTTTTTCAAGTATGGGTTGCTCTAGGTCACTTCAGAGGTTCCTTCCTATGCTAAACTTCTGTTATTCTGTGAGATCCTATTTTACTTCCAGGATAATCACTATTCCCACTTAGAATCATAGATTTAAGTCTATAAGGAATGTTAGATAGTCAACTAGGTGACATAGTGGAGAGAGAGCCAGACTTGGAGTCGAGGAGATCTGAATTTGAATCCTACTTCAGACATTTATTAGCTGTGGCAAGTCCTTAAACTCTAACAGCCTTGTCTTCTTCATCTGTAAAATGGAAATATTAATAGCATCTACCTCCCAGGTATGTTGTGAGGATCCAATGAGATAATATTTATAGAGCACTTAACCCAATGCTTGGCATGTAGCAGCTGCTTAATACATGCTTCTTTTCTTTTTTTCTTCCTTCTTTCTATCTTCTTCCAGGTTATGTAGGACTATCACAGAGCCACATTTCCATGGTCAGTAGCACTAGCTCCCTAAACTCCTGATCTTGCCTGCTTGGTCCTATAGCTTTAGCCAGAGAGAAGTCCTTGTTGAAAGAGGGATTCAAGCAGATTGGCAGAGAAGAGGATGGTTGGTGGAAGATGGATTTTTTGGGGACTTAATATCTGTGTTCTATGTTGGAAGTGGAGCAAAGGAATTGAGTGGCTGAACAAGGGCTGGAGTGTTTCTGCAGCTGTTCATCAAGGATGGTGGCTAGTCATGGAAGTGACACAAGCATTTACATACTCTTGGCATTTCCATCAGCCTTACTTCCTGCCTCCTCCCTCAGTGTTAGCTCACACTGAAGGCTTTGAGTCTTCACTATAACACACTGACCTATAAATAAGTAGTGGCTAAAAGAGTTGTGTCCTGGGTTGTGTCCCAGGCACTCACCTCCCTGGCAACCCCCTGAGTTCTGGCTTTGGCATAAGTCAGCGGCACTTAATTAATTTCACTTTCCCATTTGGCTGATGGAAAGAAAGAAAGAAATAACACCTGCAAAGATACTCACTGGCTGTAGAATCAGATTTCTTGAATTGTGAGAAATTCTTTTAGGAAGATTGGATTAGAGTTTCACTGCCCTGTGACTCATGAGTGTCCCATTATTACACTGTAAGCATCATTTGTCAACTCTCCTAATCTCTCCCCCCCTTAAGTAGAGATGGCGATTCTAGTTCAATAAGATTTATATAATCCTTTGAATACCCAGAATTTGTATTTCAGCTGTGCCAGATTTACAAGGAGAAGTATATATAACATAGACCCTTCTTCCATGGTCTAGCTTGAAGGAGGTCATTGAGACCTTTATAAAGGGAGAATGTTGTGGGAGATTTGATGAGGGACAGATCAATTTTTTTTAACCTCCTTCCTTCTGTCCTAGAATTAAAACTTAGTATTGATTCCAAGGCAGAGTAAGGGCTAGGCAATTGGGTTTAAATGATTTGCTCAGGATCACACTGCTAGGAAGTGTCCAAGGCCAAACTTGAGTCCATATCCTCCTGATTTCTGATTCCCTATCCACTGAGCTACCAAGCTACCCAATGGACAGATCATTTTTCATCTGGGAGGAGGAGGGAATAAAGGGAAGGTATCAGCCACTCCCCAGCCATTAAACATATAATTTGTTTCCAACTTTTTGTTGTTTCCAACAAATACAATTGTTTTGAATATTTTATGTTTGTTTGTCTAAGTTAGGCCTTGAAACAAAAAAGGAACTTTTTTTTAATCCATAAATTGCATCAACACAGCAGATAAACATTAACTCCACAAAACAAATGTATTCCCTGAAGATAGTTAAGCCAAACAAGACAAAGGAATGATTGCATGAAATGATGGGATCGGGGTTGGATCTAAGATTTCATTGCCATGGAGAGCTCCAAATTGAGGAAATTCCCTTTGCCAGCAACACAGGTCAGTATTTTCTGTGTATAGTCTTAGAAAGTTGCCTAAGGGGGCAGATGGGTAGTTCAGTGGATTGAGAGCCAGGCCTAGAGATGGGAGGTCCTAGGTCCAAATCTGGTCTCAGACACTTCCCAGCTATGTGATCCTGGGCAAGTCACTTGCCCCCCATTGCCTAGTCTTTACCACTCCTCTGCCTTGGAACCAATACCCAGTATTGATTCCAAGAAGGAAGGTAAGGGTTTAAAAAAAAAGAGAAAGTTGCCTAGAACACTGAGACATTAAGTGGCTAGCTTATCTTCCTGTGGTGTTAAAGGTGGATCTTGAATCTGGGCTAGCTCTCCACCCACTGTACCATCCTCCCTCTCACCTACACTTGTAATTTACTATTTGTTAAAAGAAAGAAAGCTTCCATACTTTAACTATAAGAAGGTACCATCAAGGTCACCCACAGTAATTAACCTGAATGTTGTTCCCTTATCTTCAGATTTGGAATCAGTATATAAATTATTCTTTTGGATTTGCTTTCTTCATTATATATCAGTTACCTCATATAATTGTTCCCATATTTCTTTGAATTTTTTATATTTGTAATTCCTTAAAGCACAGTAACATTCCATTATATCAGTTTGCCACAATTTGCTCAACCATCCCCTTTCAAGCATATAATTTGTTTCCAACTTTTTGCTATTTCCAACAAATAGGATTATTTTGAATACTTTGGTACAGTTAGATCTTTTTTTCCCAGCAAATAATCTACTTTTTATATAAACATAATAAAGGGTCATCTGTATAAACAAATACATGACTTTTCTTATGTGACTCCATATTACATTCCAAACTATGAAAATAGTTCATGAGGCACAAGTTAAGATACTTGTTTTCTGACAATCCTATTAGCATTTGATTTTTCCTTTGTCATCTGTATTATGTGTCTTACATTTGCATTTATAATTATTTTTGAAAACTTTGTTGTTGATATTTTTGTTTGTTTTTTTTTGAAACTTCCTGTCACACATGCACACATACACACACACACCCTCTTATCTATTAGGAAATGGCTTTCACTCTAATAATATCAGTTCCCTTTGGAACTGTCAAATATATTAGAAATGCTTAATCAAAAGTTTCCCTGGCCCCTAATCTGTATCTTTTCTAATTCTCGATATTCTGCTCGTTTGTGCAAAATCTCCTTATTTTTATATAATAAAAATAATTTACTTTGCCTTTTATAATTACCACTTTTGCTTGATAGATGATAACTTTTCTCTTCTCAGTTACACAACAGATAATCCTTAGACTATTTAGCCATTTGGAATTTATATTGTATGAATCCAGTCTAAACCTGTTTTCTACCATACTGCTATCTAGTTTTCCCAATAGTTTTGCCAAGTAATGAGTTCCTTTAACTTGTTTATGGGCTTATTGAAACTAGGTTTCAATGCATGTTTGCTTCCAAATGTTACAGATCTAATCCCATTGATCTATTTCCCCATATTTATTTATTTATTGTACCCCTACCTTACACTTTAGAATCAATACTATGTATTGGTTCCAAGGCAAAAGAGTGGTAAGGGCTAGGCAATGGGAGTTAAGTGACTTGTCTGAGGTCACACAGCTGGGAAGTGTCTGAGCCAGATTTTGAACCTAGGACCTACCATCTCTAGACCTGGCTCTCAATCCATTGAGTTATCTAGTTGCCCCTACTTTTCCATATTTAATCTAGTACCAGATGGCTTTGGTAATAATGATTATTTTATAATTTAAGATCTGGTAATTCCATTCACCCTTCTATAACTTAAAAAAAAATTCCCATTATGTTTCTGAAGGTTTTTCCCCTCCTTTCCCTCCACTACATGAATTTTGCTGTTATTTGTCTAATTTTATCAAGTATCCTAGTGATAATTTGACTGATAAAATTAAAATCTGTATATTAATGTGGTATTCTTAACTTTTCTATATTGACTTGTCCCAGTTACAGACACCCAATTATATAGTCTGTTTGGCAAAAAATGCTTTGTTTTTATATCGTAAGCTCGGTTTTTCCCCCCCCCAATATGTTAAGTCCTACATGTTTAATGTATTTACTGTTATTTTGAATGATACTTCTCTATTTTCCTGATTTTTTGTTAGTATTATGTAGAATTAAAGATTTTTTACGTTAATTCTGTTCTCTGCTATTTTGCTAAAGTTATTTATTTTCTTCTATTTTGAACATCCTTCAGTTTCTGAAATAAATCCAAATTAGTCGTTTTGACTATGTTTTGGGATATATTACCCTAGTGTTTTTTTGCCATAATTTTATTTAAAATTATTGCTTCAATATTCATTAATGATTTTGGTCTATAATTCTATTTATCTGCTTTTTCTTTCTGTAATTTGGGAATCCGTACCATATTTGTTTCAAAAAAGGTTGGTAGAATGCCTCTTCTCTGTTTTTGAAGATTATTTATATAGTATGGACATTATTTGTTCTTTAAATATTTGATAGAATTTATTTCTAAATCCATCTGGTCCTAAGAATTTTCCCTTCAGTTCATTTATGACTTGCTTTGTTTTTCTTACTAAGATTATGTTGTTTAAACTATCAGTTTCTTGTTTTATTCTTTCTATATTTTGTGCTTTTGTAGATACTTTTTATTTCAATTACATTTCAGTTTTATTAGCATATAATTAGGCATAATTTTTCCATTTTTTACTTTGTTTATTGTAATTTCTTCCTCTCATTTTGAATTTTAGTCATCTGGTTTTCCTCCTTAAATATCAAATTAGCTAATAGTTTAATGGTCTTTTAAAAAATAACTGATTTAGGGGGCAGCTGGGTAGCTCAGTGGATTGAGAGTCAGGTCTAGAGAATGAGAGGTCCTAGGTTCAAATGTGGCCTCAGACACTTCCCAGCCATGTGACCCTGGGCAAGTCACTTAACCCCCATTACCTATCCCTTACCACTCTTCTGCCTTGGAGCCAATACACAGTATTGACTCCAAGACAGAAGGTAAGGGTTTTAGAAAAAAAAAATAACTGATTTATTTATCCAGTTTTTAAAAATGCTATTTATTTTTCCTTTAATTTTTAATTTCCCCCTTTCTTACTTGTTTAAAGATCATTTTTTGAGATTCTAAATGTTCTTAAGCTACATGATCAATTTGTTAATTTTTGATTTTTCTTTTTGTTAATGTAAGCATTCATGCATATATTTTTTCCTGTAAGGACTGCTTTCAATATTTACCATTGATTTACCATAGATTTTACTATTCTGCATGACTATTATCATTCTATTTTGTGTAATTTAAGCTATTTATACAATATCATTTTTAGTTCATATATTACTTTTTTGTTAATTATTTTTACTGTAATGAATTATAGATATTTTAATCTTTCTGCCTTTTTGTATTTATTCCTGAGCTCTTTGTGCTCTAAATCAATGTAATTAGTTTTTGCACGTTTCTTGTGTGCCCCTGAACTAAGGATACTACCTAAGATTTCCATCTATTTCTCTGTATAATTTATCTATCAAATTCAGTTTTTCCAACATTTTATTCATCTATAATTTCCTTTCTTAAATTCTTCTGATACATTTGTTGAGTTTTGAAAAAGGAATGTTGAAGTCTCCTATTATCAGCGACTTGCCATCTGAGTGTTTTTTCATATCAGCCTTTCCTTTCAGTACTTAGTTACTTTGCTGTATGATGCATCTATATTTAGCTTCTATGTAGCTTTTTTTTTTTAAGCCAGACTCATGATTATGATTTGGCTTGCATAAGGAACTTTCAGTAAGGAAACTCCTTTCTTCTTTAGTTTGGCAGCTACTCTACAGCCTATTGTTTTAAGATTTCCTGGGCAACACAGCCAGCATATGCCAAAGTGAACCTTGGAGACCAGAGCTTCCTGACTCTGAGGACAGTTCTATTCCTTCCTTCTTTCCTCCTTCCCTACCTTCCTTCCTTCCTTCCTTCATTCCTCCCTCCCTTCCTTCCTTCCTTCCTTCCTTCCTTCCTTCCTTCCTTCCTTCCTTCCTTCCTTCCTTCCTTCCTGCCTTCCTTCTTTCATTCCTTCCTTCCTTCTTTCCTCCCTCCCTCCCTCCCTCCCTCCCTCCCTCCCTCCCTCGCTTCCTTCCTTCCTTTTCTTTTTTTCTTTCTTTCCCTTACCTTCCATTTTAGAATCAATACTGTGTATTGGTTCCAAGGCAGAAGAAGAAGAAGAAGTAACAGCTAGGCAATAAGGGTTAAGTGACTTGCCAAGAGTCATACAGCTAGGAAGAATCTGAGTCTGGATCTGAACCCAGTACCTTCCATCTCTAGGCCTGGCTCTTAATTTACTAAGCCAAGGATAGTTCTATTTATACAATACCATGAGTATTTAATGTTAAAGTGCCATCAACCATTGTCATAGTGTTTTATTGTTTTTGATGCCTTTAAACATAACTTTTTTTATGTTTAAACAAAAAGTTTTCCTTTTTGTGTCTTTTAATATTGTCTATTTTGACTTCTTCGAAATTAAGCTTGTAGTTCCTGACTTTGGAGATTCAACTGAAGTAACATAAGGCTTAATGCCTCTGATGTCCAAACTTCATTAGTGATTGTGTTTTAGGTACCTTTCCTGGGAGCCCAATAACTGATGAATTCTAATCCTGAGCTTTCTTCTTTGCTCTTATTGAGATGGCTTGTCACAACCAGTTGTGCTTCTTTGTCTTCTAGTTTCTTTTTCTCTTTACAGAGAAATTCTTTTTTCATACTTTGTTTTATCCCCTAATAATTATTCATCTTATTGGGACTTACTCCATTTTAGTATATATGTTTGGTGCATTTGTTCCTCTTTTGAAATGATATGGGTAAAGGGAGGTTAGTCATAACCATTCACTCATTCAGCCAACTTAGCACTTCAGAAGGAAGAAACTCAAGAGATAAAGATGGAAGAGGTCACAGGAGTAGGGAAGAGAGGAAAGGCAGCAGTAGAGAGTTGGGGGAAGAAGCAGAGAATATTATTGTTGCCTAAAATACAATAACTATAAACTAAAATATAAGTGTAAATGTTGACTAAAATATAAATCACATAAAACGGGTGAAGGATTATGAGATAAGGCATTGTGAAGGTCTTGGAATACACAAATCAGGAATTTATACTTTATTCAGTGGGAAAGAACATTTGAAGGTTTTAGAGAAGAGGAGTGATGATTCAATCAGTGTATTAGGAAAGCTATTCAGGCAGCAGTGTGAAGGATGGCTTGGAGAGGTGATTATCTGAAGGTAGAAAGACTGATTTGGAGGCTATGACAACAATCTAGTTGAAAAAGGATGAAGTCTTTAAAAGTAGCTATAGTGAGAATTTAGAGGAAGGAAGGAATTTGAGAGTGTCAAGGTAGAATTGATGGCCTCCAGTAACTCATTTGGTGGGGGGAAAGTCAAAGATAGAATATGGGGGTTTGAGTTCAGGTGATTGTGATTGCATTGAAAGAAATAGAGAAATTAAGAGAAGGAAGTTTTTTTGTTTGTTTGTTTGTTTTTAATTTTCAGGAGGTAGAAAGATATCTTAGATATGTTGCGTTTGGAATGCTGGTGAAACATCCAAGTAAATATTAGGAATTAGAAATACTATATTATAACCTTGGGGAGAAGCTAGGGATGGAAATAAAAATTTGGGAGTTATTTGGGTAGTGGTAATAAGTTAAACTTATTAAGTTTAAGAAAATAAGATTGTCAAGAAAGATAATATAAATGCTAAGAGAAGACTAATACAAAAATCTTGGGGGACATCCACATTTAAGGGGTGGGATGTGAGGGAAGAGACAACAAAAGCAATATATATATAGCTGAATGGGGTCTCAGAAACCATTTTTTTTCCAACCCCATCAATTTTACAGATGAGGAAACTGAAATCCAAGAATGTTTAAGTAATTTGCCTAATATCACATAGGTACTAAGTGTCAGGTAAAATTTTAACCTATGCCTTCTTACTCTAAAATTAGTGCTCTTTTTTCTGAAGAGTTATTAGAGAAAACAAAAGAAAACCATGAAAGTACAGTGTCAAGAAAACCATTGGAGAAGAGACTATTAAGAGAGAGAGGGTGGTCTGTAGTGTCAGAAGGCCCAGAAAATTCAAGGAGCTTGAGAAGAAGAAAACCAAAAAGGCTACTAGATTAGTAATATGGAGGCCTTCACTAACTATGGAGAGAACCATTTCAGCATAATGGTAAGAGTAGAAGTCAGCATGCAATGAGTTAAAGATTAAGTGAGTCATGAAGAAGAAGTATCAAATACAAATTTGGCTGTGAAAGAGAAGGAAGAGAAAAAGTTTGTAAGGATAAATTTTGGGTTGTGACCTAGTCTAAATTATTTTTGGTCACCAGGGAATATCCCAAATAAAATACCCAAGTCATATATTTTTTTAAATTTATGGTGGTTTAATTAATATATAGGGAAGGAATTAAGGAGAAGGCAGAGGGAAAAGGTGTAGGATTTCTCCCGTCTGGCCTGTGCCAGGGGGAGTTTAAATTCCTCCTCCACAAGGTCCCTGAAGAAGATTAGTGGCTTTTTAAGAGGATAATGTTTGAACACTTTCCACACAACTAAAACTAGACTTGAACAATTGGAAGAACATTAACTTCTCATGGGTAGGACGAGACAATATAATAAAAATGACCGTCCTACCCAAACTCATCTATCTATTTAGTGCCATACCCATGGAACTTCCAAAAATTTTTTTTACTGATTTAGAAAAAACCATAACAAAGTTCATTTGGAAGAACAAAAGATCAAGGATATCCAGGGAAATAATGAAAAAAAATACAAAGGAAGGGGGTCTTGCAGTCCCAGATCTCAGACTATATTATAATGCAGCGGTCATCAAAACAATTTGGTACTGGCTAAGAGACAGAAAGGAGGATCAGTGGAATAGACTGGGGGCAAGCAACCTCAGCAAGACAGTATATGACAAACCCAAAGATCCCAGCTTTTGGGACAAAAATCCACTATTTCATAAAAACTGCTGGGAAAATTGGAGGACAGTATGGGAAAGATTAGGCTTAGATCACACCTCACACCCTACACCAAGATAAATTCAAAATGGATGAATGACTTGAACATAAAGAAGGAAACTATAAGAAAATTAGGCGAACACAGAATAGTATACATGTCAGACCTTTGGGAAGGGAAATACTTCAAAACCAAGCAAGAATTAGAAAGAGTTACAAAATGCAAAATAAATAATCTGGATTACATTAAATTAAAAAGTTTTTGTACAAACAAAACCAATGTAACCAAAATCAGAAGGGTAGCAACAAATTGGGAAACAATCTTCATAAAAACCTCTGACAAAGGTTTAATTACTAAAATTTATAAAGAACTAAATCAATTGTACAAAAAATCAAGCCATTCTCCAATTGACAAATGGGCAAGGGACATGAACAGGCAATTCTCAGCCAAAGAAATCAAAACTATTAATAAGCACATGAAAAAGTGCTCTACATCTCTTATAATCAGAGAGATGCAAATCAAAACAACTCTGAGGTATCACCTCACACCTAGTAGATTGGCTAACATGACAGCTATGCAAAGTAATGAATGCTGGAGGGGATGTGGCAAAGTGGGGACATTAATTCATTGCTGGTGGAGTTGTGAATTGATCCAACTATTCTGGAGGGCAATTTGGAACTATGTCCAAAGGGCGATAAAAGACTGTCTGCCCTTTGATCCAGCCATAGCACTGCTGGGCTTGTACCCCAAAGAGATAATGGACAAAAAGACTTGTACAAAAATATTCATAGCTGCGCTCTTTGTGGTGGCCAAAAATTGGAAAATGAGGGGATGCCCTTCAATTGGGGAATGGCTGAACAAATTGTGGTATATGTTGGTGATGGAATACTATTGTGCTCAATGGAATAATAAAGTAGAGGAATTCCATGGAGACTGGAACAACCTCCAAGAAGTGATGCAGAACGAAAGGAGCAGAACCAGGAAAACATTATACACAGAGACTGATACACTGTGGTACAATCGAAGGTAATGGACTTCTCCATTAGTATCAATGCAATTTCCCTGAACAATCTGCAGGGATCTAAAAAAAAATACTACCCACAAGCAGAGGATAAACTATGGGAGTAAAAACACTGAGGAAAAGCAACTGCTTGACTACAGGGTTGGAGGAGATAAGACTGAGGAGAGACTCTAAATGAACACTATAATGCAAATTCGAACAACAGGGAAATGGGTTCGAGTCAAGAACACATGTGATAACCAGTGGAATCATGCGTCGGCTATGGGAGAGGGAAAGGCAGGGGGGGGGGGGGGGGAGGAAAAGAAAACAATCTTTGTTTCCAGTGAATAATGTATGAAAACAACCAAATAAAATAATGTTAAAAAAAAAAGAGGATAATGTTTGGAAGGTAAAGGAGAAATAATCAGCCTAAACTCCGATAGAGCTCAGTAGAGATGTCTCACCTGAACTAGGCTACTTAGCTTCCTCCAATATGGTATTAAGGAAAACTCACCGCTAAATCCGGACAATAACAGCTGCCACCCAAGATCCTGAAATGCTCAGCACGCTCCACCAGCCACCTCTCCACCACTAAAAAGGTCAGAGAGAGGAAGTGACGTGAAATATATAGACGGTTTTTACATCACTTTCCTGCATCTTACATGTACCAATGGTAGGTTAAGCTTGACTTAAGACAGTCCAGGGGTCTGTCAGTTGTTTCTGATTTGTCATTTGTTAGCACATGTCTGTCATAGGCCATCCTCCTAAATACATAATCCTTAAGTATGGGTATAGACATGCCTGTTTTTGTTAGACTAAGTAGAGTGGGGTAATCTTAAAGTTCACAAGGTTAAGGATTATGGAAATTTAACACTAGACTTTACATTTTTCAGCAAGGATTTTAAAAGGAAAAAAAAGTAGATTGAAGCTACAATATGCTTTCCCCCATCCCCTTGCTGAATAAGAATGGAGATAAAGCCTCTTAAGACTGTGTAGCAGAGAAAAGTAGAGGCCATTCTAAAGTTCTCCAGACTCTGGAGGATTGGCTTCTTGGCCAGAGTGGGATCGGAGTGCTCCCATCAAAGAAGCTTCGGAAAGGGATGTCACAAAAAGCATAAATTAGAGTACAGGGAAGAAGTGGGGACTTTTAAACTTGGAATCTAACTGAGTAGTATGCTATTGGGGCCAGCCACATGTGGTTGGTGTCTTCTCTATCTCTGGCCCACTTTTTATTGTTTAATAAATGATTATAAATTGAGATATAGTCCCTGAAGAATTTTAATCATAACAAGACATAATAGGATCAAGGAAAGGTTTAGATTTTGGGGGAGGGTATTTTTAAGGCCAGAAATAGGTAAAGTGTTTTTGCAGGTGGTAGAAAAGAACAAAAGATGAAATGTCAGAAAGTTTTGTAATGTGGTTGTGTGTGTGGATATCCATCCTTCAGTTTTAGAGTTTGGTATTCTAAATGAGCTTTCCCAGATTCCAGCTCGTCTTTGAAACTCATCCAAGGAAATTTTACCTTTGACCTAAAGCTTTCATCATTTAATATTTTTCAAACCTTACCTCCCACTGGTTCTTGAGTTTTCTTGGCCCTTAAGTTCAATTTTTGTTTTCAAATGAATAGACCCTAAATATTCTTGTTTCTTCCTGCTCCTGCACCTTTAATTGATATGCCTTCTATTCTGCAAAAAGGGGATCACAATTTTTTAGAAATAAATTTTGCTGATGTTTTTTTAAAGCATAATCTAAATTTCCCCTATATTTCCCCCCTTCTTCCTCACAGAGAATAATTTTATTTTTAAAAATTGCTTAAGAAAGAAAGAGAAAAAATAAGAGGAGGGAAATCAGTAAACCCAGGCCCACTCTTAGCTAATCTAGAAGCTTCTTGATGCCCTGGATTGTAGAAAGGAAGATAATGTGGGTATTAACATTTCTACTTAATTGCAGATTATTTTAACTCCATTTCTCCCACCAGAGGAGAAATGTAGAAATGCAAAATGGATAAAGACAGTTACCTCCACAGTGGAATGAAAAATCCCTGAGACACCTGACTCTTGGTTAACCCAAATTTGAGAACTGAGAGAGCCTGCTGACTCTAGGACAAGATGGAAGAGACATAGGTGGTCACAAGAGAAAGAACCATGGAAAGACTAGATCTTAGAATGGTCCTAGATCATTAGGACTGACCAGAAGGAGCTGTGGAACATTCTGCTTAGACTGTTAATGTGCTCTCTTTGTATGGTGTCCTGAACTCCCTGATAGTAAATCTTTTACTCTATCCAGAAGGATGGAATTCTGTTTTCAGAGATCCTGAAAATTATTCCTTTCCCAAAGGCAAGAGGCAGGGTGCACCTAAGAACAAGGAGGGGACATCAACAAACCATGTTAGAGGCCACTTTCTGAAACAGAATTAGAACTCCTACCTGGTGGTATGGGGCACAGAAAAAGGCAATCCTGTGATGGCACCATGCCCATGGCATAATCCTTTGCCTATTCTAAGTAAATTTGTTTTGTTTAATTTGGTTCATCTTAGCTTTACTTGCTGTAGCTTTGCTTTCTTTTACTGTTTATCCTGCCCTGAGGGTCACTCACCAGCATTTTTTTTTTTTACATAACTAGTCCTGTAGACAAGTTTTTTTTTTTTAATTTATCCTAGTAAGTGAGACTTCTCTGCTCTTATTCTCCCTTCTCAATGACATTTTTGTTTATTTGTTTTGTTTTTGCAAAATTTACTAAGATGAGTTGATGTGCTTCACAATCTATAACTATTTTTCTCATAATGCCATTTTTTAGTTTCCCACTGCTGGGGGAAGGGTTGGGGTAAGGGGGTCTGCTCCCTTTTCTGGCCACCACTGTGGTTATTTTTGTCAACTAGATGAATGAGTGATGCTGCTTCTCACTCTCTGGGTTCTGCTTATCATCTCATGAATGACCCTCATATTATTTAGAAAAGCTAGACGATGGATATAATGAACACACACTTCCTATGGCTCTGTCTTGTTTATTCCACATTTTTTAATAAGATGCACACTGCACACTTCCTCCTAGAAGAAGAAAAATTACAATAACAAGTTTGACTTGGGTAGCTGAAATGCTGGCATCTATCCAAATTAGACAGATGATAGATTGAAACCCAAACATCTCATCGGTGTCTTAATGGGCGGTTTCCTTTTCCCAACTGTCTAGTTAGAGAAATTGTCAGCATTGTTAGTCTGCCTTGATAGAGTTCTTGTCAACTGGCAAAGACCCACTGTGGATAAATTAAGAAACGTGTTGTCTCTTGTCTGGTAACATGTTGTTCACAAAATCTAGTATAGTTTGCAAAAGGGAATGGCTTTCACATGACCACAAGAAAGACAGATTTTAAGATATATTACATAAGAAAACAGCTTAAAGAATAATCTACAGATCTATCTGTGATGCAATATTAAAAGTTTGTAGTACAATGAAAGAAAATGTGATCTGCCTTTAAGACAGCAAATATAATTTCAGTTTTGCTAATGCTTTTTCTTTAAATTGGCTCCACAATCATGGAGAGCACGTACCATTCAAATCACTTTCAGCTTTATCCATAGCCTGAAGTTTTAAAAGAAAAACCTTCAGCTTTATGTTGTATGTCTTAAGGCATATTTAACACATATTTGTCATTTTTTTGTAGCCAAAATTTTTAATCTAAAATAACTCTTTTCTCGGGAGCAGCTGGGTAGCTCAGTGGATTGAGAGCCAGGCCTAGAGACAAGAGGTCCTAGGTTCAAATCTGACCTCAGACACTTCCCAGCTGTGTGACCCTGGGCAAGTCACTTGACCCCCATTGCCTAGCCCTTATCCCTCTTCTGTCTTGGAGCCAATACACATTATTGACTCTAAGACGGAAGGTAAAAAATTTAATTTAATTAAAAAAATAAAATAAATAAAATAACTTCTCAAAAACAAAATCATTTCTCAAATGAGCTCTTTTCTCAGAAAAACATGAGGCTAAGCATTAATTACCCTGAAAAGAACACTAGCATTCTTAATATATTTGTAACAAAAAGTGTCTAAGGGTTCTGCCTTCCTGGTTTTGTTTTTAAAATTTTCTGAGTTTCTGGAATATGTGCGTGATCCCCATTGGTATTTACTCAATGAAGATATAATGAGCACTATTACGTGTCTAGGACTATTTGAGATTTTCAGTTCTGCCTCTTGACTGGCTTTAGCCACAGTTTAGCCCTCCCCACCTTACCACATGTACATGTACATACACATGCCATATTTCTCTTTATTTCCTGTACTGCCCTACATCTTTGCCTTCTGTAAGGATGATATTAGAAAATAAGTATTGTTTTATTGGTTTAGAGATAAGAAGTAAAGTGACTAGCTTGAGAAAAGAATTGGACTTTGAAGCAGAGCTGAGAAAGCATGTTAATTTCAGATGTGACAGTTCTAACCATTTTTTCTATGTCAGTTACTTCTCTGGCAGTTGGCAGAGACACACTCTCTGAGACTCTCTCAGGGCTGGAGGAGGGAACATCTTTGCCTCTCTCTCTCTCTGTCTGAGGGAAAGATCTGAAGGAGCTCAGTTTGTTCATTTCCCAACTTGGGAAACACTATTGACTATTGTGATTTTTATAGATTGTTTAACTCTGAGAAGACCAAAGAAAAACCTGTTCTTTGGTTTGGACTCTGAGTCTATTAAGATTCAGAGTCCTAACTTGATTCTTGTTGAGACTCAACCAGCTAGCTTTTGCTATTTTATAATTTGAAGGAGAAGTTAAGATTTATAAGATAATCGTGGTAGTTTTATTTAGATAGTATAAGTTTGGGTTAGTCAGATCAGGGAGGAGTAGTGTAGCCTGTGAAACACAGGAGAAGAGCTTCCTTATGGAACCAAGAAGTTTATTTGGGTAGATTTAGAATCCCTTAGAATTAGAAATCCTTTATTTATCCATATATATTTCAATAAATATTTTATGTTTATAATAAGACTTTCTTTAGTGTTCTTGCACCTGGCCCTGAAGGGAAGTTTACATTTGAGTTTCACTTCGTCACTGAAGATACTTTTGATTGCATCTATCAAAAGTATCTTAACAGTTTTGAACCTATATTGAATGGGTTTTCCATATAAATATTTTATTTCTATAACTTGCCAATTTATTTTTACACTTCCTATTCTTTTATCTATTTTGCTCTTAAGGAACTCCATATAAGAGTTAACAGGAAGGTGATTAAGCCAAGCTCAATTCACATATACATTGGATTGTTGAAATGATAAGCCCTCATACTTGTCCTCATCTTTCCTTGTTTTTTGTTTTCTTCCCCCTCTTGTTTGTTAGGTTCTAGAGCCATGGACAGGTTATCCTAGCCCTTCTCCCAAGAGCTGAGGCACTAAGGCCAGGGTCCTAAATCAGTAAGATTGACCCAACCACCTTTAGGGCATCTTTAGTAGATCTTTAGTAACATAGAAAAAGAATCCCAGATACTTTAGAAGTACTGGAGTCCCAGGTCTCATGCCAAGCCACAAAAGCATTAACCTTCCCTCCCCCCCACCCCCACCCCCACTGTACAGCTCACACAATCTTAATATTGTAAGGGAATTTGAAGATCATTTAATTCAATCTTGATATGAATAGGAAATCCCTCTAAAACATCCCTGATGTGAACATCTAGTCTCTTCTTCAGGACCTTGATCCTCTCCTGAATTATCCAGCAGATTCCTCCCACTATCCTCCTTATTCTCTTTTGTTTTCACTCTTACCCTATCTACTGGCTCCTTCCCTTATACAAACATGTCCATATCTCCAATTAAAAAACAAAACAAAATACTTTCACTTTATCCTAACATTCCTGGGAGTGATCATCTTATGTTTCTTCTCTTTGTGGGTAAGTGCTGTGAGGGTGCTATTTACACCGATTGCCTCCACTTCCTCTCTGCATATTCTCTTCTAAACTTTCTCTAGTCTGCTTCTGACTTCATCATACAACTGAGACTACTTTCTCCAGTTTACTAAGTGGCAAATCTAATGGATTTTTCTTAATCCTTAATCTTAATCCTTAATCCTTAATCCTTAGTTTTCTAGATTTTTGTACATTATTTGATAATGTCTATTACTGTCTTCTCTTGGATACTCTCTCCTCTCTAGGTTTTCATGACATTGCTTTTTTCCTGGTTCTCCTCCTGTCTCTCTGCCCAGTTCTCAGTCTCTTGTTCTGGTTCTTCAGCCATGGCATGCCAACAGAACTCCCAATTTCTGTCTTTGTCCATCTTCTCTTTTCTCTCTAGACTATTTAATTTGATTATTTCATCGTGTCTCATGAGTTCAGTTGTCATTTTTATACAAATCTAAATGTCCAGGCATAGTCTCTCTCCTTAACTACAATCATACATCACTAACTTCTTCTACAAATATCTACATCCTAGAGGATACCCTCTAGGAATCTCAAACTGGGTTTGTCTAAAACATAACTTGTTATTTTTCCCCAAAAGTTTTCTCTATTACCCTCTAGAGTACCACCATTCTCCTAGTTACCCACTATTAAAACTTCAGCATCGTCTTTGCTTCCTCATTCTGCCAATTTTGTAATTTCTACTTTTATAACATTTCTCATGTATGCCTCCTTTACTCCACTTAGGTAGTCAAAAGGCTAGTTCATACCTCATCACCTCTAAATGATTGCAGTAGACTGGCCTCCCTGCTCTGTGAGTTTCACTGACTCCCAGTTACCTTCAAGATCAAATAGAAAGTCCTCTCTTTATAGTTTAAGGTCCTTTTTAAAAAGTTAGAATATTTTTCCATGGTTACATGATTCATGATCCATCCCCCACCCCACCCCCACTTTATCTTACCCCCTCCCAAAGCCAACAAGCAGTTCCACTGGGTTATACATGTATCATTGTTCAAAACCCATTTCCTTGTTATTCATATTTGCATTAGAGCAATCCTTTAACATCAAAACCACAATCATATCCCCATCATACTATGTGGTCAATCGTATATTTTTCTAATGCATTTCTGCTCTCACAGTTCTTTCTCTGGATGTAAGATAACATTCTTTCTCATAAGTCCCTCTGGATTGTCCTGCATCATTGTATTGCTACTGGTAGAAAAGTCCGTTACATTTGATTGTGCCACAGTGTATCTGTCTCTGTGTACAGTGTTCTCCTGGTTCTGCTCCTTTCACTCTGCATCAATTCCTTGAGGTCTTTCCAGTTCACATGGAATTCCTCCATTTTTTTATTCCTTTCAGCACCATAATATAGAACTAAGTTCTTCAAGACCCGAACTCCTCCTATCTTGAGCCTGTCTGCATAGTCTTTGCTCCCATCATGCACTTGTGATCTAATTGTACTGGCCCATTTGTAGTTTCTTGAACCCAGCACACCATCTCCCATCACCATGCCTTTGCATTGGCTGTCATCCATGACCTGAATTTGCTGCTTCCTCACCCTTTCCTCTTAGTTTCCTTTGTGTCCTTCAGGATTCAACCCAAATCCCACCTTCTGCAGGGAGCCCTTTCCCAATCCCCTCTCACATTACCTTCTGTCTAGTTTGTGTATTTCTTATATATACCATGTTATATATATTGTCTCCCTCATTAAAATATATACTTTTTGAGAAAAGAAAATGTTTAAAGCTTTTTGTTTCCTTAGTGCTTGGGACATAGTAAATGTATAATAAATGCTTGCTGACTCTCTATAGCCCTGACTGTGTCCCTTGTTCAGATTTATTCTTAGGTCCATGTCCATACTTCCAGCTTTTCTATGTGCGTTTATAAAAATCTGACTTGTTCCATTAGTTCTATGTCAACATGAAAGTATATTTGACAGGGACCAGCTTTCCGATGTCCTGCTGATAAACCACTTAAATTAGAGCCAGAACACCTGTCAGCTCTGTTAGACCTAAAACAGGCTATCCTGCCTGCTTCTGCTCTAGGCATCCCAGATTACAACAAGCCATGTACTTTGTATGTACATGAGCGAAGAGGAGTGGCTTCAGGTGTTTTAACTCAGACTTTGGGGCCTTACCAAGCCCCTTATAGTACTAACGAGAGATTCAGTCCCTTTGTGGTTGCCAAAACTGTAGCATTTAAAATTAGTTTCTCTGCTAGAAGTATTATATGTTTAGAGGTTTATTAAAGATTAAGAAAGCACGTGTCTAGGCGCAGAGAGCCCATTCATAATCACTCTATATCCTGCCTGGTAGAGCTGTGTGTGCCCAGACATGAAAGCCAAGAGAGAGAGCAGTAGGCTGAGTCCCTTTAAATAATAATTTGTGATCTCGCACTCAGGGAGATTCAGGAAGATTAGAATGTTAAAAGTAATTCAGGCCCTTCTATGGCTGCTAGGTGATGTCCAGGGGTCATTGAAGTTCTCATCAGGGTAGGAAGATGGTGAGGTAGATAAGAATAATGGAATCAGGAGGGCCAGGCTTGTGGGAAGCAAACAAGGCAATTTTATTGAAAGTAGTCATGATTTTTATAGGGGGTGCAAAACAGGCTGTGGTTTCTACCCAGGCTTTCCATATAAATGGTAACAGGTAATGGTTAACAGAGAGACCTTAATTGATCACAGTACATTCTGCCATACATCAGTGATTTATCAGATATATGTTGTACAGGGGTCTACCTGATACAACACAAGGGTTTACCTGGGTTACATGATACATACACAAGAAATCACCTGGGTTTCTAGGGATAGTGAACACAAACATAGCCTAGATGCAAAGGGAGAGAAGGGAGGGGGAATGTGGGCCTGAGCCTTGCTGTGGGTCCTCAAACCCAAGGGTCTCAGCCTGCCACATATATGATGACAACCAAATGGCTCAGTGGATTAAGTGTCCAGCCTAGAGATTGGAAGTCTTGGGTATAAATATCACCATAGTAATTTCCCAACTGTGTGGCCATGGACAAGTAAAAGTGGGAAAATGTGAGAAGGAAGTAGAGAATTACCTAGCCTAACATCCTAAATGCTGCTCTGGTGTGGGGCTCAGCCCTGACAGGGCTCAATAATCTTCAGCCAGAGGACCAGGTGGTGTCTTTAGCAAGGATTCCACCAATGTTGTCTCCTCCAGGAAAGGAAGGCCTCTCTGGAACCAATCTCTCCAGAAACCAGGAAAGGAAGGCCAGCTACTCCCCTAGCTCCCCAATGTATAGTTTCCAAAGGCGAAATCTCAGGAGTAGTCCAAAAGAGAAGATCCAAGCCCAAGCTTCAAGCTGAAGGTTCAAGCTTGTAGCATACCAGGCATGTTGGCATCTGGGAAGTATGATTGATGTATTGATATTGTATTACCAGACACATGGTCAGACCTCTTCATGGTCATTGTATGGAAAGGGATAGGCTGAAGCACCAGCAAAGGACAGGCAAATTCATGGGCTGGGCCTTAAGAGGGCCACGCTGCTGCAGGGCCTTGCTACCTCGACACAGACTACACTCATTAGCATAGAGCAGTTGGATTAGGACATTGCTCTGCTCGGACTACACTCATTTGCAAACCGTGGGTTGGATTAATCCCCACCTCTTTGATCTCATCATTGTCAATTCAACCAATGTTAAAACCTATGTCATGTTACATATTCGTTGATCCACATTCCTAAAACCTTCAATAAATACTAGGGAACTAGCTCGAAACTTTTTCTTTCAAGCTCTCTTGCTAGCTCTCTCACTTTTTCTCTTCCTCTCTCCCTCTGTTCCCTCCTCTCTTTTTACTCTCTTGCTTCACTGTATCTCTTTCATAGCGATGTTATCGCCAGTGCTTCCTTTTGTTATAGGAGACACCAAGGAGTTGAGATTCCCCACCTTTTCTAGCAACACGGTCACCCCCAGTGCCCCCTATTGCTATAGGGGTACCAAGAAGTTGAGACTCCTCACCTTTTCCTAGCGACACTGTTGCCCCTAAAGCAGACTCTCGTCTAGGAGTATCAAGGAGTTGATACTCCCCACCTGTTCTCTTAATCCTCTTATTTCCTCAGAGTTCAAGTTACTCCCCATGTGTTTCTACTTCTGTCTTTGAATCATTATTTTCCCATTTCCTTAGCCTCCTTTCTCCACCTCAGGTTATTACCCACAGATAAATATTATAGGATTCCCTGGGGGGTTGCTATAAAGCTGAAGGAGATGCCCTAGACAGGAAGTTTAGAACTTTTTACAGTATTTTTTCCTTGTCACTTCCTGTCCCTTCCTCCGCTTTATGGAAGCCAATTGCAGTCTTTCAATTTGCCTAGTACTGCCCAAGGGGTGGTCAGTTGCCTCTGGAATTGTCACCCACTTTAGTAAGTGACTTGTGAACTCTCTTACTTAATATTAAGTAGGGGTGTTTTGAGTTCTTGATTGATTAATTTAAAAGTTGCTGATTGATAGACAAAGGAAGTTTGGTTTACTCTTCACAATTGGAACCAAAACATAGTATTCATTCTAAGATAGATGATAAGAGTTTAAAAAAATAATAATAAAACACCATGAATCAATTAACAATGTTCCTAAAAATCATGTTTTCCTATGCTTTGATTCTTCAAGACATAATATCAAGCTTTCTGGTGAATGGTTTAAACCTTTTCAACCACAGGTAGATCCCTATTTAAGGAAAATACATTATGAAATTACAAAGTCACCAAGTCTAAATTAGGGAACTTCTTAAGACAAAGATAATATATTTGTTGAATGTTATTAAATTCAGCATGAAAGCCTTTTTTTTAAAGCAACATTTACCAGGTGAGTTCCTTGTGTTCTAAGGATTTATCTGAAACTTAAAGGAACATATCAGCATCATGTAATGGAAAGATAGATTTGGAGTCAGAATATCTGGATTCAAATTGTAATTTGCCTGCTCACCTTTTCTGACCTTGAGCAAGTCACCTAAAAGCAATCTGCCTTGTTTCCTTGTCTGTCAAATGAAGGAGTGGACCTTCATGACAGTAATGGTTCCTTCCAGCTAGAAATGATCCTCGGACTCATTATGTAAAGCTGGGCACAGCTGGACTGTCCTCCGTGGATGGGGGTTTCATAGTGTACCAGAGATTCAGAGCAAGGGCTCTGCCTGAGTATTTTTCCATCTCCATTCTTCAACTCCTAACTTCTTCTTCTACTTCATAACACTAAAGCCATTTGTTCTCTCTACTCCCATCCATTTGGGGTCCTGGACTGTTTCAAAGTTCAAGTTACTGGGTTCCATTCAGAATATTTGACTCTTTTAAGAAACAAAATATGCTGAATGTCTGGCTTTTTAGGCAAGGTAGTATTTGTACAAAACTCTATCCATGTTAGTTGTTGAAATGACTTGAATATAGGAGGTTTGACCAAGCAAATGTGAGCTTCTATGAAGTTGGGACAAAAATGAGTATTTTTCTTTGTTTTCTCTTGAGTATGCTTGACAACTCACCTTGAAATCAGATTGATAAGTGAGACTTGAATACAAGAAACCTGAGCATCATTTGTGTCTAGAAGGATGGCAGTTATATAACAAATAGTTGTTAAAGTTCCTTTAGAGCAGAAACTTAAGAAAATTATTTAATAGTTTATTAGAAATTTATGATAGGCTAAATGATGCCCTTGGTAACTCATGCATGGCTCCTACTAAAAGAATCAATTTCCCAAAGTTTTACCCAGAAAACCAAAGGTAGCTTTGAAGTAGATATTTCTAAGTGGTCGATGGCATTTCAGACATCCCTTTTTCATCTCGGGAAGGTCATGGTGGCAGTTGAGTGTGACTGTCCTCATATAGATTGTTAAATTTCTTGTAATATGATATACATATTTCTTTTTCCCATCCTCCATGACAGCCTACGTAGCTCGTGCTGTGGACTGAGACCTTGAACTATAACCAAGGGAGAAAAGTCAGATAAATACTGAAGGTAAAAAAAAAATCAGTAAGAATCCCTAAGGCAGTTTTCTATTCTCATATTTAATACAGGCTTTTGTGGCTTGTTTTCAGAACACCTCCACCACAGCTCTCAAAATTCAATTAGAGATTGAGGTGGGGGGGGTAGGGGTTAGGTTGGAGATGATAAAATGAATAAACCCACTACCATGTACCTCCTTTTATCAGTTATAATAAGAAGCAGATGACAAAAATGGGTATCATAGGTGCATTTTTTAAAAGTTTAAGTAACAAAAGATATGTGTATTGCTCTCTCTCTCTTTCTCTCCTCTTCATTGTTTTAAACCTAAGGCAAAAGGCTCACACTGTGACATTGCCAAGAGGTAGGAGTTGATGCCTTGTCATTAGAAACAATGATGCACAGTATTTTGCTAACCTTTCTTACCTTATTTATTTTTCAAGATAACAGGCCTGCTTGATGATTGACTTGATAAATGTGCTGGCAGTTCTTTTTATTTGGAGCTGGGGGAAGGGAGGTGGAAGGTGCTTTTGATGGACAAGCTAAATTTTAAGGAATCAGTAATGGTAAATAAGTCATGACTTTGATTGATTTTCATTAACCTCTGATCTAGGAACAAACTTCTTTGGTGATCTTTGATCATTTGAAGCTAGATTGAAAAAACAATGCCAGATTCATTTCTTTTTTTTTTTTTTAAACCCTTACCTTCCGTCTTGGAGTCAATACTGTGTATTGGCTCCAAGGCAGAAGAGTGGTAAGGGCTAGGCAATGGGGGTCAAGTGACTTGCCCAGGGTCACACAGCTAGGAAGTGGCTGAGGCCAGATTTGAACCTAGGACCTCCCGTCTCTAGGCCTGGTTCTCAATCCACTGAGCTACCCAGCTGCCCCCAATGCCAGATTCATTTCTGATGAGAGTTTTCTGAGAAGACTAACAGTCTGAAATATGCTTCTTTTGGCTGAGTTATCCCAGACTATAACTAAGAGGCACTGCAAGGTCTTAGCACTCTGAGCAGACCCTGACCTCCTCTAGCTTCAAGTAGTTTCCTGAGTCTGTTCCTTCAGCATTTCCCAGTTAACTCCATTTTGCCTACTCCATACCCCTCCCTCTACCTATTTTGATCTCTGTTTTTATGTTGAGCACTTCGATTAAAGAAAACAACTTCCAAACAAGAAAAAAGCATTTTTAAAAATTACTATTTTTTAAATCTTTTCCATCCTGATGTTCTATCCCTTACTTCTCTTTCTTTTCCCATGCCATGGCTTACCAGGAAGAAAATTTTCTACCCTTTTGATCAAATATTCTCAAATGACTATATGCTAATGAAAAAGAAAATTATAGTGAATGAGCCCCTCTTTTTGTTCCCATGATAAATGCCTTTGAATTTGAAGCAAACACCCTTTAGGCAGAATTCAATTGATAGAGCAGAAAATGTTCAACCCATTACCTACAAGATTTCACTTAAAGGGTCTGCCTACTATAGGTAGTCTCATGGAAAAAATCTGAGTGTTCCATTCTTGCCCATACCCCAAACTCACTTATGTGGCCTTGTCCAGTCCTTTTTATCTGTATGAGACCCAGTTTCTTCATTTGTAAAATGATGGCACACATACCACTGCTGGGTTTGTACTCCAAAGAGATAATAAGGGAAAACACCTGTACAAAAATATTTATAGCCATGCTCTTTGTGGTGGCAAAAAACTGGAAAATGAGGGGATGTCCATCAGTTGGGGAGTGACTGAACAAGTTGTGGTATATGTTGTTGATGGAATGCTGTTGTGCTGAAAGAAATAATGAACTGGAGGAATCCCATGTGAACTAGAAAGACCTCCAGGAAGTGATGCAGAGTGAAAGGAGCAGAACCAGGAAAACAACATACACAGAGACGGATACACTGTGGCACAATCAAATGTAATGGACTTTTCTACTAGCAGCAATGCCATGACCCAGGAAAATCCAGAAGGATTTATGAGAAAGAATGCTGTCCACATCTAGAGAAAAAACTCTGTGAGCAAAAGGAAAACATATGTTCGATCATGTGGTTCAATGGTGATATGATTGAGGATGTAGACTCTAAACAATTACTCTATTGCAAACATTAATAATATGGAAAATGGAAATGGGTCTTGATCAATGATACATGTAAAACCCAGTGGAATTGCTTGTAGGCTATGGGAGGGGACAGGGAGAAGAGGAGGGAAGGAAAGAACATGAATCATGTAACCTTGGAAAAATATTCTAAGCAAATAAATAAATAAATTTTTAGGAAAAAAAGAATAAAGCATTTTTAAAAAATGATGGCACAAAGCTAGGTGATTTCTGTAGTCCATTCTAGGTCTTTGGATATGATTTATCAGTCACAGGCTAAAATACTCTGTTTTTTTGTTTAGTTTTAGTGTTGGAAGTAGAATTTATAACCTTTCAATTCAATTTTTTTTAAATTTCTTAGTGATTTCAATGAGTAAGACAATGTATTAGGTGCCAAAGATGTAAAGATCATAAACAGCATTGGCCCTCCTTAGAAAAAGCTTACAGGCCCATTTTTTGACTATCAGAAGGCAGGCCCTCTATAGCTCTGCTTCCTTTTAAGACCTTTGCATTACTGGATCATTGTGCCAAGAGAACAAAGATAGAGCTTGGTTAATTTTTTTATTTGAACTCCATTATTGGAGTTAAATTAATATGCCTTAAAGGTTATCATAGACTCATCAAAAGATACCTGAGAGGTCATATAGTTCAAACTCTTCTTTTTTACAAACTGGTATTGAAACCCAGCAAAGTTATGTGATTTGCCTAAATCACACAGGTAGTAAGTAGCAGAGGTGGAATTAGACCTCAGATCTCTGATTTCCAGCTGCATCCCCACAGTTGTATTTTAGGAAAATGTATCTTCTCATTGAGTGCAGGTGCATGGGCATAAAATATGTTTAATGTTAAAATTTATTGTAAGGTAAATTTTCAGTGGAGAAGAATGGGCATTAAGAGAGCTTATATTCATAAATTTAGTTTTCTGGAAGTTAGATAGCATTTTATATAACACAAGAGGATATTAACTTTAATGTCTTTTCATATATATATATATATATATGTATGTATACAGCCAAATCACAGCTGCTTTTGCAGAATTACCTGACTTTTTGCATTAATAATAATGTTGCTTTAATGTAAGTTTCTGGCTTTCTTTTTTTTTTTAATAAAGATAAAAAATGGGAATGAATAGTGTTGCTTAGAACAAAGCAAAGAACTGTCTTAATTTGACTTACCTCATCATTTTGATATAATACTTTATGAGTTAGTATGATTACACTGTCCTCTACACCTAGCTTTGACTGTTGTGGGGAGCTGGAAGCCCAAAATATGGACAATAGTTTGTGTGGAGGCTGTATTTAGCTTGTGCTGCAGTTGAAAGGGCAGTGTTTCCAGTTTAAATGAACTAGGTTGACATGGAGACTTAATATGTAATTTTCTAGCTTTGTTGCTTATATCATAATCCTGATTCCCTTTTTTCAGATATTTTGGAATATAGCATTTTTTAGACTAGAAAGGGACTCCTCTCCCCACTAGCATACTAAAAAACCCCATGGTAGCTCTTTCATCTTTTTTATCAGTTATCTCCAACTTAGGGTCATTCTTTTCCTGAAAAGTCTCATATCTTCATCTCTTTAATATTTTATACATGTCTCATGTTTCATATTTGCTATATCAGTTCTCACCACTGCTACTTTCAACCAGGTACTGATACCTAGATGACATCCAGGAAGCAATAGTCCCATAATAGCTCTCTCTTCTTCCAGTTTTACCTTCCTTTGGGACATCCTGCTTTCTAGTGCCAGATTAGCATCCTTTTCCTTTATCAGTTTTTTGTTATTTTTTAATAACCATTTTACTGTTCAAAAGATTCCAGTAGCTCTTTTTTATTGGATAAAGGCCAAACTTCTTATCATGGCATTTAGGGCTTTTCATCCTTTCTACCCTAACTTATCTCTCCCATTTCCTAACATACGCCCTTTATTCCAATTAGGCTTATCTCTTTATGCTTTATTATTATTCCTTATTCCTTTTCCCTCCCCCCCTCCTCCCCAAGAGGGGATATGTTGTTGCTAAAGAAAGACCTAGGGGGCAGCTGGGTAGCTAAGTGGATTAAGAGTCAGGCCTAGGTTCTAATCTGGCCTCAGACACTTCCCAGCTGTGTGACCCTGGGCAAGTCACTTAACCCCCATTGCCTAAAAAAAAAAAAAAAAGAAAGACCTAGATGGATTGGTGATGACAAACCCACCCAGGAACCTTCCCAGGGCCAGGGAAGTACAACCCCCTTGAGACTATATAAAAACACAAGTTTATTTTGCTTATTAAGGTTAGAGAATTGATAATTAAGATCCAATATGTCCCTGAATCTACAGGGCTCTAGCTCCACCTACTTCCTATGTTGCTCTCATGAGGGAGCCCTTCTGATCTTTTTAAGCCCTTCTTATCAGCTCCCTAATCTTTCTAAACCCCAAACCCATCGGACTAACTTTCTAGAGTAGGAATTCTAGATTTTTAATCAACTAACCTTAGTTGTCTTTAAAGGGGCTAGTGAGAATGGACTCACAAATGGATTAAGTCCTTTCTCATCCTTGGGGTTGGCTTCTTAAGTTAAAAACCAAAAGTTCCAGATGTTAAACCCTTTGTTTTATCTTAACCAAATTGTCATAGCCAAGTTGTCCACAGCACTGCAGGGAAACCTCCTAGGTATCTTCCAAGACCAAACCCTCCAAGTTTATAGAAGCTGTTCTTCCTTACAGCTCAGAGACAGGACCATTATGTAATGACAGTTAACTCCCAAACCTCTTCTGCAATAGCTTCTCCTTCTAGAATCTTTTCCCAGAGTTTGTGGCTAAATTCTCCTCTCTCCCTTTTAGAGACTACTTTTGCATTTTCCCTGATCCTTTATCCCTCTATCCTTATACTCCTCCTCCTCAAAAGTCTATTTTGTTTCTGACCACTACCTCCCTTAATCCACCCTTCTTTTATTATTCCCTATCTTTCTCTTTCTCCTTCCTCTCCTATCTCCCTATTGGGTAAGGTACCTTTCTATACATAATGAAGTGTGTATATACACACACACATATGTGTATATATATATATATATATATATATACACACATATAGTGGTAGTCTCTCGGTGACCGAGAATGACTATTGTCTTTGTGCATTATCATCTATTGATGTACCCTCCTGTGGCTTTGAAGTCCAAAGGCTGAGGCGCACAGTTTGTGGCACATGGGGCCTGGGACGCCAGTTGTTACGGGAGGTGTGGCTGTGGCCTGGTGTCGGCGTTCCCGCGCAGCAGCAAGACGTCAACGTTATTCATCTTCAAAGGTGGTGGCGGCATGGTTAATGTGGGTTCGCCAGCTGCTTCTGACAGAGGCAGCAAGCTCTAGTTGCTTTGGTGTAATGCCAGCCCACTTCAAGTTGGACTTTGGCTGATCCTTGAATCTTTTCTTTGGTCGGCCTTGTTTCCTGAGTCCAGCTGACAGTTTACCATAGAATACCTGTCTTGGTATTCGCTGTGGGTCCATGCGGATGACGTGTCCAGACCATCGTAGCTGGGTTTTGAGGACCAGGACTTCGATGCTGGTGGAGTTGGCTCTGTCGAGGACTTCCTGGTTGGTGATTCGGTCCTGCCATCAGATCCTCATGACTGACTGGAGGGAGCGTTGGTGGAATTGCTCCATCTGTTTCATGTGCTTCCGGTACAGTGTCCATGTCTCACAACCATACAGGAGTGAGCTGAGGACCACTGTGTTGTATACTTTGGGCTTCGTCGCAGTGTTACACCGCTGTGTTGGAGGACTTTGGAGCGCAGCCATCTGAGTGCCTGGCTGGCCTTTTGGATCCTGGCATTATTCTCGTGGTCTAGGGACCCGTAGTTGGTGATGGTGTTGCCCAGGTACTTGAAAGTGTTGACGTTTTTTGTCGTCGATTGTAATGCACGGCTGGTTTGTTGGCCTCCCTGGTGCAGGTTGGAACAGCACCTCTGTTTTGCTGAAGCTGATAGTCAGGCCAAACAGTTTTGTTGCTGTAGAGAACCTGTCCACAATGGTTTGGAGATGATTTCCTTGGTGGGCCATGAGAGCACAGTCATCTGCGAAGAGAGCTTCCATGGTGAGTCTCTCTGTTGTCTTTGTTTTTGCAGTCAGGCGGCGAAGGTCGAATAGTGAGCCATCCAGTCGGTATTTGATGTAGACGCCCAGGTCTACATCACAGCATGTCGTAATACTTGGGTGAAAAATAGGTTGAATAGTACCGGAGCGAGGACACAGCCTTGTTTCACGCCATTGGAGATGTTGAAGCGATCGGAAGTCTCTCCACCAGATAGGACTTCCCCTGTCATGTCGACATGAAAGAGCTGGATCAGTTTGACGAATTTTGCTGGGCTTGCTTGCTAAGGGGCAAGCTTGCTAAGGATCACCCACAATGCGTCTCTGTTTACTGTGTCGAATGCCTTTGTCAGGTCTATGAAGACAATGTAGAGACTCAGGTTCTGCTCAAGGCATTTTTCGTGCATTTGCCTCACTGTGAAGACCATGTCAATGGTGCTACAATCTGGTCAGAAGCCACATTGTGATTCAGGCAGGTTCTGCTCTGAAACAGATGACAGGAGTCTGTTGAGTATAACACGGGCGAGGATCTTTCCAGCAGTGGAGAGTAGTGAGATGCCTCTGTAGTTGTCACAGGCTGCTCGTGCACCTTTGTTCTTGTATAGGGCTACGATGGAGGCATATCTGAGTTCTGGGGGCATGTCTTCCTCTTCCCATATGCTGGTCAGCACTATGTGGAATGCCTGGAGCGCCTTTCCATTTAAGGCCTTGTACACCTCGGTTGGGATCCCGTCTTTACCGGGTGCCTTGCCTGCACTCATTTGTTTAATGGTTTTTGGACTTCCTCTATTGAAGGAGGGACGTCAAGTTGTTCAATGGTGCGGTTTTGGGGGATCTGGTCAAGGGTGCTTTGGTCGACTGAAGAGGGCCAGTTGAGAAGCTGACTGAAGTGTTCTTTCCACCTGTTGCTGATGCCTTTTTTCTCTTTTATGAGAGTGTCACTGTCAGAGGAAAGCAAGGGAGTGGTGGTGGGTTTTAATGGCCCATAGACAGTCTTGAGGGCACTGAAAAATTGTTTGTAGTTTTTTGTATCAGCAAAGTTCTGGATTTCTTCTGCCTTTTTTTTTCCCACCATCGGTCTTGCATCTTCCTGATCTCACTTTGCTGTGGCTTGGAGAGACTTGAATCTGTCCTTTTTAGGAGCAGAGTTTGGGTTATTTTGCCACTCCATAAAGGCTTTGTTCTTTTTGCTCAATAGGTCTTCAATAGCAGTGTTCTTCTTGTCAAACCAGTCCTGGTGGTTGCATTGTTTGGGGCCTAGGACTGCCTTTGATGTTTCCTTCACTGCGTCTCTGAACTGGTTCCATTTCTCGGTTGAGCTTTCAGTGAGTGGTCCCCTGGCAGACAGTTTGTCATCCAGGCAGGACTGGAATGTTTGCAAATAAGATGGATCTCTAAGATGACTCACGTTGTAAAATGCGCGAACTGTCTGGGCGCGTTTTGGATGGCGAGGCGTAATGCGTATTTGAAGAGTCGCTCTAACCAATTGGTGGTCTGTCCAGCATTCAGCTCCTCTCATGGCTCTGGTGATCTGTACATCCTGGATATCTTGCCGGCGTACAATGATGTAGTCAATGAGATGCCACTGTTTTGATCGTGGGTGCATCCATGTTGTTTTATATTTGTTCACCATTCTGAAGACAGTGTTCGTGGTGGTGAGTTTGAACTCCGAGCATTTGCTGAGTAGCAGCATTGTTGTTCATTTTGCCCATGCTGTGTTTGCCGAGTATTCCTTTCCATCTTTCATGATCCTGGCAAACGCGGGCGTTGAAGTCTCCCAGTAGTATCAGCTTGTCATTTGTATATATTCTTCCCTCTTTGAATCTTCCTGAGATATTGCTTATGTGGATCCTATATAGATTATGCCTCAGACTGAACCTACAGATTCTGCCTTCTTTTCCACCAATAAATCCAAGATTTGGCATGATAGAGAGTCCTTTTCTCAAGTCTTCCCCAGTGCCAAAATCTGCTTTACACTTTTATCTATGCTTTTATTCACTTGCTTGGAATGACTTTCTTTCTCTTTCCTCTCTACCCACCTAAACCCTCTCTACCCTTGACCAAAACCATAGTCTTATAGAGGAAAAAATGTCATAGAGACTCACTCCAGCTAATACACCATACCTTTCACAGTTTTTTGCACTTCAAGCAGTTATTGTGAATTTTTTCCCCAGAAGCTTGTAATATGCAGAAAATGGAAAGTTGAAATCTCTTGTTATATAACTCAATAACAAACAGTATACACTATACTTATATCACATAAGTCTCCATCTCCCCCCATATGAATTTGGAGTCCCTTCTTGTGAAAGTCTTTTCAGTAATAACACATGTCATATGTAGTATTTAAACAGCATGAAGAAATAGCAATATCATTTCTATTCCTCTACTGCTTTTATCCAGTTACTCTCCTAACTATAGTTTCATCCATTGTCCTTTAAATCTAACCCCAACTCCCTGTTCTCAATCAAGCTGACCCCATCCACCGCCATTAATGAAAGTGTGACATGGAAGCCCTTCATCTAAATCTTTAATTCTTTCTACATTGTCACCAAACAAAGGTTAACTATGAGAATGTGATGTTACATTACCACTTTTTGTTAATTTGAAGTTTTCAAAGCAGTTCTTAGTGAAATTCTTTCTCACTGAGTTTTTACCTTAACTTAGATTGCTGCCATCAAGTGATCAGCAGGAACTTTCATTACTAATGCCTTCAAAAACAATTATTAGACATTATTGGTGGAGTTGTTATTTGTTCCAGCCATTCAGGAGAACAATTTGCAACTATGCCCAAAGTTGTTCTAAAACTGCTTACCCTTTGATCCAGGAGTGCCACTACTAGGTCTGTATCCCAAAGAGATCAAGAAAAGAGGGAAAGGACCTATTTGTACAAAAATATGTATTACATCTCTTTATAATGGCAAAGAATTAGAAATTGAAGGATTGTCCATCATTTGGGGAATGGCTGAAGTTATGGCATATGACTGTGATGGAAAACTGTTGTGCTAAAAGAAATGGTGAGTAGAATGATTTCAGAAAAACCTGAGAAGGCTTACATGAACTGATGCAAAGTGAAGTGAGCAGAACCAGAGGAACACTGTACCCAGTAACAGCTATATTTTTGGTCAATAACTATGAATGACCTAGTTATTCTCAGCAGTGCAGTGATCATGATGAAAAATTTCATCTATCTTCAGGGAAAGACTGATGGAGTCTGAGTAAATACTATGAAACATACTTTGTTTCACTTTATTTTTTGTGAGGTCTCTTCTACAACATGACTAATATGGAAAATTGTTTTGCATGCTTACACTTGTACAATCTACATCAGATTGTTTACTGTCTCAGGGAGGGTGGAGGGATAGGAAGGAGTGAGAGAATTTGGAATTCAAAAAAACCCTTTTATAATGAATGCTAAAAATTGTTTTTTACATGTAATTGGGGAAAAATAAAATATTGTTACAAAAATCAAAGAAAAAAAAAAGAATGAGCATTAAACTTCCTCAGCCATATACATTTGAAATTCTTTTTCATAAGTACCTCAGAATTATCCTGGATCATTGTATTGCTGTCAGTAGCAAAGTCATTTGCTACATTTGATCTTCCCACAATGTTTCAGTTACTGTGTGTAATATTCTCCCGGTTCTGTTCATTTTTACTCTGCATCAATTCATGTAGGTCTTCCCAGTTCTCTCTGAAATCATGCTGTTCATCATTCTTCACAGCTCAGTAAGCACAGCTATAAATTTTTTTTGTACAAACAGGTCTATTCCCATTTTTTTTTATCACTTTGGGGGTACAAACCTAGTAGTGATACTGCTGGCTCAAAAGGCATACATTCTTTTAAAGTCCTTTGGGGATAGTTCCAAATTGCCTTCCAGAATGGTTGGATCAATTCACAACTCTACCAGGAATGCATTAGTGTCCCAATTTTGCCACATCCCCTCCAACATTTATTTCAAAGACATTTTAGATAAAAATCTGATGTGTGAATGTTTACAAAATAATTGTGTCTGGTATAACAATTCACTGGAGACTTAAATTTGGAAGCTAGGCCTATAGTAAACTTTGCTTTGGTCATTGGGCTGAACGAGGAACTCATTATCTGGTCTCATTCTGTCTCTCTTCCTTCAAGTTAGGTCAAGATCAAAAACCCTCCTGTACTGCCCCCTCAACCCCCAACTTTAAAGTGACCCCTGGAGCAGAACTGACCTGGCTAGAGGTTATAGAAGAGCTTCTCAAATATCTTTTACCTTTGTATAATCAGTTCCTAGGACTTCACTGAACCATGCCTGGGTTATCAGACATGCCTAGTGACTTTCAATTTGCCTTCTTATAGCCCCTCCATTGCTTTAGTCAACCCAGGGCCTATGCTATTTATCAGGTTTGTTTTTCCAGTAATTTGTGGATAATCACACTAAGATAATGTTGAATAGTGGAAAGAGTGCTAGATATAGTGTCAAAATTCTTGAACTTGAACTCAGTCTTAGCCAGATGTTAGCTGTGTGATGTGCAACAAGTCTCTTAATCTTTCTGTTTTCTTTTCTGTAAAATGCAAAGGTTGAGGTAAGCTGAAGCTGCACTATTTTTGATCCCATCAAGTATCTGTTATCCTTTAACTTCTCTCTTGGTCCCACTTCACCCAAAATAAAATCAAACAGATAAAGGAACACACAAAATTATCCAAGAACTGGGAGAAGAAAAGGCAGAGGGTGGAGTGGGGAATGTGGGGAGGAAAATAGTTTCTTTCCTTCACCTACTGATTTCAAAGCACTTCTTTTCATATATATAAACTAAGCTTGTTTTTATTTCTAGTTTCTTCCAGTTAAAAAAAATATATTCAGTACTTTAATGAATTTGCGATTTCACTGATGTCAGCACTCCTTTCACTGGTTGAAGGCCACAATTTTCATCATCCTATGCAATAAATGCTTTCAAAGGCTCTATCCTTTCAGCACCTTGGATAGATCCTTTGAAGGTTCTTTTATAGATCTTTGAACAATACCTGGGTTCCAGGCAAGCTCTCCATGTTTAATTCCTTGCCAACCCATTGCCTTTGCCAACCATATATTTCCTGGATGAAATTCTTTCTGTACTTAATTGTACACCATTGGAAATATAGTACAACCTACTTATGCCAACCTTTTATCCTTACATTGACCCTTGGGCCATCTGTAGTTTTTATTCTAAGGTGATTATTAATTATCTCAATTGTAGCAGTTACTTTCATTTTAAGCAAAATTCCATCAAGACAAAACAATTTGGGTTACCTCTGGAGTTCATTGCCATATAAAGGCATTTCACTGATGGTGTCAATATTTTTTAGATTTCTTTAAGTTTGGAAAGAATATTAAGGAAGTAAGAAGTAGTAGCTTTTGAAGTATTGTATCTTTGCTCAGCAAATTTAGACTTAGTTTACTTTTTTCAATAATTTATTTTAGAAGACTAGACTTATAAAATATTTTCAAAAGAAAAGGTTTAAAATGATGTTAGTACTTAATTTAGAATTGGAAACATGATTTGCTACATGGTCCATTATTTTTTCCATTACATTTAATAATGCATCTGAGCACCTATTAGTAAGAGTGGAGGACAGCCAGACTAACATAATGGAATATAATGAATCTAAAGGAGCTATTAGGATCCAGTTAGTTAATGCAAATACAATGCCTGTTTTCACAATAAGAATAATGCTAAAAGAAATCTATTTTTCCCCACCTTTTGCTGCTGGTCTCATATATTATTGCCTTATAAATGAGCAGATTCTTCACACGCCAATGATCCTCAAAATGTGTTTTGTGTTAACAAAAATGGCCAAATCTAATTTTCCATCATATGATTCAGAAGGGATTCATGTTTGTTCTATTATTTGCTAATTGCTTTTAAAAATTAGCGTGTAATTATCTTTGTGTTCATCTTTATGGAATATATTCTGGGAAAAAAGAGGTGGCATTTAGAATGTACTCTCTTCTCAGGATAAAATTGGCTCAAATATGATTTGAACTAGTGAAAATTTCATAGGTTGATCAATATTTGTGGTGACTGATTGATTTTTTAGAAACTAATTGCAAGTCTGGTATATCATCATGAAAAGAGGATTTAAATAGACTACATTCTTTTTTCCCTTTCAGGAAATAACTACTTGTTTGCCAGATTATTACAAATGGACTCAGTACTTATTTATTAAGTTATATGAAGCCGGACTAGCCTACCGAAAGGAGGTAAGTTTAAATTACTTGTATAATTGTTACATCTGAAGCTTTATTTAGCACATACTCTTGTACAATGAATATGAGTTATATTCTTTAAAAATGGCATTATTAAGTGGAAAAATATTTGTTCAAATAACAGCCATGAAAATAAGTCCATGTGCTCAGATCCTTGCTAAATAACTCTTATAGCCTCTTAGACATGAAGTAAGTTAGGGCAGGTCTAAAAGATATTGAATATCTTCATCATTCTTTTCTAATTTCTATCTCAATCAATCACTTCTATCTTAGTGTGAATTGCTTTAATCATTATAATCAAGGCTCTTTCTGGTCACACACTACCTGAGAAAGCTACACTAAGAAAATTTAAGCTTTGACTGCACTATCAGGGGTAGGTAAGATAGGAATAAAGATAACCTCTGGAGAGGACAAACCTGTGTGAGGTAGAGATGGGAAGAGTGTGGACAGTGTATAAGCACCGGTAAATTGCAGAAAGCTAAGTGAATCAAAGAAAACTTCAAAGAGGGTAGTTTTGGTGGTTCAAGAGCTGAGCCTTGAAGGATGAATAGAATTCAACTAGGCATAAAGAAGAAAGAATAAATTGAATTGAGCAGCTACAGGGGCATTTCAAGACCATTTATTTTATGTGAATCTTGTTACCCTCCACCAAAAAAAAAAATTCCAGCATGGACTGCTTTGTCCTTGTTGATGTTATTCAGAAAAAACCTAATCTGGTCATGTAGCTGAGGGTATGAGTGAAATGCCCTGGGAGGGAGGTGGCAGTGACAGGATGGTAGTTGCAATACCAATAGGGATTGGGAAGAAAGTGGAGAGGCTAAAGATTGACCTCAAAGTGCTGATAGATTTCAGTAAAACACTTTTTGCACCCTCAGCCATCAGCTTGGTTGTTTAGTGTCCTGATTTGTTTTTAATCACTATAGGATGTCATGAAGGGGCTTTGAATGGATGCAGAGGTGTTTTATATGGTACATTGTTCTGTGACTAGAGGTCATCATGATCCAGGTTCAAAAGAAAATACTCTTTATGCATTTCATTTTATTGATGAGTTACATTCAGATTAGCTTAGAAATAGAAATCCTATTTTTATGGTTAATTTTTTCAAAAGCTTGCTGTTCTCAGGAATAAGGATTAATGATATTATTAGACTTAGGGTAAATGCTCATAACATGGTATTATTCATGTTTGACAGAAATATGCAGATATCTCAGCTTTTCTTCCAACAAAAATGACTAAATGAACAGTTATTCAATCATGCTCTAGTCTGCACATGAAAGTTGGTGTTTAGGAAGACAGTGTGAAAAAAAAAGACAGTTTTAATTGTTGTCCTAGCTATGCCTTGCTTCTTAAGAGTCATTCCACTAAGATGTAAAATTCCATAAGCAAATCCTCCACTCCTACTCTTAGCAAAATAAACAAAAAAGTTTTCAACAAAAACATTGGCCATGTTGACGAATAATAATTTTGCTGCTTGCTATAAAAGATAGCAGTAGATGTTCTTAGAGCAGGGACTCTGGTTTGGGTTTTTGCGTTTTTTTTGTTTTTTTTTTTGTATACTATAGACCACTTTCGGAGTGTGAAGCCTTCTCAGGACCATTCTTTGAAGAATGTTTTTAAATGCATAAAATAAAATACATAGGATTACAAAGGAGCCTGATCATATTAAAATAGAGTTCATGGACCCAATTTTAAGAATCTGAATCTTAGAGAAAGTAATTTAAAAAAATATTTCAATACCTTAGACAGACTGGGACTGTGGAGAAGCCATACCATATGTAAATATATTTTCAGTTTTCTGCCACATCTGCTGTGGTGCTCATTTAATAGTAATAACAACAATAGCTAACATTTACATAGAGCTTAATAAGTGCCAGGCACTGTGCTCAGGGCTTTATGATTATTATCTCCTTTGATCCTCACAACCCTCTGAGATAGGTCCTGCTGTTATTCCTAGACGAGACAACTGAGACAAATAGAAGTTTAGACTTTCCCAGCATCCTAGAGCAAATAAGTGTCTGCAGGTATTTGAACTCAGATCTTCCCAACTCCATACCCAGCAGCACTATCCGTACACCACCCTGCCACCTAATTAGTAACTCGTGCTCCCAAAGTGCCGGGTTATTCTGCTCTGCACATATAGATCCTGACTTCACAAGGCTTTTTCTTCCCCTTAAGTAAATCCTATGTTCTGTGAAACCCAGCGAAAAGCAGGAGGAAGTCTCTTGTACCATGGTGCCCAGCAGCTTTATGTGCCTCTCTTCTGCCACCTGATGCCCACCAGCATCATCGCAGCCATGTCATCAGGAGGAGGAGGAGGAGGAGGAGGCACTTGAGCCGAGGATTCTCCTCCTGGTGCTCTAGTCCCTCCACTTTAATCAGACCGCATTAGGAATATGATGTTCATATCTCTGTCACATTTTAAGAAAGACATTCAATTCAGCAAGTATTTATTAGGCACCTATCATTTGCCATGCATTAGGCTATGTACCAAAGCTGGAGAGATGAAAACAAACAGGCCTTGCCCCCAAAGGGCTTATATGCCATTGAGTGGGGTATATCGTGTCCATTGAAAATTGTATATAAAATTTATGCAAAGTAATTTCCTAGGTAAAGCACTAGTTGGGATGTTTCCTTTAGGAAGAGACATGAGCTAAGCTTTAAAGAAAATTAGGAATTCTTCAAAGAAGAGAGAAATAAGGAGTTATTGTGACTAAAATTCTCTGGATACTGTATATTAATTTGTAATTATTTATTAGTAAAAGTTAGAGAAAATCATACAATCACCTGACCAAATCTATTTAATCTGAGTTTGCCATCCAGTCTCCCTTCATCAGCCAAAAATAGCTATGCTGGCAAGAGTCTCCAGTCCCCTTGAACCCTCCCACCCTCCCCAACCCTTGAAACACTGTTCCCTTTCTTATAAAGCCAATTTCAACAGATCTCTTGGGACTCACTGGTTGGACAGACTTAACCTTAGTCTGGATCCAAGCTCCTTCTTTTCAGACTCTGAGTTATGCAGGGACTTACAGCCCCTTCTGGGTGACCAGGTAACTCCAAGGTGCCCAGTAAAAGGATGGGACTGATAACAGACCAAAAATGGGTTTTCAGACAGAATAAGGGGTACAATTTATATTAAATTCCCACAGTCCCCACTCCCTAATTCTTTGGAAGGTTAACATGCTAGTCTCCCTAGTGAATCATCCCATGTGTAATATCTATACATTTCAGGATTGCCTCACCAGTGTGCATAAAGGCCCAAAGATACAACTATACATTTTGTGGAGGGTCTAACCACATTTTGGATGTTCCTTAACATGTTAAAAAGTGATTGATAGGTGCATTAATAAGGCATGGGGGAGCATTTCCCTTTTTTTTTTTGGCACAAGAGTTTTACAATTGGGATAAAATAACCATACATGGGAAGAACAAAAGTGGATGGAATACCCAACTTCCCACAGTTCAGTTCATTATATCCAAAGGCTCACTCAGAGCCTCATGGCATAGCATTTGATTTCTGGAGACATCCCCTATTGCTATCATCTTTTTTAATTATGATGGTCCTTACAGTATCTTCTCCTGGAGATCTGCTTTCCTGGTCCAGGTTATTGGTGCTATCGTTCCTTAAAATTGCTTTAAAAAGATCTTGGTCTATGGTCCTTTAGGATAACTTCAAAATCCTCCCTCAGGAGGATGAGATATGGCCCAGGATCTAATGCTAGCATAACCTGATGGTAATACAAAATAATGTTCCAGCACAATGAGTATTCATTTATAGCAATGATAGACTTAGTATATAGTATATGTGGCTAGGCTACCAGGTTACTGATCTAAGACTGCATTAAATAATATATGGATCACCTCTCTCAAAAACAAGAAGAGAGGAAAAAGCTCATATATATGTATATATATATATATTTAAATCATAACAAGTCCCTTATACATATTCAAGGTCTAATCAAAGTACTTTATGTCCTACAAGCAAGTAGGTCAGTTGCAACAATATGCAGTTAGCCACCATCTGCCATGACTAAAGAAAGTTGCCTTGCCAACTAAAAAAGAAGACAGAAGTCTGATAAAAAGGGGAATGTGGTCCCTTGGTCTGATTTCTTCTCCATCATAGAGATTGCAAGCCAGAGTTAGGGCCAAATAGAGATATCTTTTAGTCTCATGTCTAATAGGCTGAACCAGAGAAGGTCAACCTCAGAACTCACCTGAGACAGCTCCCCCATTTTGACATTGATATTCACCACCCTATAGGGGTTGGTGACATCTGTGATCATCTGTTCAATAGCACCGATCAATGGCTTATTAGCATTCCCTTTGTAGTTTTCCTGGTATCAGATTCAGACTTCACTTATAGTCCCATGAGATTTAGTAACCAATGGCAGGTTTCAAAAGTCTTAAGCTTTGGGGCATACAGGATTGTCAGGACTGTTATACATTGTAAAAGAATTCTTCAAAACCCAAATATCAATTATGATTCCATAAACTGAAGTTTTTTTTAATCCATACTTAAATGGAAAAGAAAACAATTTTAAAAGACTATCATATCTCAAGCCCCATTAAATTCTCTTTTACTATTGAATAAGTGAGATTATAGTGTACTTCAAGAGTCTCCCTAATATTACCTCCTCCAAAATATTTTCATGGTGTGGAGGTGACATCGATTTCTCAAACCTATTCTAGTAAAGTTCAAGCTCTAAAAGGTCCCACTAAAATGAAAGGTTTCAAGTATGGCCCAGCATGGATAAGATGTCCATCATCCAAGAACCAGCACAATTAAATGTGGAAAGGCTCATCAGGTGCATTCAGGATGATGGAATTTTGGCCTAGAAGATCCCCCTAAGACCACCTACCAGGTCATGGAAGGGGCTGTGATCTGTGTTTGTAGAAAGAGGACCCATACCAGTTAAATCTCAGATCCTTCAGTTTCTGAGGCCTTGCAGCATATTTAAGCAAGGTGGAGGATAAGTATTTTAACTTCGTCACCTGCTTGAGAGGAGCCTGAGGGTTAGTATCTCATTGCTGCCAAAAAAAAAAAAGATTGAGACTTTTTAAAAAAGCCTTTACCTTCTGTCTTAGAATCATTACTGTGTATTGGTTCCAAGGTAGAAGAGAGATAAGGGCTAGGCAGTGGGGATTAAGTGACTTGGCCAGGGTCACCCAGCTAGGAAATGTCTGAGGTCATATTTGAACCCAGGACCTCCATCTTTATGTCTGGCCCCCAAACCACACTGAGCCACCTAGCTGCCCCTGGGACATTTTGATTTGAAGAATCAGATGATAAGATGTCTTGGAGGGTAGGCGGTAGGGAGGCAGCCAGAGCACAGGCTTCTGAACCTATGATTCTATTGGTATGAAAATTCCTTCCAACAGTGCATGTCTGGCCCCTTGTCTGTAATTTAGAGTCTTCAAGAGTTTCCTGGAACACCAAGAAGTTGAGTGGCAAATACCAGGCCATGAAGCCATTAAGTGTCAGGAATGGGACTTGAATCAGGAAAGCCCTGATTCATTACTCCAAGCTTCTTCTCTGGATTTTATTACATCTTAAAATTAAATACTTGTTTTCAAAATATGGAAGATTAGGTATTTGTTTCATATGAAGTCTCTGAGGTTGGGAGTACTCTTTCTATCCTTCTGACCTTTAATTTCTCTGTGAGATATGATCCATAGTATCAATTCTAAGGCAAAAGGTAAGGGTTTGGGGCAGGAGGGGTTTCATGTGCATTTAGGGATTTTGTTATTGTTGTTCAAGGAAGCCTACTTGGAGAAATTAAAGCAATATCAATTTTTCTCCCTCTATCTTTATCATTCAACTTTTCGGCTGAGATAAGACTTGATCTCTGTAAATTCACTCCTTAGTAAAAATTACAACCTTGGAAACTGGTTATCTTCCTTTTGTGTTCTAGATGACTTTATAAGAACTCTTCTGTAGACATGGTTTATTACATTTTGACACAGTATTCCTTTAGCCAGATTTGCCAGGATATCCTGTCACCCCTTGGGTATTCACACCTTCCTGGGTACTCTTGTCTCAAAAGTATGACTATAGCTGCCAGGGATGGAAAATATCTCCCAACAAGAGGCAGAATCAAAGATGAATGTCCTTATTCTAGGTGACTAATAATTAGGAGAACATTATGGATATTTTCTTAAAGTAACATAATTCTGCCAAATTATTTATATAATTTACTCTTCTGAAATTCCTAAATTTACAAACTCATTTCCTCATATGAGAAAGGTATTATTTATGTGTTTAGGTCCTCCAAGGCAAAAGTTCATAAGCTAGTTGGCAACTAAGTGGATCAGTGGATTGAGAGCCATACCTAGAGACAGAGGATCCTGGGTTCAAATCTAGCCTCCAATACTTCCTAGCTGTGTAACTCTAGGCAAGTCACTTAACCCCCATTGCCTAGCCCTTATTGCCCCTCTGCCTTAGAACCAATACACAATATTGATTCTAAGAAGGAAGGTAAAGGACTTTTTTTAAAGCATAAACAAAACTGTTTCATGTTCTGTCTAGAAATTTTTTCTAATTGCTTTAGCTTGTTCTCTTTCAGATAGCTAATGTTTATCTGAGTAATTATCAGTTCTGAGACAGAAGAATGTTAAGGGCTAGGAGATGGAGGTTAAGTGACTTTCCCATAACATTTCACACAATTAGGTAAGCAGATTTGAACCCAGATCCTCTGGCCCCTGAGCCCCCTCACTGTCCCTTTGTTGAGTGATTTTGAGAGCACTAGTCCCCAGTCTGAAAGCAGAGTTGTTGAATTTGCAAACTTCCTCAAGCAGTAATAAATCCGAAGGTGGTCCAGAGTGCCTCATTTTGTTTTGTGAATTTTGCAGGCCTTGGTTAATTGGGACCCAGTGGATCAGACGGTACTTGCTAATGAACAGGTAGATGAAAATGGCTGTTCGTGGCGTTCAGGAGCAAAAGTTGAACAGAAGTACATGAGACAATGGTTTATTAAGACAACAGCTTATGCAAAGGTGAGTGTGACATGTGGGGCTCCCAGATCTATAACACAAAGGTATTGGGACACTGCTGAAAAGTGAAGCCAGTGGAAACAGACAGCTAGAACATCTTCCTCTGGCTATGTGAGCAAGCAAAAACAAAATGGCAGATGAGTTTCAGAAAAGTGCAGAATTATACAGGAGAGAATGTTGGATTTGAGATCAGGAGACCTGGGTTTGAATCTACTCTTGAGACTGGACTAGATGTATGGCTCTGTAATACTTATCCTGTGATGGACCATGAATTATTATAATTCAGTTACAATTGGGGCAGAGGGGTGACTCAGTGGATTGAGAGCCAGACTTGGAGACAGAGGATCTTGGATTTAAATCTGATCTCAGACACTTCTTAGATATGTGACCCTAGGCAAGCCACATAACCCTAACTGCCTAGTTCTTACTGCTCTTTTGCATTGGAACCAATACATTTTATTGAATCTAATATAGAAAATAAGGATTTTTAAAAATTCACTTAAAATTTTTTAAAAAATGATTGCTTGCTATTGTTGACTGTCTCCTGAAACAAAAAACAAACAAAAATAAACATAGCAAAACCAACAAAAACTACAACAACAAAATACTCAATGTTACATTGGAAACAAAGTAGAAATTATTTTCCTGCCATCATACAAAATCATGACACCTATAGCCCTGAAGTACTATTATATAGTTCTGGTCACTGAACTTGAGAAAGATAAATAAACTAGAAAGTGAGATCTAGCACAGGGTATAGAAAGAATAAAAAATAGAAAGGATTGCTATCCATCATGATGGATGAAAAATTCAGGACGAAAAAATAGGGTTAGAAAAGCAAAGGGGAGATAGGCTTGGAGTCCAAGAAATCATGCAAAGCCATGCATAAAGACTTGGTCTTTATTCTACCTAGTGTAATGGGTAGAAAATGTGAGGGGTTTTTATAAAAGGTTGGACTGGATTATTTAAGAATTAGGGTTGCCAGAAATGTAATTAATTCCAAAGAGATTTATTTTAACAATTTATTTATAAAATATAGAAAGAGTGAACTAAGAAATCAGAGAGAGAGGATAGGGTAAGGTATCTAGCCTACACACTAAGTATTTTGCTCTGGCTCCTGGCTCAATATAGGCAGTGCTAATTAGTCCTTAGCCGGAGAGGCCTCGGCTTTTGAGCCGAGGACCTGGGGATGCAGGGAGCTTCTCTCAAGAGGGTAGGCCTCTCCTGAGGCTAGACCCTTCAGAAAATCCAGGAAAGGAGTCAGCTCTTTTCACTCAGCATGTGTCAGTCCAAGAAGAGAGATCTAAGAACGCCAAGTCCAAGGTTTCAGGTCCAGTAAGCAGATTCTTCACCAGCCTCCAACTCGAACTCAGAACTCCAGAAGAATTAGAGAACCCCTTTCACAGGAAGTTGTAACTCTTTTTAAAGACACTTCTTTTGTGTCACTTTCTGTGCCTTCTTTCAGTTTTACATGTACCAATTACAGCTCAAGCTTTGCTTAGGACTGCCCAGGGGGCAGTCAGTCGATTCTGATTTGTCACCCACTATCACACACATGGGTCACAGACCTCCCCCACGTAAAGATTAAGTGGGATGTGTACACTTTTGGTGATTAAATCTAAAAATGGGCAGAGGAGTTAATTTAATAAGCTGAAAATATAAATGGGTTCAAGAAAGGTTTAAATTCTTGAATAAGAGACTTGAGAAACTATAATGCTTCATTATACATCCCTAATTTTGACAGCAGGGAGAATAGCCCTAGCCTTTGACAATACCTTATTGCCCTTGTCAGAGAATAGAAGAATAGGTCATTGGTTAGATCCAATATGGTATTCAAAGTACAAATGTAAATTACTTTCAGTAACTAACCAACTTATTAAACTAGGTTTATTCTAGAAGCAGTATTTCAGACCCAATTGGCAATATTGCCCAGAAGTTCTGGCCTCTAGTATTTTCATTTAAAACTAATGCATTATAGAGATTGTGCTCATGGCATTTGGTGTAGGATTGAAGGGGGAAATGGTGGGTTCTTTTAAATTAGCCTGCCTGATTCCCTACTATACTTTATAGAAAAGTGATGGAGGAGAGCACAGAATAACCTATAAGACATGAAAAAACACCCATAACAACTCAATGACCTTACCTTCTTTCTCATGACAGGATGATGGAGATTTGATATGGTAAATGTTCTATGTATTTGGATTCTTTTTCTAGGATGCCAGATTAATATTGTCATGTGGCTTTCTAATGGTCACTTTTATGAAGATAACTCTAATTAGCTCTTTGATTTTGACATTTATCTGGTTAGAAATGTATTAACCTAACTACTGGGCATCATTATCTAAATTGTAATCTGCAGCTTCAGCTTTTTAGCAGAAATATTTGGTTACCATGGTGACTGTTTTGGTTTTCTTAAAACTCTTAAGCAGATTCATTAAAAAGACTTTCTTTGGGGGTTAGAAGTTTGTTTACCCCCAGGGGAAAAATATAAAAGTCTACCTATCTTCCCGATTTCTCAAGCCTTTGCCTTTATGTCTCTTTGCTTCCTTTCGGGAGATATTGTAGACTCCCCCCAACCTAAAATGCTGATTGACTACCAAGGTGTGTGATTATCCTAGCAATCCTATCTCTCATCTCTGAGTTCCAATTAGAACTACTTTTAAGTAGTTCTTCATTGGCTTGATTGTCACTTGTCTTTGGTCTCAAACAGATTGTTCTATTGGTCTCTTGTCATGAAAAGAGCAGAATGGTTTGAAGCATTTGAATCATAGAAACATTATTTTATTTATTTTTTTGTTCATTTATTTATTTATATTTTGAAACCCTTACCTTCCGTCTTGGAATCAATACTCTGTATTGATTCTAAGGCAGTAGGAAGGACTAGGCAATGGGCGTTAAGTGACTTGCCCAGGATCACACAGCTAGTAAGTGTCTGAGACCAGATTTGAACCCAGTATCTCCTGTCTCTAGGCCTGGCTCTCAATCCACGGAGCTACCCAGCTGCCTCCAAAACATTATTTTAGAACCATAACATACCCTAAATATAATTTAGGCTGGCCTCTTCAGTTTACCAATGAGGAAACAAAGGCCAGAGAGAGCAACTGATATATACAATGTTGTATAGTTAGTTATGGCCCAAGTGGAACTAGATCCTAGACCTCTCTTCTCCTATCCCAGTGCTCTCCAAATTACTCTGGACTGTTCCTGTTCCAGTTCTGCATGCTGGTAAAAAGCAGGCTAAGATTGGCATTCAAATTCATAAAGTCTTCCAGAATAGCTTTTAAGAATACAGATGATAGTCTCAGCATGAGAATGTCTATTATGTGGAAACATGCTTTTCCTTTAGTTATCTCTGAAATTTTCAAGAAGAATTTATGAAAGTTTTAGAAAAACCTTGAAGTAAAAAATTGTATCATTAAAACTGATCTATATTAGGGGTTTACTTTTCTCATCTCATCTTCCTAGCAATGTTTGTCTTGTGAATTGTTAAATTGTGACTTCAGATTTTCATCCTGTGATGGAGAAAAGTTGCAGTAGGAGTATCTGACAACATGAATTAGAGTTTTGGCAGAGATATGTGTGGGAGGTATTTTGTGGGCAACAGGGCTGAAGTGGTAATAGCAAGACAGATTTTTGGACTTGATCTACAAAAAGCCAGAGTAGTTCCAAGGAAAATAGAATAGCTCATGTCCTGACAGAAGGGATGAAAGACAGCTAAACAACTAAACAGAGAGACAACACTAGAGGAGAAGATATTTCTTGTTAAATTGCCTAAAAGAAAAGAGATTTTTAAAAAAGAAGATAAAATTGCCCTTAAAATGGTGATAAAAATGTCTGCTGCCTACTCATCTATGCCCTCAGATTTTATAGGATACTAGCCTACCAATGATTACAGTCTTAAAATACAATAGAGAGGCAAATGCTCTATGGAGTTGTTATCTGATAGCTGATGTATGAGCTGGGCATGGGACATGCCCAAATACTAGGAAAATCCAACTGACAAAGGCAACTTTTCCCAAGTTTGTAACTAAATCTTCTAAGTTAAATTGAACTCAGGTCTTTTATCCATTCCTGTGGTGATAGCTTTGTTCTAAACTTCCTTTCTCCTTTTCCTACCTACCAATCCTATGTGATCTATTTAGAACTTGAGTAACTACCCGGCCCATTATAGAAGATATCCAAGACTTTCTCTGTTCCTCTCCCCTTTATTTGTACTGAACTTTAGTTGTAAATTCTCAACTTACTAACTCATTTAAAAGAAATAATTTTTTCAAATGTAAATTCTTGCTGTTCTTCTCTTCGAAAATGCTATCAAGCAGAGAGCATGTATGTATTTAACTTTTTACAATCCATACAAAGGATCTTTAAATAATAGAGATAGTAACCCATCTATTCAAATATTTTTACAAATTTGGTAGGAAAATCAGTTGCTACAAAGTGTCCCAAAAGTTTTAGTGTACTTGTCTTTTAAGTGTAGTTTAAACTTGTGCTAAGATCTTTGGGACACCCTGTGTCATAAGATTGAGATTGCTGAATTAGTGGTGCTTTTGAAATAATGTTTTAATATTTTCAAGTATATATAGTAAATACCCCTGGTAATTAAGGCTCCTGAATAGAGAAGAAGCAAAGGACTAAAAAGTCATTTGAAAGAGTTTGAGATGAGTACATAATGAAACCACACTTCTCTCCTTCCACCCCTTTTGATGGCTCCCTCTCTCCTCTCACCTATGATTTTGTTGGAGAAGAAAATGTAGTAATCTTGATTGCAACCAACTTGATAATGAGTGGGATAAAAGAGGTAAGGCCAAAATGGCCTCTGACCATAGGCATTAATCTAAAACATGGATAGTAATAATCTCAAAGATATTTGAGTTTTCCATATTGTACATCATTCACAATCATATTTTTGGCTTACTAAAAGCATAGAGCTGCCCTTTAGAAATTGCTCCTGTTCATATTCATATTCTTAACTGCCTCCCTGATTAATAAAGAATGGGCTGGAAAAAGGGCACCGCCAATGAAATGTGATTTGCTAACAGAAGACTAACTATTAAAATGAGTTTTGAATGATAACATCCACTTTAGAGACTGAAAAACTCTTCATAAAAAAGGCAGGCAACAAACATTTATGTGCCAGTCACTAAACTGAGCCCTGGGGATAGAAATACAACCAAAGGGTAAGATGGCTCCTGCCCTCAAGGAGCTTACATTCTAATCAGGGAAGACAGCACATAAAAGGGAGCTGAAAGAGAAGGTACTCCTTTGGGAGAATGGGGATTAGAAGGAATGAAGAGAATCAGAAGCACAATTGTGGGACAATGAAGCTTGGCCAACTGGAACCCATTCCCCAAAATGGAGGCCCCCAAAAGGAATGGAGGAGACCAGCATTACAGAGGAATGTTCTAGGGAGAGAAAACTACAGGTACTGAGAAAAAATCCAGTGTAAACAACACTGTGGGATATAAGAATCACAAACATTCATTGTTCCTACTTTATAAATGATGAAACAGGGCCTCAGAAGTTAACAATTTGCCTAGTGTCATGCAACTTGCAACTCCTAAATATCTGGGCCGGAATTTGAACCCAGTCCTTCCCTCATGCCAAATCTATTTCTTAAAAAAATTTATTATTATCTTTCACCTTTATATTTCTCACCTTCCCCATGGGCCTATTCAAAGAGCCAAAGAGTAAAGGCAGTCAAGATATGTAACATTTTCCCAGTGTTGAAAAGATGAGCCATTAGAAAGGAATGTGAAGACTGCCACTCCAGAAGAATGCCATGAGGATTTGGTAAATGAGATTTTAAAATGGGAGAGAGTCCTGCCATCCTCCCACAAGTACAGCAGGCTGGAAAGTGTCTCCTATGGGTTTTCTGAGTGGGCTGCAGCCCCTCTTCCACAAAAGAAGTGACATGTTCCAGGACTTGTCTCATCGAAAAGGATGGGGGCTGATCCTGCAGCAACAGTGAGAAATTGCAAACGGACAGACCGACCATACTCTATCTTGGTAACCCCAAGATACTGAAAGAATAAGAAGTTCCCCATCTCTTTTGGAGTCTGCAGAAAGACAACAGTTGCACAAGTGAAGGAAGTGGGAGGAGTTTAGATCTGTTTCAGGGGAAGGAGACCCCACACTGGTGAGCTCAGGAACCCAGTAAGTAAAGTTGGTATGTGGGTGTGCTCATAAATTAGATTTCAGGCAGAGAACAGCCGCTAAGAAACTCTCTAATGAGCTGTCAGCTTCTCTGTAGGGCATCAAAGTAAATCGTTTAAATCCTGGATTATCTTTGCTTGGGATTGAACCATGATAATGCTTGTTTTTTAGACAATGCCAGTACTTTATTTCCCTGGTAGCCCAAAAGCTCTATAGCCATTATCTCTTTTTAATCCTTGCTACATCCCTATGAGGTCAGTTCAGGAAAGGCAGTATTAACCCCATTTTACAGATTTTAAAAGGTTGCCAAGTGAGTGAGGGACAGAGTTACTCTAGACTGAGATTTCTTCATGTTTTCTGCAATGCCCTCAGGCTTCTAGATAGCTCAGGTTTAACAAGGCAAAGAGAGGACTTATTGTTTTCTCCCAGGAATTCTTGGACTACCTCTCTTCCCCTAAAAATATAGTACTTTAGAGTAATTTTTCAGTTCATAGATTTAGACTTAAAGCTGGAAGAGACCTCAGAGATGATCTCATCCTGCCCCCCATACAGATTTGACTCATTAGCAATATTGTGTGCACATAGCTCATTAGTTGTTAATACTGGAATTTCTTATATAATCTTTCTCCTGTCCTTGTGTCTTTCAAATCAGTCAGTCAATAAACATTTATTAATTACCCCATATAATCCCCCTAACTCACTTATATTCAACTCCCTTGTCTTTCTTTACATTTATTCTGTATAGAGTTTTATGTGTATATGTGTGTGTGTGTGTGTGTGTGTGTGTGTGTGTGTGTGTGTGTGTGTATACACTTGCCTCCTGCATTAGATTGTAAGCTCCTTGAGAAGTGATGGTTTCATTCATTCTGTTTCTATCCCCAGTACTTAGCTCCATGCTTATAAGAAAGTAGTCACTTCAGGAGCCCTTGCTTATTTGTCAGGAGGAATATAGGCAGAAGACACTAACTTGGGCAGGACTCCTCCCCACGTGTCTTTGGGGACTGAATAACAGGAGCACAGCTGTACCCTGAGGGGAGGGAGAATGGCAGGGTTCTCTACCTAATCTCTGGGATTCAAGAAGTCAGGAGACTGACTACATGTGACTTTCTTTTCTTTCTTTAAAAACCTTACCTTCTGGGGGCAGCTGGGTAGCTCAGTGGATTGAGAACCAGGCCTAGAGACAAGAGGGCCTGGGTTCAAATATGACCTCAGCCACTTCCTAGCTGTGTGACCCTGGGCAAGTCACTTGACCCCCCTTGCCTAGCCCTTACCACTCTTCTGCCTTGGAACCAATACACAGTATTAACTCCAAGATGGAAGGTAAGGGTTTAAAAAAAAAAAAAACCTTACCTTCTACCTTAGAATTAATACTATGTACTAGTTCCAAGGCAGAAGAGTGATAAGGGCTAGGCAATGGGGTTAAGTGACTTGCCCAGGATCACACATCTAGGAAGTATCTGAGGTCATATTTGAACCCAGGACCTCCTGTCTCTAGGCCTGGCTTTCAATCCACTGAGCCACCCAGCTGCCTCTCTGAGACTTTATTTTCTGCACAAGAATATCCCAGCCTATGAAATAGTAATAAATTTCTGTGCCAAGTCCATAGAAAAATTAATATTGTGAGAATGAAGAAATGAGATAAGAAAATCTTTTTGAAGTAAAAGAACAGATAAATTCAAATCCTCCCACTCCCATCCCCAACAAAGCCTATATTTCATAAACAATGAAGTTTTTTCTGTTATATTTCTTTGAAAGCAGGAGGAAAAAAGATCTCAAAGCATAAATTGAGGGAAATAAATTACCTGGGATATCACTTGTAATACTTTGACTTAAAAAAAAAAGTTCCTGAATAGTGTGGCATTTTAGATTTTCACCATCTGGGCAACAAACAGAGCCTTCTCAAATCCTTGATGAGCAGCAGCAGCAGCATAGCAGCTCAAATTGTATAGCACTTTAAGGTTTTCAAAAACTTTATACATGTGAGATGGGAGTTCTTATCCCTATTTTATAGATGAGGAAATAGAAGCCAAGAAAAATTAAGGAGATGGGATTTACACTTCAGGTCTCCTGACTCCCAAATCTAACGCTTTCTAGACTGTGACATCTAATTGTCTTATACTTTGTTTTTACCTTCAGTATTTCCTTGAACAAACATTTAACACTTTGTGTAATGTTACAAGCCCCCCCCCCCCCATTTGTGTCTTTAGGGAACTTGTGTCCTCTTTGAATCATTTGTTACCCTATAAAAATGATTGAGTTTTAGCCCTAAGAAAGACCAAAGGGAGCAGACGGTCCGAGGATTATAGGATTCTGAGCTTGAACAATCTTCACCTCTAGGTCCCCTCTCCTGCCCTGTCTTCCAAATGAAGTAGAATGAGGAGTGTTAGAACCACAGCTCTCTCTCTCCTCCAGATCCAGAAAGCTTCAGTGTCTTGTTCACTATCACCCAGCTCATTAGCTGAGGGGGAGACAGGAATCGCAATCCTGAGTCAGTGTTCTTTCTGCTACATCAGAAACCTCTTATCTGCTATTGAAGGCCGGTTTCATAGCAACCAGAGGTCATACTTCTCAAGTGTTTCTGAGAAATGAGTACAAATATAGTAAATCTGGAGGAAAAAATGGGATAAATGGCAGAAAAGGTGAAGGGCAATGATGGAAAAGAATTGGCTCTCATTGACTGGTCGGTCTGATCTTTGCTGAACTAACTTGTAAGCTCCTCAAAGAAAGAGAAGACTTTGTCTTTATCTTCATTATACATCATCATCCTGATTGTGCCAAGTTCAGTGGCACCTGATTTCCTTGTGGGCAATCAATAAGTAATGGGAGGTAGAAGTCATGTTTCCTTGAGCAGGGACTGGGTATGCATCTTATTTTTTATATTTTTTCCCAGATTTCACAGATACAATTTTAACAATCACTTTCTGACACTTAGCAATCCATGCTCTCTCCCTCCTTCCCACTGGTCCCAAGACTGCGTAATATGATATAAATTGTTCGTGTGTTACTAGGCATTGCAGATTTCCATGTTCATCATGTTGTAAAAGAAGATATCTCTTATATTAGAAATTCATGAAGGAAATAAAACAAAGAATGATATACTTCAGCCTGCATTCAGACTCCCATCAATTCCTTGTATGGTGGTGAATACCCTTTCTCATCGTGAGTCTCTTGAAAGTTGTCTTAGATTCCTGCATTGCTGGTAACAATTAAGTCATTCATAGTTGGTCATCATATATCGTTCCTGTTACTATGTACATAGATATGTTTTAAAGAAGCATCATCAATGAGTTTTTATACTTTTGTAAACTTTTAAAAATTAGCAATTACATGTAGAAACGATTTTTGATAATTGTTTTCTAGCATTTTGCAATTCAGATTTTTTTCCTTCCCCCATCAGTAAATAGTCAGTTATAGTTTATACCAGTATTTTCTTTCATATTTCCATATTCTGCATGTTGTGACAGAGGAGACATATTGCAATGTAATAAAAGTGTCATGAAGGAAATAAAGTGAAAGATGGTATGCTTTGATCAGCAGTCAGATTCCAACAATTCCTTCTTTGGTGTTGGATAGTATTTTTTATCATGAATCCCTTGGGGTTATCTTGGATCCTAGTTTTGCTAATAATAGTTTAGTCCTTCACAATTGATCATTGTACAATATTTCTGTTACTTTTCCTGGTTCTGTATATTTCACTTTGCATCAGTTCTTTCCAGGTTTTTCTTAACTCATTCTGTTTGTTATTTCTTAGGTCGCAATAGTATTCCATTATAACCATATACCTCAACTTGTTCAGCTTATTCCCCACTTGATGGACACCTCAGTTTCCAGTTCTTTGACACTAAAAAAATTGCTGCTAAAAATATTTTTTATAAGTAGATCCTTTGTATTCTTTTCTGATCTCCTTGGGATATAAACCCAGTAGTGTTATTGCTGATCAAAGAATATGCATAGTTTTATGGCCCTTTGGGTGTGCATCTGTATTGCTCTTCAGCATGTATCAGTTCACAGCTCCACCAACAGGGTATTAGTGTCCCAATTTTATCATATCCTCTCCAACACTTATTTTCTGTTTGGGCCATATTAGCCACTCTGATAGGTATGAAGTGGTATTTTAGAGTTGTATTAATTTGCATTTCTATATAATCATTTCTTCATAATCATTGGTGATTTGGAGCATTTTTTTCATACAACTATCAATAATTTTAATTTCTTCATCTGAGAGCTGCCTGTTCATATCCTTTGACCATTGGGGTAAAAAAAAAAAGCATTGGGGAATGCTTTTATTCTTATAAATTTGCCTCAGTTCTCTATATATTTGAGAAATAAAGCCTTTGTCAGAGATACTTATTATAAAAAATTTTCCCCAAATTGTTATTTCCCTTCTAATCTTGGTTGCATTGGTTTTCTTTATGCAAAACTTTTAAATTTAATGCAATCAAAATTATTCATCTCATTTTTGGTAATGTTCTCTATGTCTTATTTGGTCATAAATTCTTTCCTTATCCAATAGTCTGACAGTTAAAGTTTTCTGTGTTCTCCAAATTTATTTATGGTATCATCTTATTTCTAGATTAAGTGTATATTTTGATTTTAATTTGGTGTATGGTGTGAGATGTTCATCTGTGCCTAGCTTCTGACATTGTTTTACAGTTTTCCCAGCAGTTTTTGTCAGATAGTGATTCTTTACCCAGTAGCTTGGATCTTTGAGTTTATCAGCTACTAGTTTACTATGGTCTTTAACTGCTGTGTTGACTTCCATTGATCCACTACAGTTTTTTTTAGCCAGGATAGTTTGAGATCTGGTATGACTAGGCTTGTTTCCTTGTTTTTTATACTTTTTGCAGAATAAATGCCCTTTTGATATTTAGAATGATGATTTCCCACTCTGCTTTTCACTCCCTGTTCCTATTTAGACAAGCATCCTACATTGGTTGAATGTAGTTTAGATAACTTTCTTGCTTAAGGAGGGCTACAGCTAATATAAGTTAAGAGAATTCTGAAAAAAAAGTTGTGTAAGGAAGATAAAAAATTTTAAATAGTAAATTATTTCTTGTAAAAAGTTAACTCATTCAATTCATTTCAACATTTATTATCTTTTGAGTTCATTGCACTTTGGATTTATTAGAATATGAGTATTGATATAGGGGCTTGTCACAAGTCCTTTCAAGGCTTAGAACCTCTGCATGTGATCTTTCCAAGTGAAAAAAATTGGGCAAAATTTTCCTCAGAAATTAGTTAACCCTTCAGTTTCTGGTCTCGTACTATTGTCATGTTTTTTTCAAATTAAAAACCAAGTTTTTAGCCTAATATAGTATTGCATATTAAATGGGAATAATGCTTAACACCATTTAAAATCTTTTTTCAGGTATTTAATTAGCCCTCAGTTGTTTTTTGTTTTGTTTGGTTTTGGTTTTGTAGCTAGGCACGTCTTTCCGATTTGAAAACAGAAACGGGAATTAAATGGTTTCATCAAGCTGTGTTCTGCTCTTAATACTTGAAAGCAGTAGTATCAAAATGGTCTCTACTTGTCAAGCTTGGAAAGTTTGTGTGTGTTTAGATTGAGAGAAGTTGAGGGAAAAGATGCTTAGTACTTGATCATACAATTAGGAGAGTATTTTATTGTGATTTCACAATATGATTGAATCACCATATGGGCATCCAAATATAATTACTATTAGTGGAGCAAATTTGTTCCCTTCATGAAGAGGTGATAACTATATGAGCTAGAAACCAAGATTTAAGTTTCTTAAACAGAGAGCATGTAAAAAAAATTTTTTTTTAAACAGTATCTGATAAACTATGGTGAAGGATATCTCAGCCAAGCTTCCTAGTATTTTTGCCCAAGTAGGATGTTACTTTTGTTTGTTTTTGATGCCTTATTTGATGATTTTCATGAAAGTTATTGAGTTTACTTCCAAGAGAATTTCCTTTCCATTGTTTATTGAAGAGAGTTAAATGTCAATATTTTGTAACTCTTTAGAATGAAAGACAGTAGTAAAAATGTGTTAGTATCATTTACAGGAAAACATTTTTTGTGATGTTTACTTCTCTTGTAAGAGCTGAATAATAGTGGTGATTTTTTTGGTTTTTTTTTTTTGCTTATTCTTGCCATTAGAACCATACCACCAATCTCTACCTTGTTGGCAAGTCAGATGTCATTAGCAGACTGCTGTGCTCTGTAGTGATCATTCCCCCTCAGGGTAGGCTGGTAAATAATCACCACTACTCTAGAACTGAGGACCTCCAGATTGTGAAATCAGTTATTTGCATTTCAGAGCAAAAATCAAATGGTGTATGGTCTAGGCATAAATTATAACATGCAGGAAAATGTTTTCAAAGTAACAGCAGTGTTTTATGTGTCAGTATTTGCATATAGTATTTTATCTCTAAATTTTAAAAAAGCAATCCTTATGCAGTTATTGCTTTAATCACACACACACACACACACACACACACACACACACACACACACACACCTCTTTCTCTCTGTGTGTGTTTCTCTCCTTCTCCCCCCAAAAAACCAAAATAGGCAAGGGGTAGAATGTGGCAGCAAGGCAGGTTTTTCTTTCTCTAAGAACCTATTAGGAATGATCTTCTCTGTTCTAGGTATGTCATCTCAATGGTTAAATGTCATGTTGTCTTTTTAACAATTAAGCTTTTTTTTGTTTATAGGATGATGATAGAATGTATCTTTCAGTGATTCTATTCAGCTGTTTCTATTTAAGGAGGTGATACTTTTGTTGCCCCAGCTTTCTTCTTTTTCCACAAACCAATTAAAAAGAATTGTTTATCAGAGAATATGTTAATTAAGAAGGTTAGTTGTTAATCCTAAAACAAGCATCCATTTCAGTTGTCCTCCTTTTTTAAAGATCCTCTTCTCACTGATGGATGTTCATAGGTACCATTTCTGATGTCCAGCATTTCCTGGAGATACTATCTCAGTTCTCCTTTTAGTAGTAAGCATATTAAATGCTTTTTAAAAAGATGTTTACATTCTTAAAATTTTAAAATGTAAAGAAATGATTTTTAAAGCTTTCAAATCAGTGCCGAGTTTCAAATTGGACTTTGCTGTTACCCTCCCCATTGTGTGAACACAGAGAAGTTCACTGCTGAGCCTCTTCCCTGCACTAGCCACCTCACAGATATGTTGTATGAGTCAAATGAGTTAATGGTGTATGTAAAGTGGTATATAAATGTCAGCCAGATTACTTATTCTATTCTGGCTCTTCAAACTACTTCTTTCAGAGCTGTGTTTTAGAGTCTGATTTTGCCCTGAAATTTTGCTCTCATTTATACTTCTCATTTAACTCTCTTAGAAAAATAGGATTTTATCTCTGGCGCATTTGTTCTGCTTTTGGAATAGTGATGTGGATTAGACCTATTACATTTAATCCTCCTTTTATCCTTTGATTTGTTTCAATGTTTCTCTTTCATATTCTTGACCACTTTTACATGAATTTGACCTCCTAAATAGCCTTTTAAAATATGTAGTAATACTAGCTAGCATATAGTGTGTTATGATTTGTGTCTTATAGGATCTTCACAGCTCTGAGAGGAAGGTGCTATTGTTACTCCCATTTTACAGAGGAGGGGACCCAGACAGACAGGTGAAGTGATTTGCCCAGCCTCATACAGTTAGGAAGTGACAAAGGCCGTATTTAAGCACATCAATCCTGACTCTAGGCCTACCACTCTATACCTACTGCACCTTTAGCTGCCTACATGGCCTAAATATATTTCTGATTGATGTGCTTAAATACTCAGATACATTAAGACTTATTAATGTATGATTTCTATGATCTTCCTTGAAAAGACCATTCATTTGATATTGTAAATCTATAATAATAATAGCTATCTTTTCACAGTTATAAAAAAATTTTTAAAGGATTTTAAATTCTTTTTCAAGTATAAAACCTTTTGTAAATGTTAAATGGCACACCTGAGTCAAATATAGGCTATGTTGTTGCTCAAATTTGGCTTGTCTAAAATCTCATGGTGGCCTATAATCTAGGTTATTTTTCAATGTGTACCAACATTTTTTTCCTTTCAAAAATATATCATTCTAAGGGAATGGACAATCTTCATGGCTAGGATATAAAATTAAGATGAGGCCTCAGGTTCCCATAAAGAAGAATTATTTGCTCTTTCTTTTTCTAGTCATGACAGTCATTTCTCTTACTATTCCACAGTCTCTAAAGGCCAAGGGAGACCATGAAAAAAAAGATGTAGGCCAGAAAGTGCCACAAACCAAACACTTGTTCACTTTTCAAACTGTGTCAGTGATATTCAAGGTATGGGTTCAAGCCAAATTAGACACTCAAGGGGACTTGTGAGAACTGAACAAGTGTGCCCAATAATATATGATCCACAGTGAACTGCTTATTAAGCTAGGTGTGCTCGTTGTTTTCCTTTAAAAACTATAAATGTTTTTTAGTAGTACCCAATAGCAATTATAGAAAATTGAATAAAACTGAGAATAGTTATAGACAAAAGACTTGATAAACAAAACTTATAGTAAAATGAATTACTACACATCTAATTCAAGTTCCAGATCCTAACAGTTGAAGAAACACAAGCATGGTGATGAATATCTCTAGTTGTGGCCTATTTCTAGTTATCCTAATGTGCAGTGTTATATTACCAAAATGTTAGAAATAAATCTGGCAGATTTACAAAGCTAGCTAGCTATGAACAAAACACAACAGTTTATATTTAAATTATGGTCTTAGAAGTTGACAGGATCTCTTAGAAATTAAGTGACCTGCCCAGATTCATACAACCAACAGGTGCCAAAGGTAGAAGTGGAAGCTGGCTCTCTGTCCTCATCCCCAGAGGTATCCAACTCTCCTCCTGAAAAACTCCTAGTGCCATGCAAGACAAAAATGTAATTGATGAATATTTAACAAAATTAATCAAAATCACAGGAAGACATACACAGAGTAAAAGTAAGGGGCTGAAGCAGGGTCTAACATGTCTCAGCCAAACTAAAAAAAGCAGGGGTAGCAACTATAATCTCAGACAAAGCAAAAGTTAAAATCAATATAATCAAAAGAAATAAGGAAGGAAATTGCATCTTGATAAAAGGTGTCATAGTAAAATAATATCAATACTAAACATATATGCACCAAATGACATAGCATCCAAATACCTAAAGGAGAAATTACAGGAGTTACAGAAGAAAATAGTAAAATTTTACTAGTAGAGGACCTCAATATTATCCTCTCAGAAGGAAAAAAATCCAATAAAAAATAAATAAAAAAGAAGTTAAAGAGATAAAACTTTAGAAAAGTTAAAATGATAGACCTTTGGAGAAAACTAAAGGGGAATATAAAGGAAAATATGTTTTTCTCAGCAGTACATGGTACCTTCACAAAAAAATGTGCCCATATGATAGGGCACAAAAACCTCATAGCAAATGTAGAAAAGCAAGAATATTAAATTCATCCTTTTCAGATGATAATGCAAAAATATTATATTCAACAAAGGGTAGCAGAAAGACTAGAAATTAATTGGAGATGAAATAATCTTATCCTAAAAAATGAATGGGTCAAAGAATAAATCACAGAAACAATCAATAATTTCATTAAAGAGAATGTCAAGGAGAAAACATACCAAAATTTATGGGATGCAGCCAAAGCTGTACTGAAGGGGAAACGTATATCTTTAAATGCTTATGTCAATTAAATAGAAAAATAGCAGATCAATGAATTGAGCCTAAAACTAAAAACAATTCTAAAAAGAGCAAATTACAAATCTCTAATTAAACACCAATTTAGAAATTTTGACTATTAAAGGAGAAATAAAATCAAAAGTAAGAAGACCATTGATAGTAAATAAAAGAAGGAGCTGACTTTGTGAAGAAATAAATAAGATAGATAAAACTTTGATTAATTTGATTTAAAAAAGAAAAGAAGAAAACCAAATATCAGTATCAAGTAAGAAAAAGGTAAAATAACAGCTAATGAAGAAAAAAAAAGCAATTTTGAGGACTTATTTTGCCCAATTATATGCCAATAAATCTGACAATCTAAGTGAAATAATTGAATATTTACAAAAAATATAAACTGTCCAGATTAATAAAAGAGGAAACAGAATACTTAAATAACCCCATCACAGGGGGAGGAAAATTAACAAACCATCCAAAAAATCCCTAAGAAAAAGACTCCAAGACTAAATGGATTCACAAATGGATTCCACCAAACATTCAAAGAACAATTAACTCCTATACTACATTAACTATTTGGAAAAACAGGGGAAGAAGGAATTCTTCCAGATTTATTTTATGATACAAATATGGTGTTGATAACTAAACTAGAAATGGCTAAAAAACAGAGAGAGAGAGAAAAATAGTCCAATCTTCCTAATGAGTATTGATGCAAAAATTTTAAATAAAACACTAGCAAGGAGATTATAACATTGTATCACAAGGATCATCTACCACGACAAGATGGGTATCATCTGCCATGACAAGATGGGTTTTATACCAGGAAATCAGGGATAGTTTAATATTAGGAAAACTATCAGCATAATCAACCATATCAATAACAAAACCAATAGAAGCCACATGATTATCTCAATAGATGCAGAAAAAGTCCTTGAGAAAATACAAGATAAATGCAAATACTATATAACATGGATAATGTTAATCTGTAATTTTGTAAGTCAATATGTGACCTTTTGGGATCTGTTTTTATTTGAGTTTAACATTCTCTCACTGTACCACACTATCTCATCACATCTAGTCATGTTCCCAGTTATAAACTACCATCAATAGCAAACAATTACATCCTTCTCACCAAATAATATATATTAGATTCAGAATAAAATTGATATGAGAACATGAAATATTTTTAAATTGTCCTATTGTGAGTTAGAGGGCATTTAAAAAAAATATTTGAAACATTCATGCAGTACCTTGTGGTGGTGATTAGAGCCCTGTACTTAAAAGTGGGAAGACCCAAGTTTGAATCCCACCTCAGGCCCAAACTAGTGTGACCCTGGGCAATATTTTATCTCCCACAGTCTGTTTCTTGATCTGCAACATGAAGATAATAATAGCACTTAAATCATAGGGTTATCCTGAGGATCAAAGGAAATAGTGTATAAAGAACTATGTATGCCATACAACATTATGTATAGGTTAACTATTATTATTTTCCTGAGAGTCTTGCTGAAGTTTTGCCTGAAAAGAGGAAGTCCCAGAACCAGATCCCTGAGGGCCATAGGGTTAGAGGGAGTGATCTAGAGGAGGGTCAACAAGAGAGATTTCTTGGTCAGATAGGTAAGAACAAAACCAGGAGAGAGTATGTCCTAAAAACCAAGAGAAGAGTATCAAGGAAGAGAAAATGATCCATGGTGTCAGAGGCAGCAGAGGTCAAGGAGAATGAGGACAGAGGAAAAACCCCCGAATTTGGCCAGTATGAGATCATTGGTCTTTGGAGAGGGCAATTTTGGAGGCATGATAGGGATGGAAACCAGATTGTAAGAGGTCAAGAAAGGAGTGAGTTGTAGATAGTGTGTGTCAGTGTAGCTACAAGGGGCAGAAGAGATGTAGAATGATAATGAGGATGGGAGGATCCAGTGAGGGCTTTCAAAGATGAGGAGACCCGGATGTGTTTGTAGACAGGAGGAAAGGAGCTGGTAGACAGGGAGAGAGTGGAAAGAAGTGGAAGAATGGGCATGGCAGAGGGAAGTAGGAAGGAATGAGATCACTTTAGCAGGTTTAGGGATTAGCTTTGTTAAGGAGTGGGGCCACCTCATCATGTGCAACAGGAGTGAAGAAGGACATAGAGGAGATGGCATTGCAATGAGAGGGACTGAGCAGAGGAGCCTCATGGCAAGTGGCCTCATTTTTTCTGTAAAATCTGAGACAAGGTTCTCAGCTGAGAGAGTAGAGAGGAAGCCATGGGAGGCTTGAGGAGGGTTGAAAAAGTTTGGAAGAGCCACTATGTAAAGTGGGGAGTGAATTGATAAAAGAAGTTGATTGAGTCACTTATAGTCCCTATGAATATCTTTTCCCCTTTTCCTGCACTTGCCCATATTCTTTCCTTCTTCCTAAATTAAAATGGTGAGTGCAGTAAAATAGCTGTGTTCTAAATAAAGCCTGGTGTCTCTCAATGAATCTTTAATGTTAATCATTTATAATTATAATATCCTCCACACTTTCCCATGTATATTTCCTGTTGACATGGAATAAGACAATGTGTTTGGAAACTACAGCCAGTAGAAAATAAGCACATTAATAAAACATCTGTGTGTTTCATATTTAAGTGATCTAACGAATTAGAAACTAATGCAGGAATATGACTGGCTTGTTTGTAAAGAGCAGGCCCTAAATCATCCCCACAGGACCACCTGCTGTCTGCCCAAGGCTAGGTTTTGGTTTGATTCATTTTCTGGAACAGTAATGATGTTTTTAAGGTAAATGTGTCAGAAATTATCAAGCAGGGGGGAGCTGGGGAGCTCAATGGTTGTATTACTGTTATTATGGGATTGTTTAAGGGAAAGAGACAAGAGGGAAACATCTAAATATTTTAAGTTTCTTAATGGAAATGGGAAAGGAAGGAGGGTAACAAGGAGTAGGAAATATTCTTAATCTTATCCCCAAACTAATTTCCTTAATAATATCCTATAGGCTAACTTATCTAGGCTAAATAAGTTAAGTTACCCCCAAAAAGAACCTCACAAAACAGGGTCCAGTAAATGAGCCAAGATCCCAGAGGTAATGTCCAAAGTAGATCCAGCAGAGAAGTGATGATTCTTCTATGGTCTTCAGTCCAGCTGCCAGCAGCCAGTGAAAGCAGTTTTTTTCCTCTCAAGCTGGTATCTCACAAAGGGCCAGAAATCTTATAGAAAATATGGATCACAGCTAACCCCCAAAGCTTTTCCCAGAAGTCTGGTTTTTTCAGTTGGGACCTTAGAATCTTGACCCAGGTTCCCATGTGATTCTCTGTCACATGTCCCTGTCAATCAAATGCAGTTCATTTTGTAGAATCATTTTGCAATCTTTCTTTGTCTACTACATTACCAAGCCTGAAATTTGGAGACCTGGGTTCAAATGTGCCCTAAGACACTTCCTAGATGGGTGACCCTAGGAAAGTCACCTAACCTTGTTTGCCTAGTCCTTGCCCTTCTTTCTCAGAGCTGTTATTAAGACAAATAGTAAGGATTTATTTAAAAAAATTATTAAGGAAAGATGGAATGTTATTTCCATCATAGTTTTTCCTTACAATCCTTTGTATTTAAAAAAGTTTGAGAATGAAAATTACACATTCAAAAATCATTTTTTTCAACTCTTCCAGCCTCCATGTTATTTCATTAGACAAAAATTTTATTGTGTACAACATCGCCCAGTAGAGCATACTCGTATTTGGACTATGGAAGATCTGAATTCCAATCCCATTCCTGACACTATCTGGGTGGCCTTAAACAAATCAGTAGTTTTCTCACCAATAAAAGAAGGATGGCTTCTGAAATCTCTTCTAGTTCTAGATCTATGAGCCTTTGATCTTGACCATCCTTGCTATTGCTGCCTGTCCCATGGAAAATAAGCTAGGGTGGTGGATTCTATTCCCAATCATAGAAAGATGACCTTCTCACTGAAGTTGTTAACCCTTGGGGCAAGTAGGTAGCACAATGGATAGAGAGTCGGGCCTGGAGACAGGAGGTCCTGGGTTCAAATTTGACTTCAGATACTTCCTAGCTGTGTGGTCCTGGGTAAGTCACTGATTGCCTAGCCCTTCCCACTCTTCTGTCTGAGAATTGATACTAAGACAGAAGATAAAGGTTTTTAAAGTAATAATAGGGGACAGCTAGGTGGCTCGGTGGATTGAGACCCAGACCTAGAGATGGAAGGTCCTGGATTCAAATGTGGCCTTGAACACTTCCCTGCTGTGTGATCCTGCGACCCATGGCCTCACCCTTACCGTTTTTCTGCCTTAGAACCAATACATAGTATCAATTCTAGGACGGAAGTTAAGGGTTTTTTTTTTTAAGTAATAATATAAAGTTTTTACCCTTTGAAAGTATGTTACTCAAGTCTCAGAAATCTAGTAAGGCTGCTGTCTCTGGCTTATCTTTACTTGTCTTACTTGACCTTCTGCCCATGTTGTTGGTTTGGTAGTCTGCAGTCTCTTTCAAGGACCCCCCCAGCCTCTTATTGGACATCAGAAACATCAAATCTTAGGTCTGTGAGGTTTAGCCCGGAAAAGGGACCTTGGACTCTGACCCATTTATCCAAGAGATGATGACTTGTCCAGGGTCACCAGGGCAATAAAAGAAAGAGATGAGATGTTCCTTCTCCAGTTCCACTTTCTGTCCCTAAACCCCCTTACAGATTTCAGTGCTTCTGAGACTTTTCTAGGACCCTAAATTTAAAGCTAGCCAGACCTTAGAGGTGACACACTCCCTCTCATGCCAGTCCTCTTATTTTCAGAAGAGGCTGTCCACTGAAACTTCAACATTACATTCCTGACTGCAGTGCAGAATTTGAAATAGCATAGGTCTTTCTTAGATAATAATTAAAACTACATCAATAATCTTAATATCATATTCATGGAACATCCCAGGGATAGATGGGCCTGAAATTTCATTGGTATGGCAACTCTTAGGTGAGGACATCTCCTCTACAGTAGTGTTCTTGGGAAGTGACCTTAGGCAATCCTTACTCCACAGCCACCTTGCTCAACCCTACACTTGCCATCTTAGTGTTTTAAATTACTTTATTCCCAACAACCCTGCCAGAAGGAATGTAGGTGTCACCTTCCCCATTTTCAGGTGACAGCTAGGGGGTCACTAGGATTCAAGTTCATGGCTCTTTCCTCCATTCTGGGGGGATGGAGTACTTTTCAAAGGACTTAAGTTACTTAAATTATCAAGAGGATTTTGATTTACAGGGCCCCAGAGGGCCATATTCAAGCTAAGTTTTGTCCTAAAACTGATGTCTTTTAGTCTCCATTGTACTGATTACTATGGAGTCCTCAAAAGGGAAAGAGAGATGAGAGCAGTGAATCTTCTGCCTAAGAGAGCCCAGAATCTCTGGTTTCTTTTATATGTAAGTGAGAAATCCCTTCCTGAATGAATATCATCTAGGATGTAACTGAAAGAACAGGGTTATTTAAAGATTTAATTGACCAGGAATTGGGACACCTTTAGTCACTGATTGACTTTACCTCATTGGGCCTCTATCTCTATCTGTAAAAATAAGATAATCAGACTAGACTTAGAATGCTCTTTTAACTCCAATATTCTCTACCCATTGCCCTTCAAGATAAGTGTGGGCTTAAGGAAAGTAGGCATTGAGAGTAATGAAAAAAGAATGCTAGTGAGACTGTTTTTTTAATACTCAGAAGAGAACAGAAGGAAATATAGAAAGAGATAGATCTATTACTCTTCTATTTTATTTAATATACATTCAAGAATAAACTAGTTAACCATAGCTCACAGTTTCCTGTGTAGTCCTCTTTTGTGTCTTTCTTTATCAAAATATTCATTCTTGTTGATATTTGTTAAAGTATACAGTTTCTATTCATTACATCATTCTGCCTTTCTGGTAACATTTTCCAGGTGCTAAATATTTTTTGTGAGATGAGCTCTACAAAGATATTCTAGGACTAGGCACTTGTGGAACTGGCTTCTCTTACACTTAAACCTAACGTAGGACTTGGTGATATCTCTACCTCCCTCAGTTCCATCCGCATTATAAAATAATCTCTGTTAAGCAGTTTCACTTCGAAAAACCATCACACTCTTTTTCTGCAGTTCCACATTAGCTTCCTGGCTTTCACTGATCTGGAATTCTGAGGACCTAGTAAACTTTAAGACACAAAAAGGCTTCTGAAAAGACACATTCAATTATATTTGCTCATAAATGTCTTTGGTGTTTTCAGTGACATAATTCACATATAATAAGACCCTCTGATCATTTTGTTGAAAATAACTCTAAAAAAGTTGTCCAGGTTCTTTAATTTAAGCATGTGGTGAGCATGGCATTGTTCAGTAATAGTTATTTGAGTTGGAACTAACAAAGGGCTTGAGTAATTAGCCTTCTTCAGCTATAATACATAGAATCATAGAATAGAATCTTTATTTTTCTTTTTGGCCTGTATTTGTGATTCCCTTTCTGTAGAGGATTCTTATCCTGGAAATTCCTTCCACTGATAGAGACTAGCAACTTGTTTATAATCGATATACTTAGAGTTGCCTGTGGCAGCAGGAGAAGTTAAGTGACTTGTCCCCATGGTTACACAGCTAGTGTGTCTTGAGTCAGGAATTAGGCCTAACTCCTTCTCACACCAAGGCCCACCTTTATCCACTTCACAATGCTGCCTCTCAGAATTTTTGAGCTGGAAGGGACCTTAAATATCTTCAATTCCAACTTTGCACTTTACTGATGAAGAAACTGAATTCTAGAGATATGTGACAAATATTTTTCAGCCAATCTGAAAGGAAACAGAGGCAAACTCCAAGCCAATAACAGGTTTATTGAGAGAGACCGGTGCCTCTCAGCAAAGCTGAGTCCTTAGACTTCCTCCTTGCTAAAGTCAATGCAATGAGAATTTTCTCCCTTTTTTATACCGCAATATTACATCATACAAGATCCCACTCCAATAGGCAACCACCAGCCCTAGGACAGTTGAAAACAAGAGATTATCCTATCTGTGAGGTATCTTTCTACCCAACATATCTTTCTACCCTGGACATATCTGTTGGTCCATATAATCAAGCCTTCTGCTCAGAGGGCACAACCTGCAGATCTTCCACTGAGAAGGGAAGTTATAGAAATAGTGTTACCGATACAACAGCAAATGTGAGGTTACAGAGAAACAGCTAGATACATGATATTCAGTTTGCTTAATAACCTTATAAAATATAGTTCCTATGATCCTATTAATCATAAGTCAATCATTATCCCAGATTAATCACTTCCTCTGGCTAAGTAAAGTGATCCCTCACCTATCGCAGGAGATGTGTCCCAGAGACTCCCGCGATAGGTGAAAATCCACAAAGTAGTGGCGTTATATTTATTTTACTATTTATATGTTTTTAAGGCATTATAAACCCCTTCCACTCTCCTATAAGCCCTTTTCACACTTTTATTAACTTTTCTCACACTCTTATAAACACTTCATATGCTCTTAAATATTTCTGAATATATGGGCACAGTGCAGGAGAGCAAACAGACAGATGCTATAGTCACTGAGCCAATCAGCACCCAGGATACACAACACAGTTTGTGGTTGGTTGCCTTTCATTCCATCAGCCAATAGTGTGTGTGTACATTCTCACGTTGGTGTACTTGTGCAAGCAATAGTGGAATACTGCATTTCCATTGTGTACAGTACAGTGTTCATCCACAAAATCATGATATAGTGAATACTCCATGATACAGAATTAGATATATATTTTTTTAAACCCACAATACAATGAAGCCATGATAAGTGAATTGCAATTTAGCAAGGAACAACTGTACTGGTAATTCTAACATTTGAAACCTTATTTAAAGGGAGTCAGGGGTTCTCATTCTCTTCAGAGGTAGAGAGGATTACATGCCCAGGAATTTAGTGAATATTTGTTTTGTTGAATTGGTATCATATAATATGGACAAATCATCATTTACTCTTGTATTAATTTCTCCTATTTTCTCTTTCCTTCTTCATGAGGCAAACAGACCTTTATTTTCTGTTTACAAGTGCTGCCATCTCCCTCTCTCTCTCTCTCTTTTTTTTTTTTTGGTTAGCTTTCATTCATGGACATGCCTGCATTTCCATCTAGCTTAGTGGTTCTCAACCTTTCTAATGCCGTGACCCCACAATACAGTTCCTCATGTTGCAGTGACCCCAAACCAAAAAATTATTTTGGTGGCTACTTCAAAACTGTAATTTTGCTACAGTTATGATTCGGAATGTAAATACTTGATATTCATTATGTATTCTCATTGCTACAAATTGAGAGGTTGAGAACCACTGATCTAGCTGCATGGAGGTCACCTTCCTAGAGGTACTAAAGATACCTCAAATGTCAAATACCAAAAATGAATATAACATCTTAATTTCCTTCCTCCTCTTTTTCCTTCTCCCTTTTCAAACCAAAAGACAAACATCATTCTCCCAGCCACCCAGATTAGAAATCTGTCATCTTGGATTCCCTCTCTTTCTACCTTTATCCATCCAGTTACTAACTTTTATTAATTCTGCCATGCAGTCTAGCCTTTAAATTTCTTTCTTTCTTTCCAGGCCCACTGCCACCACCAAATTCCAATTCTCCTTGCCTCTACTGTGGAAACAGCTTCCTTCTTTGGCTTATCTACATACAATTTCTACTTCCAATCCATTATACATTCCTGACTACCATTTATATATATATATATATATATATGTATATATATATATATATATATATATATATATATATATACCTATCTGACTCTTTGTGACCCCATGGACTATAGAAATTTATGAGATTTTCTTGACAAAGATACTAAAACGATTTACCATTTCCTTCTTCAGTGGATCCAGTGGATCCTTTTATCAATCAAAGGTTAAGTGACTTGCCCCAGATCACAAACTAGGAAGTGTCTGAAGCCAGATTTGAACTCGTATCTTCTACCACTCTATCCACTGAGCCACCTAGCTGCCTGGAAAATTTTACCTGAAGATTGTAACAGTTATCTAAGAAAATAAAGTTGATACATTAAGATACATAGGGGGAAATAAATTAAAACAAAAATTCAAGCCTGAGTCACTTTTTGAAATAAATAAACTTAACCTTCCCATATTTAGTTTCCTGACCCTGGGAAATACTATACCAGTTGCACTCACCAGAGCTCATTATCATTTTTTCTTAGATGATTTTCCCTCTGTCATAAAAATCTGGCACTTTTACAATAGTGAAGTCAATCAACTCAATCTTTAATAAATTGACTCCCAATTACTCTCCCTGTTGTATTGGTGTCCAAACCACACTCCATTCCTCTGGTTTGGAGCACACGACTAGGGAAGAATGCTGCTCCATGGTTTCTATTCAATTCCCACACTTTATTTGTTTTGACCTATACATGAATATTTACATGAGTGTCTAAATGTTGTTATGGGCTCAGAGTGTCTCCAATCTCTTTTCCAATTTCATAGGCAATGCGTGAAGCTTTGGCTGACCTTCCCGAGTGGTATGGAATAAAAGGAATGCAGGCCCATTGGATAGGAGACTGTGATGGATGCTATCTTGACTTCACTTTGAAGGTGTGTCCCTGTTGAACAGATTTACTTAAATTAACACAATCTCTACAAATGAATATTTTTTGAACCAGTTGAGTTGAGGGTGATTATTTCCATAATTTCACAGTTGAGATAGTTTACAAGTTTGGGTTAATGTGTTACCTCCATAAAAAGTTCTCCGTGGATGCCTCATCGAGATATGGGGAAGACTCTGGGTTCTGGAAGACTATGCCAGAGGCACACAAAGTCCAGGAGGTTCTACCATGCTGGAAAGACTTTGAATAAAGTCCTAATCATACACTGTGTTTACTTTCTGAAGCCCAATGTAGTCAGATACAGAAAGGCCCATTGCCATGAGATGATGAGTTCTGTGGACTTAACGAGTCATTAAACAAAGCAAAAATACTGAGGGGGCCATAGTCCTCTTCAGTCCTTCCAGTACTATGACAGAGTGGAAGTCATAAGGCAGAGGATGTTAAGAATCAGACAGTTCTTATACTGTCTTTAGAGAATAGAGTAACTGTGGGTGCTCTAAATAGGAAATCTTTATCTAAAGACTAATTAGTTAACTGGAGGAAATTAATCATATCACTATTGGCATTCTTACTATACATGAAATCAGACAATATAAGGAAATTGTAATTCACTGGAAAGCAGACTCACAGGTTTGCCTCAGAGAGACCAATGAAAAGAGTTGGCTCAATTGGTTTCATTCTTGTTTATGCCACATAATAGATATAATAAAAAAGATCACTATGAAAATAATTGGAGTTTATGATTCAAAAGCTATTGCAAAACATGAGTAGGTAGAGTAGGTATCTTCTAAATTAAACTAGCAGAAATTTTAATATCTCAGTAACAGAACGATGGGTATAGTTGAGAAATGCAAAAAAAAAATTTATATATATATATATATGTCAAACACTACAGCTTAGGAACAAGAAACAAAAGAGACCAAAGGCTTATATGCTCTCCATAAGATAACATATCACTAATACTATGTTCAAAAAGAGAGTTAGAAGGTGGAAAATGTGGAAACTTTGACATAACATCAATAAAAATGGAACTGACTTTAACAGACAGAAAATGAGTGGTGACCAGTGTGAGAGTTGTTGCTAACTAATCTATTCATGTGTGATAGAGATCATCAGTTTGTTAGAGCTTAGGTCAAAGTCAGCGCCATGTTAGAAGATAAGTTAAGAAAGACAAGGTGGCATGCAAATGAACAATTTCAATATGAGCCTATTCAAACATTCTTTTGAGAGCAGAAAATAAGAAACAAGGGATACTCATCAAAAGGGATCATTAGCATTTCCTATGAAAGTTTGACTTATGTAATGCAGTCACTGCAACATTGAGACCAAAAGAGCCTTGGAAATGTTTTAGGCAACAGACACTTTATCTCTGGCAACTGGAGAGACGTGCCACCAAGAACTATACTAATTTGTAATATAAACTCATTTGCAAAATCTTATGAAAAATAACTGTGGAAAATCATAAGCAGCATCACCTATGAATGAGTTTGCAGAAGGCCTGACACCAGACCCAGGTAAGCTAGCTCATAACAAAGGCATCAAGAGCATACCATTATGTCAAGATGAAGCTATCAAAAGAATGAGAGGCAGATAGCTAGCTTTTGTTTATATAGCACTTTAAGGTTCACAAAGCATCTTATAATTATCCCATTTTATCTTCACAACAACCCTGGGAAGTAGGTGCTGTCATTATTTCTATTTTACAGATGAAGAAACTTAGGCAGACAGAAGTTAAGTGATTCACTGTGGTCATATATCTAGAAAATGTCTGAGGTCAAACTTGAGTTTGGATCACCTTGACTCCTGCTTTCCTCAATGGAAATGGAGCCTTCCATTTTGACTCTTAACAACTTAGTTCTCTGATGCACAAGGAAATAGAAATGACACTGAAGAAAATGAAGATGGTGATAGAAGCTTGACCAGGACAAGTATATACATGGAGGAGAGCCATGCTGGAGGACACTGACAGATTGATTCTCAAGATATCTGAAACATGGAATTAAACACACAATTAGAGGGGCAAATTAGCAAACAGTATTACTAGTTTTTTAAAAAGTGATTGAAAGGACATTATTACCTACTAGTCCATGTGATTCTTTCTGAGAATGATCTACACTTGTAACAAGAATATCTTTGGAGGCGGCTAGGTGGCTCAGAGCCAGGCCTATAGATGGGAGGTCCTGGATTCACATTTGGCCAGTTGCCTACCACTTACTGCTCTTCTGCCTTGGAGATGATATTTAGTACTGATTCTAAAACAGAAGGTAGTGGTTTAAAAAAAAAAAAAAGATCTTTGATGAAAGTATGAGGTAGAAATAGGTATACTGTCACAAACAATATTCTGTAGTAAATCACATCTTTATAGTCAAAACAATTAATTATCTGAAAGGTACAGAGAATATAGAATCTTATTACATTTGGGGTGTTTTTTGGTGTGTGTTTATTTTTAAACTCTTACCTTCCATCTTTTAACCAATGATAAGAATTGGTTCCAAGGCTGAAGAGAGGTAAGGGCTAGGCAATGGGAGTTAAATGATCTGCCCAAGGTCAACATCTAGGAAGTATTTGATTTGATTTTAACCTAGGACCTCCTATATCTAGGACTGGCTCTCTATATACTTGAGCCACCTAGTTGCCCCATTGTGTTTTATGCTAATTTAAAAAGCTTTTGATTTGGTAGAACAAAATGTAGCTTTAAAGACTGTCATCTAATGAGGTTTCTGCCACGCCTATGTTAAGATCCGATGAGATTCTTTTAGATGCAACAATATAGCTAACTATTTAGTGGTCCTCTAATTATGTGTATTAAAGCACAGTATAAATCAGAGATATTGTTTGCTACTATCATGGAAGATTTCCAACAGAGTCCAAATGCAAGAAGGATTCCCTATTGAAATGCTTCTTTTTGCAAGTGGTATCATACTGACTGATATTGCAAAATTTCCTAAGCAACCATTCACAATATGAAAATACTTTAAAATTATTTTTTTTCAAACAGATTAAGAAATAAAGTGTTTGGGGGATTTTGTACAATCCCCAAGTAGACGAATTCATGTTACTGTCTGAATCCCTGGTGAGAGTCCCCTCTCCCTTACCTAATCCTCTTTTGTTATTGTTATGGTGGTTCAGCCATTTTTCAATTGTGTCCTACTCTTCATGACCCCATTTGAGGTTTTCTTGGCAAAGACACTGGAGTGGTTTGCCATTGTTTGATGCCTTATAGGCTTCAACAAATTACCAAGGATTAAATTGAAGAATAGCTTACATGTGAAAAGTGATGAGACCTCAGCAAAGAGGAGCATGACCCAAAAAGAATGAGAGTCAAAGATATAACAAGAATACAGGATAACAGATGCAGAGCCCAAATACTACATTAGAACCCATTTTAAAAGTTCAACTCAAGACTATTGAATAAATCTTGTGTAGAGGATTTATGAGAAGACAAGAATGAATCACAATCTCAGATTACTCCTCTAGAATCACTGCCTTGGCATTGGGTAGCTCATTGAGCTAGGTAGCTATGTAGGGTTACCCAAGATGGATAGGTAATCATGGGGAGTCCAGACAAAAGGTGATCTACTGGAAAAGAAAATGGCAAACCACTCCAGTATCTTTGCCAAGATAACCCCATGGATAGTATTAAAATGACAAAAGATGACATTGGAAGATAAGTCTCTCTGATGAGAAAGTGTTTATCACATTTCTGGAGAAGAGTAGAGGACTACTACAAGTACCTCCAAAAATGAAAGGAAGCCCAGCTGTGGATGTGTCTGGTTCCACCCACTTAGAATTTTTTTTTTTTAAACCCTTACCTTCTGTCTTGGAGTCAATACTGTGGATTGGCTCCAAGGCAGAAGAGTGGTAAGGGCTAGGCAATGGGGTTCAAGTGACTTGCCCAGGGTCACACAGCTGGGAAGTGTCTGAGGCCAGATTTGAACCTAGGACCTCCCGTCTCTAGGCCTGGTTCTCAATCCACTGAGCCACCCAGTTGCCCCCTAGAATTTCTTAAATAAAAGTGCTTCTACTCTTTTGAATTGTGGTGCTGGAAAAGACTTTGGAGAGTCCCTTGGACCACAAGGAATTCAAATCAGTCAATACCTAAAGAAATTAATCCATATTATTCACTGGAAGGACAAATGTTGAAGCTTATATACTTTGGCTATATGATGAGAAGACAGGACTCATTGCAAAAGACCCTGATGTTAGGAAAGACTGAAGGCAAATGGAGAAGGAGATAGTAGAGGAGAAGACAGATAGATAGTGTCATGGAAACCATGACCATGAGCTTGGACAGATTTTGGGAGATCGTGGAGAAGAGAAGGACCTGGCATGTTATGGTCCACAGGGTGATGAAGAATTGGACATGACTGAACAACTGAATAATATAGAGAGGGCACAGTGTGGAGTACCTGCATCAACAAGATTATCATTCCATGGAAGTATGCCTTAATGTTGTGCCTAACTTCTTTTTTTTTCCCTTTGGAAATTTTTATTTAATTTAGAATATTTTTCCATGGTTACAAGATTCATGTTCTTTCCCTCCCCTCCCATAGCTGACATGCAAGTCCACTGAGTTTTACATGTGTCTTTGATCAAGACCTATTTCCATATTATTGATATTTGCCTAGGGTGATCGTTAGGGTCTACATCCTGTAAAGGTGTAAAAGGAGTTATTTATTAAAAGGTTGGAATGGATTATATTTAAAATAGGTTCACCAAGAATTTAATTTATTCCAAAGAGATTTATTTACAAAATATAGAAAGAGTGAAAGAAAATCAGAGAGAGGATAGGGTAAGATATCTAGCCTAAACACTTAAGTAATTTACTTCCAGCCCCTGGTTCAACCCGGAGAGTTAGTCCTTATCTGGCCTTTGCAAAGCTGAGGACCTGGGGAAGTCTCTCTCAAGAAGTAGCCTCTCCTGAGGATAGTTTTTTCAGAAAATCCAGGAAAGGAGTCAGCCTTTTTCAGTCACCATGTGTCAGTCCAAAGGGAGAGATTTAAGGACAGTTTCATCAGGAGTAGGGCCTTAGGTCCAGTCAGCAGATTCTTCTTCTTCAGCTGAAGATCTCAGATGATTCTCCCACAAATCTCAGAAGATTCTCTCTCCACAGGAATTTGTAACTCCTTTTTAAAGATACTTTCTTTTGCGTCACTTCCTGTGCCTCCCTCTAATTTTACATCTAGCAATCACGGTTGAAGCTTTGCTTTAGGACTGCCCAGGGGCAGTCAGTTTAATTCTGATTCATCACCCACTATTGCACATGTGGGTCACAGACCTCCCCCACTCAAGTGTGAATAGGGTGTTTACACCTTTGGTGATTAAATCTAAAAATGGGCAGGGCTTACAATTTAATCTTCACAATCAGGGGAGAATTAATTTCATTTTCACAATCAGGGGAGAGCTTACAATTTAATCTTCACAATCCCCAATCATATCCCCATAAACCCATGTGATCAAGCAGTTGTTTTTCTTCTGTGTTTCTTTTCCCACAGTTCTTTCTGGATGTGGATAGCATTCTTTCTCATTAGTCCCTCAGAATTGTCCTGGATCACTGCTTTGCTGTTAGTAGAGAAGTCCATTACATTCGATTGTGCCACAGTGTGTCAGCCTCTGTGTATAATGTTCTCCTGGTTCTGCTCCTTTCATCCTGCATCAATTCCTAGAGGTCATTCCAGGTCACATGGAATTCCTCCAGTTCATTATTTCTTTGAGCACAATAGTATTCCATCACCAACACATATCACAATTTGTTCAGCCATTCCCCAGTCTAGGAACATCCCCTCATTATTGTGAACTTTAGATTACTCCACCTTACTTAGTCTAACAAAAATCAGGAAATTGTGACTTTAGATTACTCCACCCTACTTAGTCTAACAAAATCAGGAACTACACCCATACTTAAGCATTAAGTATTTAGGAGGATGGCCTATGATAGACATGTGCTAGCAAATGACAAATCAGAAACAACTGACAGACCCCTGGGCTGTCCTAAGTCAAGCCTAAGATATCATTGGTACATGTGAGATGCAGGAAAGTGATGTAAAACCATCTATATATTTTGCATCACTTCCTCTCTCTGGCTCTTTGATGGTGGAGAGGTGACCGGAGGCAGCTTGCTAAGCATTCCAGCATCTTGGCATGGCGGCAGCTATTGTCTGGTTTGGCGGTGAGTTTTCCTTGATACTATACTGGGAGAAGCTGAGTTCAGGTTCAGGCATCTTAGCTGAGCTCTCTTGCAGTTTAGGCTGATATTTGCTCCTTCACCTTCCAAACATTATTCTCTTAGAGAAAGCCTCTAATCTTCCCCTGGTACAGGCCAGGTGGGAGAAATCCTACACCTTGTCCCTCTCCCTTCTCCTTAATTTCTTTAATTAAATTTAATTAAAATCACCATAAATTTCCAACTGATTTGGGTATTTTATTTGGGATATACCCTGGTGACCAAAAATCAAATTTAGATTAAAGTACTAGAAGTGCCTAACTTCTTAAAAGCTCCAGGATCTGAGAGATAGAGACCATTCAAGGTGCTCAGTTCTTGAAATTTTTACTGACTTCTATCTGTATCAGAAACTTTTTTCAGTTAGTACTTTTATTCTAGTCTTTGATTTTTTTTCCTCCCTTGTTGGGTCCCATCCTCACTTCAGACTCCCTGATAAACTGTTAGAAGGAGCCAAGAACACACCAGCTTTTATCTGCAGGCTTTTATTTTGACTTCCAGGTAAATGCTTCAGAATCCTCCTTGAAATGCATCAGTTGATATGCCCAAAGGCCACTAAAAGACTGCCTGCCCTTTGATCCAGCCATAGCACTGCTGGGTTTGTACCCCAAAGTGATAATAAGGAAAAAGACTTGTACAAGAATATTCATAGCTGTGCTCTTTGTGGTGGCAAAAAAATTGGAAAATGAGGGGATGCCCTTCAATTGGGGAATGGCTGAACAAATTGTGGCATCTGTTGATGATAGAATACTATTGTGCTCAAAGGAATAATAAAGTGGAGGAATTCCATGTAAACTGGAACAATCTCCAGGAATTGATACAGAGTGAGAGGAGCAGAACCAGGAGAACATTGTACACAGAGACTGATACACAGTGGTAAATTCAAATGTAATGGACTTCTCTACTAGTAGCAATGCAATGATCCAGAACTGTTGGGAGGGACATATGAGAAAGAACGCTATCCACATCCAGAGAAAGAACTGTGGGAAAAGAAACATAGAAGAAAAACAACTGCTTGATTACATGCATTGGTGGGGCTATGGCTGGGAAAGTAGACTGTAAAAGGTAACTGTAGTGCAAATATTAATAATAAGGAAATGGGGGGCAGCTGGGTGGCTCAGTGGATTGAGAGCCAGGCCTAGAGATGGGAAGTCCTAGGTTCAAATCTGGCCTCAGACACTTCTTAGCTGTGTGACCCTGGGCAAGTCACTTGACCCCCATTGCCCAGCCCTTACCACTCTTCTGCCTTGGAGCCAATACACAGTATTGACTCCAAGATGGAAGGTAAGGGTTTAAAAAAAATAAGGAAATGGGTCTTGATTGATGGCACATGTTAAACCCAGTGGAATTGTGCATCAGATATGGGAGGGGGTGGGGGCTGGGGAGGTATGGAACATGAGTCTTGTAACCATGGAAAATTATTCTAAATCATCTAATTAAATAAGATAAAATAAAAAAGAAATGCATCAGTTGACCATATACTCCCTTAGGTTATCTTGCTCCTCTAGGAATAATATAATCTTAGGGTTTTTTTAATATTAATTTTTAAAATCACCATAATATCAGTAAAAAGCCTATTTTTGAGCATAATTTTACTGTATTCTGTCTCCCAGGTGAGCACTGAAGGGTCCTTTGAAGAAGTAACTTCTGATCCTTCTCTACTTTCCCTCCCCAAAGCCTTTCTCATTGCCCTTCTCCCCAGTTCCACCTATCAGGTGATCTCTGGTTAGTAATGGAAAGGAAGTGTCAAAAGGAGGTTACTTTAAGAATGAAGATATCGGTGCATCTTGGAGAGAAAACTGAGAAATAAAACTTTCCTGTATTGTTTCCTGTCAGGTTAATGGCAAAGTAACTGAAGAGAAGTTGTCTGCATATACTTTAACCCCAGAGGCCGTCTATGGTGCATCTCACATAGCTATATTACCCAGCCATCAACTCTTACATGGCAATAGTAGAATAAAGGAAGTCTTCCAGAAGGCATTCATCCCAGGCAGAGGTGAGCTTTTAATTAAAGGATATTTGAAACATAATGTAATGTTTAGATGATAAAGTTCTTTGTATGTGGAGATCATATCTTCTCCTTACTTTATAGATCTTATGGTTTTGGGTCAAGAAAAGAGGCCAATCTGAGCTTTAAATGGCTTGCAGTTGGTATAACAAATTCTAACATGTAGATGAACATTTCTGGATAACTTGAAAATGGATTTCTGTTTCAACTTGAACATTTATCCCCAAAGTCTTATTTATATGCTCCATTCTATTTTAGTAGCTAGGAAAAAATTTTCAATTGATGGGTCTGTGCTTAATGATATATTAACACTGCTCATAGTAGGTTTTTGATAAGTGGTTTTTATGGGAAAATAAAGTTATCAAGACTAATATTCTTGGGGGCAGCTGGGTGTCTCAGTGGATTGAGAACTAGGCCTAGAGACTTGATGTCCTGGGTTCAAAGCTGGCCTCAGATACTTCCTAACTGTATGACCCTGGGCAAATCACTTAAGCCCCATTACCTAGTCCTTATTGCTCTTCGGTAAGAGTTTTTTTTTTTAAAAAAGAGACTGATATTCTTGAAATAGCTAACCAAGATAGAATATTTCCTGATACCAGGAAATACTTAGGCAGATGAATGATGTCGCTATATAATTCAATAGCCGGATAGTTAGCTCTAAGAAATAGTCATTTTGTTTTAAACTTATGTTGTTTAGTGTCCTCTTGAAGGATGATGAAAAAATCCTCCTAAATTACAATTTTAGTATGTCCCAGTGGTAAATTTTGCTCTGTACCTACTCCAGAAGAAAGTCAGAAATCTTTCAATTTGGAGGGGTGACATAAATAAAGGGAAAGCTGTAATTATTGTGAATGATTTGGGATAAGAACAGCTTTAAAGCGACCACTCTTGAAAATTTGTTGTTGTTCAGCCATGCCAGGCATGTCTGACCCTTCCTGAACTCATTTGGTGTTTTCTTGGTAAAGATACCCAAGTGGTTTGCCATTCTCCTTGAAAAATAGACAAACTAAAAAGGTGTGAATTTCTTGGAAAAGGAGTGAGAATGATTAAAAGTGGACTAATACTGATGTAGGGTTTAAACGCTAGTGATCATAAAAGGTGGTGAGAGGCAGAGCATTTTAACATTTTCATGTTTTCTGGAGTGATTGAGAAATCATTTTGTAGAATGTCCAGAACAGTATTTGGAGATACTCGTGTATCTCCATGACTACACAGGTGTCTAACATAACTATCTAAAATTAGGCATGTATAATGCATTTGGCCCTAGATAAAACATTGGATATTTTCCACTGGATAATCTCTGAAACAATTGCAAGTATAATGCAAAGCTTATAAAATTTAACTCTGTCACATGACTCAAATATTTGATTTTTTTATAATCATACTAATTTGTTCAACATCTCTAGATTATATCTACCTGATTAGACTCCTGGTTTTGAGCAGATAACATTGTTAGTGAAATCAATAGGGAAATTCATTAATGTGTAATTTTTCAGAAAGTCAATTATGATGGCTGTGAAAATGTACTTTCTCTGCCCTTTTGAGGTTACGTTTTTACAATGTTAATGTTTCATCTTCCTCTCTCCTCTCTCCCCAGCATATGCCTTTTGTTTATGGCTGTTATCTATCATTAAAATGACTTTTTTTTCCTATAAAATGTCAGTTTCCAAGCAATGAACTACAAATAATTACAGAAATACAGAATTTCTATTGAATTTAATTTTCATGAGCTTGGAATCACCAGCCACCTGGGACTATCTGCCCTCTTATTTATTCCTCAGCCACTGTGTTCTGAGCACTGTTAGAGATCATGACATTCTCACAGTCCAGGGCATTGAAGGACAATTCTTTTTTCAGTTATCACAGGACCCTTGAAGTTTGCTGTTTTTCATCCTCTGGTCAATCTCTTCTCTTAGAATCAAATTGTCTCTCCTACATTTCTGTCCTGTGTGACCTTGGACAAGTGACTTTACCCCTGTGGGCCTCAGTTTCTTCATTTCTCTAAGTAGGGGCTGGACAAGATGCCTTCAGAGCTCTGGAAATGATCTTTTCCTTTTGTGCAGCAGCTCCTTTTCATGGCCACCAACTGATTTATAGTAACTATGTCCCTACCTTGCTTTAAAACTCAGCGCAGGGGCTTCCTTCCCCATGAGGCTTATCCTGTCTGCTCTCTAGATATTCCCACTCTGCCTCTTAAAAGTATTTTGTGTTATCTCATATATACTTGTGTACATTATTTCCTCTTAGGAGAATGTAAGCTTTTTTTAAAACCCTTTTGTCTCAGATTTGATTTGAGCATCAGTTTCAAAGCAAAAAAGCAGAAAGGGCTGGGCAATTGGGGTTGTGACCTGTCCAGGCCAGATTTGAATCCAACTTCCTACGTGTGTGACCCTGGGCAAGGCACTAACCTCAGTTGCCTAGCCATTTCCACTATTCTGACTTGGAACTGATATTTAGTATTTATTCTTAGACAGAATTTTTTTAAATGATAAAAATAAAAGTAAGTATCCATCTCTGTGGGGCAGTGTATGGAGTGCTCATCCTGGAATCAGAAAGATCTGAATTCAAATGCAGCCTCAGACACAAGAGGTGTGACCCTAGGCAAGTCACTTAACCATTGTTTGCCTTGATTTTTACAACTGTAAAATGGTGATAATATTAGCTCACTCTCCAAGGTTGCTCTGAGATAATATTTGAAAACACTTTGCAAGCCTTAAAACAACAGCAACACATTATTATCATTTATAGACTGGTTATTACTTTTACTAACTCAAATTTATGGAAGGATTCTAATTACAAAGTTGGTCTCATTAGACCCTCACAATGACACTAGAAGGAAGGTCATAGTAATGTTATCCCCCTTTTGCAGATGAGAAGACTGATGTTCATAGAAATTCAATGACTTATTCAAAGTCACCCAACTATCAAGTGGTAGTTGGAAGCCTTCTGATATTAGAACAGTGCTTTATCTAGAAAATTATCATTCTAAATTATCAAAACTGAGGAAAATAAATAGTACTGTACCATCTATGATGTCTCTAGATTCGGTGCCCCTCTGAGGTAGTCTGTCTTTGGGAAGTGGGCTGGTCTTAGAGTCAGAAGATCCAAATTCAAATTCTGTCTCAGATTCCTGCTTGCTCTGAAATTATAAATAAGTCACTTCAATGTCTCTAGACATCAGTTTCTATATCTGTAAAAAGCATCTAATGATACTCCTGCTCCCTGCCTCACAGGATAGGTAAATATTTTGTAAGCCATAAAATACTATATGAATGTTCTTTCATCATCATCATCATTATTTCTGTTACTATTGCTAGACATGTGAAAGATGCTTTTCCCCTGTGCAGATTCTCCTGGACAGGGCAGGAGACAAGGAGTGAGAAACAATCAAGAGGAGCAAATTTGGCCTTTAAAAATAAGCCATCATTTAATTAGCCAAAATGTAAATTTTTGAAACTTTCTTTATCCACTTTTTTTTCCCACTGATGGTTTCAGAATGGCCTAGTGACATTGTATTAACACAGTATCAGAATTTATGAGAGAAAGGCTATTGTTTGCATTTTAAAATAGAAAAAGTTAAAAGTAAGAGATAATTAATGAGCATGCTTTGTCAGCCATATCACTTTCTTTAATTAAATTAATAAAGAATACATTTCATATATCTTTAAAATACTAAGTAACAGAAATCTGTTCCTCTTCCCTTATGTGTCATTTTGCCTTAATGCCTTACATAAAATCTGTCTAAGTGTGGCATAAATTCTTGAATAAACAAAGGGCATATAACAACCCAGATGAAACTGTCATGAGAATCGTGTTATTTTTTTTGTAATCATGTGATGTTGTTTTGTACTATCAACTGAACAAAATTGGTTTGGAATCCTAGTATGGTTTCATTTTGATAGATGATGGAAGCCATGAAATGTATCATTTGGGAAGTACCTTCCGAATTCCAGAAACTGCTCTAGACCCTCTTCCTTATGTGCTCCCATGTTCTAATTGTAACCAGATCCTCATGGCTTGGTGTCTCCTCTTTGCCTGGATGGGAAAATGACTTTTCTGAATGACCCTTATGTGCTCAATACATACTGGCTCAGAATTCTACAGATTCCTAATTTCGTCCATGTGGATACACCCCTCCCCACCTTCACCACCGTATCACTGATGCACATTGTGAATTTTTGTTTTACTCCACCCTGCTTATTCTTTAGAAATTCTAGCAACCAGGAATGTATACACTCCTACTTAAGGATTAAGTGTTGAGGAAGATGCCCTATGACCGACATGTGCTAGCAAGTGACAAATAAGAAACAACTGACAGACCCCCTTGGGCTGTCCTAAGTTAAGCTTAAGCTACCATTGGTACATGTGAGACGCAGGAAGTGATGTAAAGAATAGCGTATATATTTTGCATTACTTCCTCTCTCCAGTCTCTCTCTCGTAGAGATGGTGGGCTCTTGCAGCATTGGGAACTCATGGCAGCATTCTTAGTGTACTTGGTGAGTGGTTTAGGCTGATTCCTCTTTCCTTTACCTCCTAAAGCGCTGTCCTTCTAGGAGCCCCTCATCTCGGAGGAGGCCTCATGGCTGGAAGCCAAGCTAGATTGAGAAGGCCCCTTGGCCTAGGCCTCTGAACTCCTATCTGGTTTGCCAGAGCAGTCCAATTCCTTTTCCCCTCTCTCTTCTTAATATCTTCCTACTATTGTAATTAATCACTATAAAAATCCCAAACTGATTTGAGTATTTTATTGGGATTGAATTTTAATCCCTGGCAACTGCTAGTAGAATATATTCAGTCAACAACTCTAATTTTTACCCCTTACAACGTCACAAACTCTCCTGGGTTTGGGGTATAAATGAGTTGCTTTGGCTGAGCAGTTTCATCACCTACTCTTCCAAACCTAGCTAGGTTTGTCTTTGCATGACAGACTCAGTCCAATGACCCATGGTTACTCCCAACCACATCGAGACCCTCTTGTAAGGCTGGTTTTGTTTTTATATTTTTGCCACAACATGGTCTTAAGGACCCTGATCAGGGGGAAGAGAGAAGAAAGAAAGGTTATAAAAAGATGAAAAATGGAAATGGAACTGAATTAGGGAGCATTTGCCTTATTTTCATGTAGTAGAATAGTCGTTTGTGGAATGGATTGGTGGCTTTACAGAGGACATAAGAATCCTTTACACTGTAGATAGGCATAAATGCATTATAAGGAAGAAAGGGATAACTAGAGGAAATCTTTTTCATTTGTAATTAATAAAAATCTACTGAGACTCATTTCTGACGTTTTTACTTGCTCCCTCTCACCCAATTTAAGCTTAAAGAACCACCACTCTCTGGCTTCTACATAGAGTATTTAATGCAGCTCCTTTTTTGGGTAATTGTTTCACAGCTCTGGAGTGAGTCAGTGGAGATAGACATCAAAACACTTAGTTTTGGATGGGAAGCTGGGATTTTAGGTGCATCCTTTTTTACTTGAGCATTCATCATTTGTGTACTAATTTCCAAGTTCAATGGTCAGCCTCTTTAACAAGTATGACACAACTCAGACTTGATTTCCCTCTTTTGCTGATCATCTGTGAGATTTCTGTGGGTGGTAATCAGGGCCCAGTTTGATAGATAACACATTTCCTTGCATTCATTTTCAGATTGTCTCACACCTGTGACTGCTGTAAATATGCTCACCAGGCAAGAAATCCCTGTTGTTATTGTAGCCAAAACAAAATTGGAAGGCTCTCTAGACACAAAAATAGGTAAGTAGTGGTTAAAAATGGTGTATAAGGATATATTTTGCCATAAAGTTGGAATTCTGGCATGTTACTCTTGGCCAAAAAACATACTATATTGATGAATGGGGGGGGGGGGGGGGGCAGCTGGGTGGCTTAGTGGATTGAGAGCCAGGCCTAGAGACAAGAGGTTGTAGATTCAAATCTGGCCTCGAACACTTCCTAGCTGGGTGACCCTTGACAAGTCACTTAATCCCATTGCCTAGCCCTTACCATTCTTCTGCCCTAGAACCAATACACAGGATTGATTCTAAAATGGAAGGTAAGAGTTTAAAAAAAATGAATTTCAACCTTGACAGAAAAAGAAGGCTCGGGACTTCCAGGTTAAGATGGCTGCAGTATAGAGGCAGGGCTCTTCCTTTCCTCACCACCTATTGATATAGAGTGCCTCAAAAGGACAAAAAAACAAAATGAGATGAGCAAAAAGGCTCCACAGTAAGGCACAGCATCAAAGGTAGGTGGGGTTTGGCCATTTCCACACTATAAGGGGGGTAAAATAGCTCCCACCAAAACACGAGCTGATCAACCCTCCCCCACTCCACCTACAGCACCAGAGTTAGAGCCAGCCCGCCAGAATCAGAGCAAGTGCATGGCAATCTCTAGTTTCTCAGGAGCTAGCTAAGAACACCAAGGACTTACCACTGAGAGCAGCTAGACTTGAGACCCCAGGAGGCTGAGAAACATGGACCTTGAGCGCAGAGGTAGAGCAGAGAGGGATGGCACACAGTAGAAGCCACAGAGCCTCAAAAAATGACCTCAGGCAAAACCACTCTGTAGCTCAATACACAGAGAGCCTGCCCTCCTCACTCAGACTTCTGGCTGGTAAGGGATGGAAAAACCAACATAGCAATGGCCAAAAAATACAATCTTCAACCACCAAAAAGAACAAGAGAAGGGCATTAACCCTGGATAATTTTTATGGAGAAAAAATCCAGACTAGAGAGGAGATAGCAGAAGATGACAGACAAGTAGACACATCCAAACCTTCCCCAAAAATGGAAATTGGTCACAAGCTCTTGAGGAGCTTAAATTTGAGAAGATGAATTAAATAAGGAAGATGGGAAGCATCTTGGGAAGAAAAGCAGGAAATAGTTAAAAAAGAAAGTAACAATTTAAAAGACAGAAACTCCCACTTGGGGAAAAAAGCATAGAAATCAAATGAAATGATAAACAAATTGGAGACCAGAATTAAACAGTTAGAAGCCGTGAAAAGCAGGATAGACCAAACCAAAAAGGAAAATCAAAAGATCATGGGTGAAAACCAGTCTTTAAAGACCAGAATTGGGCAAGTAAAAGCTAATGATCTCACAAGACAGCAAGAATTAATAAAGCAAAGTAAAAAGAATGACAAAATAGAAGGAAACATGAAATATCTCACTAAGAAAATTTCTGACCTGAAAAACTAGTCAAGAAAAGTCAATTTAAGAATCACCAGTCTTCCTGAAAACCCAGAAATAAACAGAAACCTTGACATCATACCACAAGAAATTATCCAAGAAAACTGCCCTGATGTTCTTAAAAAGAGGGCAAAATGGACATTGAAAGAATCCATAGATCACCCTCTACATTAAATCCTCAAAAGACAACCCCTAGGAATGTAATTGCCAAATTCAAAAGCTTCCATGCTAAGGAGAAAAATATTACAAGAAACCAGAAAGAGACAATTCAGATATCAAGGAGCACCAGTCAGGATTACACAGGATCTGGCAGCCTCCGCACTAAAGGACCACAAGGCTTAGAATATGGTATTCAGAAAGGCAAGAGAATTGGGTCTACAACCAAGAGTCATCTACCCATCAAAATTGACTATATACTTCCAGGGGAAATTATAGGCATTCAACAAAATACAAGATTTGCAAGAATTCCAAGTCCAAAAATAAATGGGGAGTTTGATATTTAAACACAAATATCAAGAGAAACATGAAAAGGTAAATAAGAGAGAGGTAAGAAAAAAAAATTTTTTTAATTTTTTCTTTAAGATCATTAATAAGGTCAAATTGTTTATATTCCTATATGGAAAACTGTTATTTGTAACTCTCAAATTGTATTTACTATTACAGTAGTCAGAAGAATTATTAATAGGTAGTGGTTGAAGCACTAAGTGGTCTAAGATAATATTAAAAAAAAAAAGAAAGCATGGGGTGGGGGGAGAATAGAAGATGGGACCAAGAGAAACTTGAAGGAATAAGAAAAATAAGATAATCTATATCACACAAAGGTGCATGGGGAAGGGGAGGGGAAGAATACTATTATAAGAAGGAGAGGAAGAGAGTGCTAATAGGTAATACTTAAACCTTACTCTCAATGGAATCAGTTCGAGGGAAGAGCATCTAGATCCATTGGGGTATCAAATTCTATCTTACCCTACAGGGAATATATTAACAAATTAACAAAAAGGACAGAGGTCAATGAATTGGTCATACAAATTAAAAAACTAGAAAGTGAGCAAATTAAAAATTCTCAATTGAAAACTAGATTAGAGATCCTAAAAATCAAAGAAGAAATTAATAAAATCAAGAGTAAAAGAACTATTGAATTAATAAGACTAGAAGCTGGTACTTTGAAAAAACATAAAAGAGACAAAGTACTGGTAAATCTAATTTAAAAAGGAAAGAAAAAAAAACAAATTAACAGTATCAAAGATGAAAAGGGAGACCTTACCTCTAATGAAGAGGAAATTAAGGCAATCATGAAAAATTATTTTGCCGAATTATATGGCAATAAGTATGGCAATCTACATTAACAGAAGAAGAAATAGAATACTTAAACAACCCATATCAGAAAAAGAAATTGAACAAGCCATCAAAGAACTCCTAAAGAAAAAATCCCCAGGACCAAATGGATTCACAAGTGAATTCTATGAAGCATTCAAGGAACAACTAATCCCAATACTATACAAACTATTCGACATAATAAGCAAAGGAATTCTACCAAATTCCTTTTATAACACAAATATGGTACTGATTCCAAAGCTAGGCAGATCAAAAGAGAGAAAGAAAACTACAAAAAAAATCTCCTTAATGAACATAGATGCAAAAATCTCAAATAGAATACTAGCAAAAAGACTCCAGCAAGTGATCACAAGGGTTATTCATTATGATCAGGTGGGATTTATACCAGGAATGCAAGGATGGTTCAATATTAGGAAAACCATCCACTTAATTGATACCACAAATGATACCACATAATGGTATCAACAACCAAACCAACAGAAATCACATGATTATCTCAATAGATGCAGAAAAAGCCTTTGAAAAAATATAACACTCATTCCTATTGAGAACACTAGAAAGTATAGGAATAGAAGGGCCTTTCCTAAAAATAATAAGCAGTATGTATTTAAAACCATCAGCAAACATCATCTGCAGTGGGGATAAATTAGAAGCCTTCCCAATAAGATCAGGAGCAAAACAAGGATGCCCATTATTACCTCTATTATTTAACATGGTACTAGAAACACTAGCAGTAGCAATTAGAGAAGAAAAGGAAATTGAAGGTATTAAAATAGACAATAAGGAGACCAAGCTATCACTCTTTGCAGATGATATGATGGTCTACTTGAAGAATCCTAGAGAACCAACTAAGAAGCTAGTGGAAATAATCAACAACTTTAGCAAAGTTGCAGGATACAAAATAAACCCACATAAATCATCAGCATTTTTATATATTTTCAAAACATCCCGGCAGCAAGAGTTAGAAAGAGAAATTCCATTTAAAATCACCCTAGACAATATTAAATACTTAGGAATCTATTTGCCAAGACAAACACAGGAATTATATCAACACAATTACAAAACACTTTCCACACAATTAAAACTAGAGCTAAACAATTGGAAAAAAATTAATTGCTCATGGATAGGACGAGCTAACATAGTAAAAATGATAATCCTACCCAAATTAATTTACTTATTCAGTGCCATACCTATCAAACTACCAAGAAACTTTTTTTACTGAATTAGAAGAACAAAAGATCAAGAATATCAAGGGAAATAATGAAAAATATGTAGGGGGGCCTAGCAGTACGAGCTCTTAAACTGTACTATATAGCAGTGGTCATCAAAACAAAATGGTACTGGCTAAGAGACAGAAGGGAGGATCAGTGGAATAGACTTGGGATAAGTAACCTCAGCAAGACAGTCTATGTTAAACCCAAAGATCCCAGCTTTTGGGACAGAAATCCACTATTTGACAAAAACTGCTGGGAAAATTGGAAGACAGTATGGGAGATATTAGCTTTAGATCAACATCCCACACCCTACACCAAGATAAATTCAGAATGGGTGAATGACTTGAATAGAAAGAAGGAAACTATAAGTAAATTAGGTGAACACAGAATAGTATACTTGTCAGATCCTTGGGAAAGGAAAGATTTCAAGACCAAGTAAGAGTTAAAAAAAATTACAAAATGTAAAATAAATAATTTTTATTACATTAAGTTTAAAGGGTTTTGTACAAACAAAACCAATGCAACCAAAATTGGAAGGGAAGCAACAAACTGGGAAAAAATCTTTATAACAAAAACCCCTAACAAAGGTCTAATTACTCAAATACATAAGGAGCTAAATCAATTCTACAAAAAATCAAGCCATTCCCCCAATTAATAAATGGACAAAAGACATGAATAGGCAATTTTCAGATAAAGAAATCAAAACTATTAATAAGCACATGAAAAAGTATTCTAAATCTCTTATAATTAGAGAAATGCAAATCAAAACAATTCTGAGGTACCACCTCACACTGAGAAGATTGGCTAACATGACATCAAAGGAAAGTAATAAATATTGGAGGGGATATGGCAAAATAGGAACATTAATGTATTGCGGGTGGAGTTGTGAATTTATCCAACCATTCTGGAAGTCAATTTGGAACTATGCCCAAAGGGCTTTAAAAGACTGCCTGCCCTTTGATATAGCCATACCACTGCTGGGTTTATACCCCCAAAGAGATAATAAGGAAAAAGATTTGTGCAAAAACATTTATAGCCGCACTCTATGTGGTGGCAAAAAATTGGAAAATGAGGGGATGCCCTTCAATTGGGGAATGGCTGAACAAATTGTGGTATCTGTTGGTGATGGAATACTATTGTGCTCAAAGGAATAATGAACTGGAGGAATTCCATGTGAACTGGAACAACCTCCAGGAATTGATGCAGAGTGAAAGGAGCAGAACCAGGAGAACATTATACACAGAGGTTGATACACTGTGGTACAATTGAATGCAATGGACTTCTTTACTAGCAGCAATACAATCATCCAGGACAACTGAGAGGAACTTGTGAAAAAGAATGCTCTCCATATCCAGAGAAAGAACTGTGAGAGCAGAAATACAGAAGAAAAACAACAGCTTGATCACATGAATTGATGGTGATATGATTGGGGATGTAGACTCTAAGAGATCACCCTAGTGCAAATATCAATAATATGGAAATAGTGTAATATAGGAGCAGAATAGGGTCACTCACACTCTTCCTGATGAACTAGAGAGAGATGTGAAGGAGTTAAAGAATGGAGAGAAGGAAAAGATTGATCCTTCCTTCTCCTCCCCTTGGGGAAGGTAGCACAAACTGTCTTCAGAGGGACAGAATATGTCTCCTCAGAGATTAGATTGATTGTGGAGGTTAAGGACTGAAAGGGAAGGTCTTAGAAAATAGATCCACTACCCATCCCCCCTTCTTGGCTGTTGTAGGAGAGCAGAATAATTCTCTTGCCCCTGGATTTCCCAATCTCCCAACTGCCCTCTTTCTCCCTTTGGACCTGAGTCACTCTACAACCTTGTTTGTAGCTGATTCTTCTCTTTGAGGAGAAAGGGTAAGATTTCCTCCCAAGCCTTGATCCCCTTCAATAATGTTATAAAGTAGTTCTGATCTAAAAGGTGACTCTTTATTATAGGGTACACACAAGGCAGGGAGAATGGGGTTGTTGAATGAGGAAAGTGAAAAATGGGAATCCCTATAAGCTAACAACTGACCTCCCCCCAAGATCCTGAGGATTCAGACTGTCTGTCTGCCTGACCCTCTTTTGGGTCAGTTGTGGGGCTGTTCTTCCTCCTGATCTAATCTAGTTGTAAGATGAAGTTCAAGGGCATTCTTGGGGGGATAGAGAGGATCTTATTTAGTAAATGGCTTTTCCCAAAAGTCCCAATCTACTTTTATCATCTTCAGCAGGAACCAAAAGAATTTAGGGTTCATTAGAAGGTGATCAATTTCCAGAGAAGCTCTCTGTATGAGTGGCTTCCTCTCTGACCATCCACTCCAGGAGGGTTCCCAAGAAGTGAAGAAGAAGTGAAGTAACTGTTTTTGAATCTTCACAGCTCATCATCTGTTCTTTTCCTGGAATCTTGGGTCTTCCTTGCCCTTCCCCCATTTGGGTTGCTCCTTGGTCATGTTGGATCTGATTTCCTCTCTTACATAGGTCTTGATCAATGACACATGTAAAACCCAGTGGAATTGTGTATTGGCTAAGGGAGGGGGGGTGCGAGTAGGGGAGGGAAAGAGCATGAATCATGTAACCATGGACAAATTTTCTTAATCAATAAAATTAAATTTTAAAAAAAGAAAAGAAAAAAGGAAGGCCCACTATGGAGACTGTATTTTAGAACCAAGAACCAATTTCAAGTCCCTCTTAAGACATACCAGCTATGTAACCTTGGGCAAGTCACTTAACCTCTTGACATTCTAGTCTATTCTCTACGACAATGTGTGTCAGGGAAGGCACTAATCTGCATAGGTTGAGGGGATTCCCTCATCCAGAGGGATGCAGAGTCTGTGTCCCTAGCTTTCCTATGTCCTTTGAGAAGATCTTAGCACATTACTCCACATACAATAGGAACATTGTTAAATATCAGGCGAATGATGAAAAATGAAAGACACTTTGCCTTTGTGGCTTTTATATTATGCACAGATTTGGTATTTATATTAATTACAGATTATATTATTTATATTATTTAATAATTATGGTATTATATCCCTTCTCTTCTGGCTTCCTTCTTTCTCTCTTCCCCTTCTCATCTCTCTTCCCCAACACAGAAAACCATTCCTATATAACAAGGCTAAAAAAGAAGGGGGGAGCAAGAGTCAGCATAATTAAGTAGCAGCAATATGGTCTGGAATATATGGAATGGAGCTATGTCCCTAAAAAATGAAAAACTAATAGAAGGCTATTTACAGAGTTGAGGGAGGCAGGACTAAGCATTTACCATGCACTCATGTGTCTGGCCCCATGCTAAGTACATTATCAATTTTATCTCATTTGATCCTAAATACTTGCATTGGCTACATAATTAGCAGCCCCATCTGAGAGAGTCCAAAGGGCCAGTGCCCTAGAGACACTGGTCTTCTTGTGGCACCAAACTCCATTTTCTAGGAAGAATTAAACTTAGGGGCTATCTAAAGAGAAACCAGGCTCCAAATCACTTAAGCATCACCCATCTCTGCCCATTCTCATTTTTAAAATCTGGGTGTTTAAAGGAAAGAACTTCAGGGAAACTAGATGGTACAATGGATAGAGTACCAGGCTTGGAGTTGGGAAGGCCAGGGTTCAAATGTGGCCTCAACCACTTCCTAGCTATATGACTCTGGGCAAGCCATTTCACCTGATTGCCTAGAATGTACTCTTCTGACTTAGAACTGATACCAAGGCAAGGTAAATAAGACTGAAGGTAAGGGAGAAGAAGGAATAAAAGGAAAGGAAGCAAGCAAGAAAAGAATTTTTCAGTATTTAATTGTTTCATTCCCAGTGTTATAGCAGCTCAAGGAAATTCCTTGCAGTGATAGTTTGTTTGACATATTTTGTGCCTGAAGAGAGGCAGTAATGCATCATAGAGAGAGGGCCAGCCTCAATATGGGAAGGCCTGAGTTCAGGTCTCACCTCTTACACATACTAACTGTCACATTGGTCATCATTTACTAGCCTCTTCATCCTTTAACCCCCTAGACTCTTCAGCTGCTGACAGGGACCCATCTGTACTGGCAGAGGGAATTTCCTCATTAGTAGTTCCCTGTATCAATGAAATCATAATCTGATCCAAAAAACAAAACAATAAAGACTGAGTCCTTGGAAATGAAGACAGGTTCCAATTGCATGAAGAAGAAAAAAGGATCATTTTTAGATCTTTAGGGATATTTTTCTAACCTATCCAAAGCCTAACAGGTGAAATCTGTTTTCAGGGGTGTTATTTAACAATTCCAAGCAGAGCAGTCATAACCAGATAGAAAAAGATTTATTTGACCCTTTTCTTCAGAATAATACTAAGTATTTCATATTCCATTGTATTTTTACATGACAACAGTCCTCTCAACCTTTTTCCATCTCCCATGAACAAATACTTTTAAGATTACTTTTAAGATTTATTAGGTGACATTTTCCTTTGCAATGTTTATCTTGTTCCTAATCACTCCCTTTGATGATACACTTAGTAATTCTTTTCCCCTCTGGGTACCTTCTTTTGGGGGCTTTATGACTTGATTTGTAAATTACCAACATGCTTTCCCTTCATTATTCCTCAGCTAGTCCCTGAGCTAACTCCCTTAGTAACTTAGTGTTTCCAATAATTACTGCTGCTGTTATACCTCTTATTTTCTTAAAATTGTTTTATATCATTGACAAATTGTAGAAATATGCAGTCATAAACAACCTTTTTTTGGTATTTTTCCATCAATTTTTTTCCTTCTCCTACCCTAGTTTCTTCATGTGTTACACCCTAAATGTATGACTTGTACCAAATATAGAGGCAAACAAATGTCAAGAAATTGTGATTGGAGCATCACTTCTTAAAATTTTCTATATAGTGGTAGAAGAATCATTTCCTGGGAACATAACAGACAAGATGGTTGTAAATTGTCTCACGCACAGTAACTTTCTGGTTTTTCATCAGAACCAGCCGTAAGGCAAAATTGGAGATTGAGCAAGATTATTTTTGGCATCTGTGTCTTACCTGTACCTACTTCTTAAAAGGGAGAGAAACATCCAAGAAACCACTAATCCCTTTGTATAAAAATCAGTTTACTATGTTAATTTTCCCAAGGGTTTTTTGCATTTTTAAAAGAGGATGGGGGAAATAACCAAAGGAGTGGATTTCTAGTAGTAGAATTTCAAGTTCTGTATCTCTTGGATGGAAGTGGCATTTGTTAAATGTAATTGTGGTTGGACTCTGAATATTTATATAGGTGGTCTCCAGGGATTTAATTTCTAAATCCCAAAGTGAATTACTAAAGTAAATGGAACTTATGGTAGTTTATTTACAATAGAGGGAAGATATTAAAGAATGAGAGAGAGAAAGGAAACTGGCTTCCTCTGAGCCAGGTATAAATACGAAGGCCCTAATCAGGGAAAAGAGTCTCAAGACAATGGGCCTTTTCTTGGAGGTTTACACCTGCAAGAAAAGGCATGGTCACTAAGTCAGCCTTTCACTCACCAACAGTGACCATCTAAATGGAAAGAAGTCTAGGTATCTGTCTTTTAGTCACTCCTCAAGTGTCTGTCTTCCAGTCTCTCTTCCAAGTCAGATAGCTCTTCAATCTCCTCGAATCGAATAACCGAATATATCCTTCTGGCCTTTCATCCTCTTTTTAAAGATCTTTTTCTCTTGTGTCACCTCCCCTAAATTTCACATCTACCAATCACAGCAGATGCTTTTCTCCAGGACTGCCCAATCTTTAGTTCACACCTTCTTTGGTTAGATTATACCTTTTGGGTTACTTAACACCTTTTTTGGTTAGTTCACCTCTTGTAGTTACTTAACACCTTTTTGTAGTTAAAATGGGTAGATCTACTTAAAATACTGAGTTATCATCTTTTGGGGACTAAAATCTAAAAATAGATTATGGATTATAATTCAATCTTCCTAATAAAGGAAGAGCTAAGTACCTTCAGTGTTATAATCAGAGGATTACAATTTAATCTTCACAATAAAGGAAGAGCTAAGTATCTTCACTGTTATAATCAGGAGATAGCTAAATCCAATCTTCACATATTTTAGGGCTGAGAGATGAAATTATGTCACATAGACCTATTTGGCATATTGGTAAGAGTTTGATTGTTAGTCTTGCTCAAATGATTTCTAAAGGTTGCTCTGTGGTATAATGGAAAAAGCCAACTCTGGAATCAGAGAACCTGAATTCAATGCCTACATCTTATGCTTCTACTCCCTGTGACCCTGAGCAATTCAATTAACCTCGGTCTCAGACCCTTTATCTTTAAAATGAGAAGACAAGTCACTGAAATAACTCTGAGATCCCTTTCATTTCTAAATCTTTTTATTTTACAGCCAAAATACTTTCTTGACATTCAGTTCTTATCAGTTCTTAAAGTTTACCTTCTGATGCCTTTGCCCAAACATAAATATTGCCAAACACAAATTTTAAGTACTTTTTCCAAATAGTATAATTGCCCAAATATAGAGTGTACTTTTAAAAATACATTAGTGATAGGAAACACAGGAGCTACTTTGTTTTGGTTAGTTGGTTGCTTTTAAGCAGAACCTGGGGCCCTTCATCTTCTTATACCTGGGTCCCCCCTATCCCTTAGGTCTCTTTCCACAGACCTACACTTTGCCCTAAGGTTATGTTCAGAGGGTCCTTCTTAGAAGACTAACCTCAGCTGCTTCCCTGAAGGCTATACCTTGGAATCGGAGAACTTGGGTTCAGAAATATCTTGGCTCTACTCCGTTTTCTTGTAGGATTTGGGGCAAGTTCTTTTTCCTCATTTCAAAATTGAGAGTAAGCCAGACTCCCTTCCAGTTCAGAATTTATAATCCTTACTTTCCTCACTGCTACAAAATGGTCTAATGCACCAAAGAATGCCTCAAGAATTACAGTTTTGACATTTGCCCCTGCTGGATTGATTTCTACAAACTTGTAGTTATAGACTGTTGTTTTTGTTCAGTTGTGTCTAACTCTTCATAACCCTGTTTGGGGTTTTCTTGACAAAGATACTGGAGAGGATAGCTCATTTTACAAATGAGGAAACTGAGGTAAACAGGGTGAAGTGACTTGCCCAAGGTCATCGAACTAGTAAATGTGTGAGGCTAGATTTTAATTCAGTTCTTCCTGGCTCCAGGTTCAACACTGTATCCACTGTGTCACCTAGCTACCCTTTTTTATAGAATTAGAAGCATTGAACCCTAAAGTGTTAGGATAATACCCTATCACCCAAAAGATTGGTTTTAGAAACCATATTTTCACAAGGAATATTGCATGGGTTTAAGTAAAATAAATGTCTACTTATAAGTTAATATTTTTCTTGGTAATGAGCCATCTTGGGGAAAGATCAGGGCACTGCCCTTCAGCATCCAGAGCAAAGACATTATCCTAGAAGGGGGTTGAAATCCAGTAGTCAGCCTCCTGCTCCTGAGCACATTACTATACACTGACTGTCAATAGCAATCCCTGAGAGATTTTTAGAGCCTTGTGAGCTAAGGTAAAAGTTTTAAATCAGTACACTCCCTCCATTGACATTGAAGAACCATCTTTCCAATGGTGCAAAAGTTGTTTGTCCCTGGAGAATACAGCAAGAATCAAACAGAGCCTCCAAAGTGTTGTCATGGAAACTGTTGCTTGTTTTCCCTTTCTGGATAGGAATTCCTGCCACTAACTCAGAAGATGCCATAATAGCCCAAAATCTGGATCTGCCTTTCACAGAAGTGTTAGAAACCTTGACAGATGGCACTGAAAAACTGATCAATTCTGCTGAGGTCAGTGATATTCCTTTCCTTTCCCTTCCCTCTCTTCTTTTTTTCCTCTTTTCCTTTCCATTTCTTTGAAAATAGCAAAAGGAGCAGGAGGTAGCCAATAGAAAGCTGGCATCAGAGCCAGGAAGACCTGGATTCAAGTGTCACCTCTGACATATGCTGGCTGTGTCATCTGAGGCAAATCATCTAATTTCTTCTAAGTACCCTTGATAACTCTGGAAGACCATATTATAGAGAAGGTGCTAACCAGCACTCGTAGGGAGTTTCATCATCTGGGAGTTCCCTGTACCAATGAAATCACAAGGCTAGCCTCCATCCCTTCTTTGGGTATGAGCCTCAGAGCCAAGCCACAAGACATACTGCTTGATGTTGTAGTCTTCCAAGGCCAAGTTAAACCTATTTTTTTCCCCCCAAAGAGCGATATAGACTTGGCTACCCGTACTCTTTCTAGATGCAGTTGTTTCCCTAAAGCTGTCTTTTTTTCCTTATCCTGAGAAGGTAACATTGAATTCCTTGGATTATAACCATAACATAGGTGATAGGGAAGAGATATATAGCTTAAATAAAAGGACTGCTTTCAAGATTGCCTGGTTACCTAGGAAATACGGCCCAGGCTTGCCCAGGAGCACAGAACTAGAGAGTGACTGAGCTGACCCAGAAGCCAGGCTTTTCCTTCCACTGTTTCCCTATGTTGCTGCCCATTCATGGGCAACCTTAGACAAACAGGCTTTGAAGGTGGGCAAATATGGTGAGATCTGAGTTTGAAGCTACCATTTCTAATTGTTTTGAAATGCTTAATCCTTAATGTGGAAATTGGCCTAAAGAATTAAAAGCATTAAGAGCTAGTCCTAGAGACGGGAGGTCCTAGGCTCAAATCTGGCCTCAGCCACTTCCTAGCTGTGTGACCCTGGGCAAGTCACTGGACCCCCATTGCCTAGCCCTTACCACTCTTCTGCCTTGGAGCCAATACACAGTATTGACTCCACAATGGAAGGTATGGGTTAAAAAAAAAAAAGAATTAAAAGCAACTATGATCAGAGGAATGGCCAGATTTTCTCCTATTAAATAAAGTAGTCATTTGCCACACATTTTCAATATGGGATTCTGTAATGCTGAGGTGTGGAAAGCCGTAACATCCTGAATTGAAACTATCAATCCAAATAAGGTCTTGGAAAGTATAGATAAATGTCATTCCTAAAGATTGGTAAATGAAAAATAAATGTCATTCCTAAAGATTGGTAAATGAAAAGTAACAACATTTAGAATTTTCTTTGAGGAAGTTACATTTTAAAATATATAGTTGCCACTCAGGCTACAAGAAAGCTATAAAAAGCTAAAAGAATTATTTCATTAAATTTAGAGATTGAATTAAATGGTCCCTCAATTATTTTCCAATGCTTAGGTTTCTTTGATGTTATGATACAAATCTCCTAACTTCTCTGAGTCCTGGTTTCCTCATCTGTAAAATGGGTACAATGACATCCACCCTGGCTGTCTCATAAGATTATTTTGAGGGAGAAATTGGATTTGAAAACACTTTGAAGAGTATTTTAGAAATGGAAGGTTGAGTGAGTGTGATAAATCATATTTATCCAAGATTATAGGATCATTAATTTAGAGCTATCAGAGAGCCAAGAGTCCATCTAACTCAACCCTTCAGTTACAGGTGAGGACATTGAAACAGAACTGTCAGACAGCGAGGAGTGAGGTTGAATTCAAATCCAGGCCTGATGCCTCCATGTCTGACCCTGGATCCATTGTGTCCTATGGCTTCTGAAAGAAAAAAAAACATTAAGTCATCCATTTAGAAGGTTCATTTCCTAAACGTTCTTTTTTCCTTTTGTTCTGTTTTGTTTTCTTTCAGTAAGGTGCCAGTGTAGAGAAAAACTATGGTCTTGGAGTCAGAAAGTGTACTGGGGCAAGTCACTTATTTGTACTAAACTCACCCCACCAGGAACATACAATAAAGTGCTCTTTAAATTGAAATCGTTCACAAAAACAAAGCTTCTGTTTATAGTAACATAGTTACTACTTCTGTGACATAAAAATTAAGTGTCACAATGGAATGGATAGGTGCCTCAGTGGTGTTGATGGCCTGAACCTCTAACGAATATTCCCACACCAAGAACAAGACATGACTGTGGTTGTAAAGATATTCCTTCCCAAGGAGATGATGATAGTCAGGAAGAAAAGCTTAATCTAGACCCAATCAACTTATCACAAATAAATGTTCCTAAATTTATGGAAATAAGATGATTAATTAGGAGGAGAGAAACAAAAGTTTCCTTTCATTGGCTGCAAAAATGGGCTGAAAGTGGCTCATGGCCTCCCTGTTATTATGGAAATAATAAAAGAGCACGGCAAGACAAAACTTACATCTACAAAAGTATTCCAGTGATACAAAACAATTAAAAGGGACTTTGTTATCAAGTGCTAATAAATGTGGAACACCTTTATTATAAAATAGCTAGTGTTTAAATAGCACTTTAAGGTTTGCAAAGAACAAGCATTTTCTGAGCACTTAATACCTTCCAGGTACCACGCAAACCAAATGATGATGCTTACATGCCTCTTTGAGCAGGAAAGGGTATGTTAGCATATTTTTAAAGCTTCTATGGAGAGGACCCTTGGAAAAAAAAAGTCAGATGGAAAGAGAAATTATGGGTGTGGTACGCTTTTCCATAGAAAAATATGGTTTCTTTTCCCTTCCTTAGTTCACAGGCATGACTAGGCAAGCAGCCTCTGAAGCCCTGACCCAGAAAGCCAGAAGTAATGGAGTAGGTGGAGATTTAACAAGCAATAAACTAAAAGACTGGCTGATATCTCGCCAGCGTTACTGGGGAACACCAATTCCTATGATTCATTGCCAGTCCTGTGGAACTGTTCCTGTGCCTTTGGAAGACCTACCTGTGACTTTACCCAACATCATGTCCATCACGGGCAAGGGAGTGTCCCCTTTAGCTGCAGCCTCAGAGTGGATGAACTGTTCTTGCCCCAGGTAAGAAACAATATGTTTCTTGAAATCAAAATGTATTTTACCCAAATGCTACTCTACACACTTAACTTCTTCCTTCTGCTAATGCCATTCTTTTCTTCCACAAATTATACCAGGTGGGAAAGGACATATGTCTTTTAGGGTGTCTTCTATAATTTAAAAAAGAGAATATAAAATGGCCTGTCCTAATATCTGAGAATTGTAATACCTTCTCGTGTCTTGCCAACCTTCAGCCGTGCTAATTCATATTACTCTTTCTAACCAAAATAGTATCATGGGCACCAAACTAGTCAGAAGATGTAAATTCAAATCCTGCTTGGATATTTATTAGTCTTGGGCAAACCATTGAATATCTCTGAGCTTCAACTTTCTTATCTGTAATGTGGAGAGATGGAAATAATAAGATATACTCCCTATTCCAAAAATATAAATAGGAATGCATTGACTAATTGGCATCATCATTTTCTAGAGAAGTTTAACTGATATAAAAATAATTGCTGGGGGCAGCTGGGTGGCTCAGTGGATTGAGAGTCAGGCCTAGAGACGGGAGGTCCTAGGTTCAAATCTGGCCTCAGACACTTCCCAGCTGTGTGACCCTGGGCAAGTCACTGGACCCCCATTGCCTAGCCCTTACCACTCTTCTGCCTTGGAGCCAATACACAGTATTGACTCCACAATGGAAGGTAAGGGTTTAAAAAAAAAATAATTGCTATATTAGGGCAGCTGAGTGGCTCAATGGATTAAGAGCCAGGCCTAGAGATGAGAGTTCCTGGGTTCAAATCTGGCCTCAGATACTTCTTAGCTGTGTGACCCTGGGCAAGTCATTTAACCCCTATGCCTAGCCCTTACTGCTCTTCTGCCTTGGAACCAATACACAGTATTGATTCTAAGACAGAAGGTAAGAGTTTAAAACAATAATAAGAATAATGACTACCTTAGCTAATAAACATTTACCACTCTCCTTGCCAAAGGAGATATGACAGCCAAGAGTATCTCCAGTTTATAATATTAACTTGTTTTTAAAACATTATAGAGGTAAAGAATTTTTTAAAAACTCACAGAATCTTAAACTTAAAGCTGAAAGGGACTTTAGAAGCCATCTAGTCCAATCCCCTCATTTTATATTAAACTTCCAAGAATTTGCCCGAGGCCACACAGGTGGTACAGGGTCAGGCTAGGATTCCCTGGATGCCAAATCAAGCATTCTTTCTCTTGGACCACTCAGCCTTCCAAGCTTACCAAAAAATGGAAAAAGCAATCAAAGAGAAAAATGAACCCAGAGAAAACTTAGCATAGATGCTGTTATAGATAAAATTTGGAACATAACTGATACATATTAAAAAAAAAATCCAGATATGTAAACATTTCCAAGACATTCTTTTTCATCTGTAATGGTAGTGGCACCACCATACTGGGACTCACGGATGCTCTGTAAAGCAGGGTAAATGCTAGTTAAGGGGGCAGCTACATGGCTCAGTGGATAGAGAGCCAGGCCAAGAGTCAGGAGATCCTGGGTTCAAATTTGACCTCACATACTTCCTAACTGTACAACTCTGAGAAAGTAATTTGACTCCCATTGCCTAGCCTTTACCTCTCTTCTACCTTAGAACTGGTACCTAGCATTGATTTCTAAGACAGAAGGTAAAATTATTTTCAAAAATGCTAGTTAAAAAGATCAAGTTGGAGAAGACAAAAGGACCTAGCCAAATAGCCAGAGAGGAACTCAGCATTGCAGGCAATATCATTTTAAGGGCTTTTAGGCATTTATGTTCAAGCTATCTCAAAAAGGGAGAGTATTCTAAAAGAATAGAAGAGATCACAGACAGTGTTGTTACCCAAACTAAGGCAACCAAGATGATCCACAGGCTCATCTTTACTTTCATAGTGTGACAAGGAAATCACTTTAAAAGACTGATATATATTAATTTAAGGTCGCCAAGGAATTCAGCTCTGTAATTCCTAAATGAAAACTCAAGTCAGCAGTCAACCTTTTATGGAGTTTTTAATTACAAACAGGAGGAAGAAAGGTATGAGAGAGAGAGAGAGAGAGAGAAAGGGGAGAGAAGAGAATAGGGCTTAAATACCCCCTCTGTTTAGGCTGGGCCAAAAGGCCCAAGCCCTTAGATAGCTGAGGCAAAGAAAAGAGATCAGTCCCTATCACTCACGTGCCCAAAATGGAGAAACAGTCTCAGGGGCCTCCACCTCCAGCCTCCTTCAGAGCAAGCCTTCTCAGAGCACAACCTCTCAGAGCTAAACCTCTCGACCTCCCCAGTCCTCAGACCCCACTATCTTTAAGGAAACCATCTAAGTTCCCTCCCCTCAGTTCTCACATCTACCAATCACTGTCCATGTCTTCCCTGTGCCAATGGTGGCTCTAGCTTAACCCAGGACCGCCCAGAGGTCTGCCCCTTTGCACGTGTCTGTTGAAGGTCATATTCTCAAATAATTAAATCTTGATCCTTGTTGCAGCCCTTCCTAAATCCTTTTACTCTGAGTAGGGTGGAGATTGTAGTTTCAAGACCTGGTTCTGTCATTCCAAGTATCTCTATTGTATCAATTCTAAAATCAATCATGACTCAAAGAACTTCCTGTTCTATGCTTAAGCATAGGTCAAAGCCCTTTCCATTGTTTAGCAAAAGGTTTCTGTCCTAAAGTAGTCTTAGGTAGGGAGGAGAAGGATCCTCCCATGCCAAGGGGGTTCACATTCCAATAGAGTTCTTACTATCAGTAGGAAATTTTTTCCAGTATGAGATTTCCCAATGGGGAAATTTCCAACATTCATAAGTCTAAGAAATTTTAAGGTTTACAATCCCCTCTGATGATCATTGGGAGACTAGTCTCCCCATTGATCATTTAACATAATCATTTTGTAGTTCTAAATGCACTTCTAAGTATAGATATACACAATATTCAATTTTCTAAAAGAAATTAGAATAGTGAGAGAGGAAATAGAAAAGAAAAGAAAGCAAAACCAATGTTTGCTAGGCGCATTGACAGAAAGCCAAATTAGGGGCAGTCCCTTTTGGCATAAATGTGTACAATTACAATAAATGTTCAATCAAAAGTTCAGTCCAATCAGTCATATCCAAAGTTCATTCTTGATCTTCTTGATGAAGTGTAGGTTTTCGGCATCTTTCTGCAACAGTTCATTCTCTGGATATAAAAGTTTCAAGCTTCTTTCTTGAAGATCTTTTCTCGAACAGAATCAAAATCTTGAATTTTTATAACAGTAAAATCTTAAACAAAATTCAAAATTCTTGGGTTTTTATAAAAATACAATCTCAAACAAAAAATAATTCAAAAATTCTTAGAATCTAAATTAAAATACAATCCCCCCTGAAGTAAGTATTAAAAAATATCAAGTTTAGCTCAGAATGTAATGTTCAGTTATGGGGGTGTATGTGTCAATTATCAAAAGAATAGAAAAATAATCAAAAACATAAGAAAAATTCAAAATAGGCCTTGTATAGGTCCAGTTTAAAGTAATTTCTATCCCACAAGTATGTAGGACAGAATGCAGTAATATTTCACTTAGCCATTTGTAGCCAAGACTACAGGAAGTTGCCATAATATAAGAAGAAAAGAATTAGAATTCTATTTTGATGGGGAAATGTCATTCCCTCGTCTGATTTTTTTCTTCCATCAGGGATATAGGGAGCCAGCATGATAGTCAAGCTTTGTACTTGTTTGAGTACTTCGTAAAGAGTGTAGATACAAGGAAGTCCTACGACTTAAACATAAGTTAAGTGTCGCAACCTTGAGTCTCACTTTAATATTTCTTGTGTGCTCTATTGGCACTATTCAGGTTTAGTCTGTGCTCCTTGTTTTTATCCCTTTTCCTGGAATCAGACACAAACATTAATCACAGTCCTATAATATTTTATCAATAAATGGCAGGTTCCCATAGTTTAAAGCTTTTAGGCATATATTGATATTATAGCAAGAGTATATATATTAACTTGTATTACTGCAGGGAAAAATAATATTAATATTAATTATGTGTACCTTCAGTACAAAAAATGAGAAAAAAATCAAATATTCTGATCAAAAAATAAAAGAAATAAGAAAAATAAGAAAAAAAATCAATAATTCAATGTGCTCTTGAAAAAACAGCATCCATTTGTCTATGGATTATTATCTCCAATTCATATGATAAGATAGAGTCACAATTCATATGATAGGATAGAGTCAATCAGTCTCAGCAGAAGATGCTTTCTTCACATGTGAGCAGTGAATCCAAGAGTCTCTTTCTCCAATCTTTATAGATGTTGGAGTAGTTAATAATATTTGGAATGGTCCTTCCCATGAAGGTTGAGTTGCTTCAGTTCGCTTGAAATTCTTGATATAAACTTTATCTCCTGGGTTCAGGTCATGCAGAGAAAAGTCTAATGGTCCAGGTTGTACTGCAGCTCCGTATTCATGAAGTTCATGTAGTTTGTGCTGTAACTCCTGTATATAGGAAGCAATAGTAATATCTCCCCCTAATAGCGATGTATAAGCCGGGGAGAAAGGCTTAGCCTGTATAGGCAGATTCCAAAAAGCATCTCAAATAGTGAAATATGTAAGTCTCCTCTAGGCCTGCTTCTAAGATAAAATAGGGCCAGAGGGAGAATTTCAGGCCATTTTAAATGGGTCTCAGTGCATAATTTGCCAATCATAGTCTTAAGTTCTTTATTCATCCTCTCCACTTGGCCTGAGCTCTGGGGGTGATATGGAACATGGAATTTTGAAGTTATCCCCAAGTAAGAATATATTTGGGTTAAGACAGAATCGGTAAAATGACTCCCTCTATCGGAGTCAATACGTGCTGGCAGGTCAAAACGAGGAATAATTTCTTTTAAAAGTATCTTTGCAACAAAATCTGCTGTGGCTCGGGTCGTAGGAAATGCTTCCGGCCATCTGGTTAGTTGATCTACAATTACTAGACAAAATTTATAACGTCCAGCCTTTGGCATCATTATGAAATCTATCTGTAGATGTTCAAAAGGTGTGTAAAGCCAGAGGACGTCCCCCAAAGGCTTTTCCATGATATGCATGTTGGTTATATGCCTGGCAGATAGGGCAGGCTGAACATACTTTAGAGGCTAGCAACAATGCAATGACTCAGGACAACACTGAGGGACTTATGAGAAAGAACGCTATCCACATCCAGAGAAAGAACTGTGGGAGCAAAAACGGAGAAGAAAAACAACTGATGACCAAATGGGTCGGTGGGGATATGATTGGGATGTAGACTCTAAACAATCACCCTAGTGCAAATATCAATAATATGGAAATAGATCTTGATCAATGACACATGTAAAACCCAGTGGAATTGGGCATCGACTATGAGGGAGGGTGGGGAGAGAGGGTGAATCATGGAACCATTGAAAAATATTCTAAATGAATTAATTAAATAAAATTTTCCAAATTAAAAAATAATAATAAAAATTAAAAGATAAAAGAGACCAGCCTGACCAGCCACAAAGGAAAAATTGAATAACAATTGTGACATAGAGTTGAATAGGCAGCAGGTTAGCACATCTGTCTAGGTACCTGGCATGGATCCTACCATGGACAGTGTGCTGAGCCTAGAAAGGAAAAGGAGCAGAAGAATGGACTGGACTAGGTGAACTTTGAGAAATTACACAGCATTTTCAGTGCTCCTCAATGGATTCCTGCCATGAAAATCCATCTCTTTTAATGCCAGTAGCCTACTAATGCTGCTATGTAATGTTGGAACACCTCAGTCTCAGATGAATAAAAATTGTAAATGACCCAAAGAATAATCAAGCCAAAGACATTCATAGCAGGAGAAAGTAGGCTGTGACGTATTATTAATGGTTGCCCAAGTGCAAAGAGTCACATTTTACAAAATCAACAAGGTCATATATGCCAGAAAGGGGTCAGTCTTGTATCTAGGTAACAGATAGAACATCATCAGCATTTTTTAACTTGGCAAGTTTTATTGTCTTCTAAATTTTTGACCATTGAATAAACAGACCATTATTTGGCTTTCTTGAAAGGTAGAAGAGAGGAATACAGTAGGAAATATAAGCGATATAAAAACTATATCTCAATATAATTTTTTGAAAAGGGTATTATAGCATGTTCAATTTAACTTATATAATAAACACATTAACATTAAATGTGAAATAACCTTTATTTCAGATTACATCTAAAAATATTGCCTGTATTTGATTATCTCCCAAAATAAAAAAATAGTTTTAATATTGATTAAAAGCACTCAGTGTGGGAAACTAATTTCCCTCAGAGACACTTCTCAAACAAACTAATAGCAGAGAATTTCCTGGCTGTCATTGCTAGAGCCCCGGAGTTCAAAAACAAAAAGGAGTTGCTTTCAGGAGGTTACTAGATCTACCCTCCTTCTTCTCTTAAAAACAGGTGGGCAGGTAGCTAAATAGTTCAATAGATACAAAGCCAGGCCTATAGAGACGTGAGGTCCTGGATTCAAATTTGACCTCAGACACTTCTAGCTGTGTGACCTGTGTGTCATTTAACCCCCATTGCCTAACATTTGGCATTCTTCTACCTTGGAACCAATACCTAATATTGATTCTAAGACAGAAGAAAGAGTTTAAATAAATAAAGACATGCAGGGTTGAGCCTACGGGCTAGTTTGATTGTGGATTTGAGGGTTCTTTTACATTATTGTACCCATGTTTCTGTAGTCCCTTTTGTCATTTTCTTTTTTGTCATCTCTGCCAATCTAATGGTTGTAAAATCAAATTTCAAAATGGTTTTGTTCTATAGTATTTTTTTCTCCTCAAAAGCCAGTAGAAAACTTCTGACCCTGAGTCTTCTCTGTTTCCAGGTGCAAAGGCGCAGCCAAAAGAGAGACTGACACCATGGACACCTTTGTCGATTCAGCCTGGTATTACTTCAGATATACAGACCCACATAATACTCACAGGTAAACTCCCTTGCCCATAGGGGAATCATTGGGTTCTCTTTTACTGAACAGTGAAAATAAGCAACAAGATGGTATCCATGCAGCACTCAGCTCTCCCAGTTTCGTCTAAAACCTTCCTTGGACCCAGCATCCCATCTCCTGCCTCCATACCTAAGTGCTTAATAAATACTTGCTCATGGCCTGGAGGACTGATTGACTTTCCCTTTTAGGGGCCTAAGTTCAAATTCTACGTCCTCAAGCCAAAATTGTAGAAATAGGCCCCTCACTCTATTACTTGCAAAATAAGTCTATCTTGGGGGCAGCTAGGAAGCCCAGTAGGTAAATCCCGAGACCTGGAGTCAAGACATGGTCTCATATCTGGCCTCAGGCAAACTCTGAAGAAATCATTTGACCCCGTTTGTCTAGCCTTAACCCTTCTCTTAGAGTTGTTACTAGGACAGAAGGTAAGAGTTTGAAAAAAATAAGTGTACTTCAGTAAAAAAGTCCCTCTTGCTTTTCTGCTTCCTCTCTCCACAGGGTAAGGATGGTATACTAGAAAACGCACTGCATTTAGAACCAAAAGATCTGTATTCAAATCACAGCTTTTCTTTTTTATTTACTTTGTGACTAGGATGAGTCACTTCATCTTTCTGGGCCTCAGACATGAAATAGTTTACACTAGAGGGTCTCTAAGGTTTCTTCCAGTCCCAGGATTCCTCCATTGCCTGGGCAACATTTATTTCTATGGTCCTTGTAATTAGTTCAAGACACACAGAAATGAGTTAAAAAGAAAAAAGGACCATGACCCATGTTTCACTCAGGGATCTAACCTTTGGTCAGCATTCCTGGAAATACTTCCAAAGCACTGACTAGTAGAAAAAAATCTCCAGCCTCATTAGGTGGAGAAACATTATTATGAATAATATCGACTGTATTAAGGAATGAAAAATAGAGGCCGGCTTCTTTGCTGTTCAGGCTGTTTTGCAATAACATGAGTATAGTTCTTGACTCGACCCTTGGAAGGGTTCTGGCAAACCTTGATTAAAGCAAATTTCCTGATTACATTTTGTTTCTTCCAGAAATGTTAACAAAAGCATTCCCCAAATTAAATTGCCAATCTTCCATGACTAGGCAGCTGATCAATAATTATAATTTGCTGAATATTTTAAACCATTATCTAGGCAAAGAGGCAGCAATTAATTTGTAGTTCTAGCATAGTCCTGTAGGCCTCTCGCATATGAGTACCAGCCTGCCAGGATTCACAGGGAAAAGCTACAAATCAAAGTCTTTCCTGGGAGCATTAGATTGTCCCTGAAATGCTTGGAATGTGTTCTCCCTGGTGATTCATTTAGACCCTCAGCCTGATAGGACCAAAGAATTGAGAACTGAAGAAGGAAAAGCCTTGCCTCGCCTACAGCTTTGTGCTCCTTTGTGCCCTGTTCCTGCTTTGTTCATACTTCACCCCCCTTCTTTTTTTTTTTCATTTCTGGATGGTTCTTCTCATGTTTTATTCCATTTAATGTTTTAATATTTCATATTTTTATTTGTTGTGTCATAACTGCACTGCTACCATGTCAAGTGCTAGCAGTTTGCAATGAATGTAACTGAAGCAGTGACTGTAAAGGCTAATATTTTGAACTCTAGAGAGAGGAGTAGCTTGTCACAATGGAAAGAATTGACCTCAGGCAGGGTTAAGCAGATCTGGGTTCAAGTTCTGTCTCTAACAGATGGTGGCTGTGAGGAACCTCTCAGTACCCCAGGCAGATCCCTACAACTATAATTTGAAAGGGTAGGTGCTGATAGGTATTGTAGAGGAAATTTTCTCCCTGGGAGTTTCCTATGCTAATGAAAGTGCAGATCCATTACCTTGATCCAAATCCATTCCATGACACCAAAAAGTTTAGGAGCCCCTTTAATAGAAGAGCCAAGACCTGGCTATCCTGACATTCTCAGGTTGAAAAAAGTAAAAAGTTAAAGCTAATCGGAAGGACCATTCAGCTCACAGCCTCACTCTGGAAGGCCAGGAAAGGAACTGTCAGAGTACATTTTATTTTATGCCCAAAGATAACAAAAAACACCATCTCCTGGGCCACGGCTCTTATCACAATGCACATAGCACGTATTTGCACAAAGACCATGAGAATAATTGCAGCTTATACATTAACATTCGTTGTGGAAGAAGAGACAGAAAAATTCTACATACACACTCACACACAGAAATAGATGGTCAGAAGGAAAGCTTGGCACTACCCACCTAACCAAAATCAACCTGAGGGCATTCCTAAATGAAAATGGAAGGATAACAAGCAGAAGAAAAATAGGGGGGAAATGCAGATTATTTTATAGCAAGTATTTTCACCATCAAGGATACTCAGTAGAATCACCAGCCTCGAATGCTAACATTACAGTCTCAGGTGTGCTCATAGAGGAGGCAGAAGCGGAGGCATTAAAGACCACAAAGATGAGAACAACGGTGCCTAGCACAGATATGTGCTGTAAGTGCTACAACTTGGATGGGATGCTGAAGGATCAATTTTCAAGGTTTCTGAAATAAGGGAAGCTGCCAAAGGCACACGGAAAATCCTGGATATTATGAATGCTGAGAAGAGGCATCAGAGAGTTCATCAACAACAACCACCCTACATACCTTCTTTCTCATTTTTATGAGAATAATCTACTTACACTCAGTAAGTTCATAGGATGTACTGAAGACTGCATTGTTGAAGGAACATCTGAATCAATAAAGTTTGTACAAGAGCTCAGCCGTCACATTATTTTTTGACAGTTCACCCTAAAAAGGCATAATTCCACTCAGTAGGCTAATAATTTTCATAGCAGTCCTTTAATATAAGACTAAAATTCAGATTTGAAATGTCCAGCTTTTTTTCTTTTAATATCTATTTCTCTGTTGTAAAAACCACATTGCCCTCTAATGGCAAAAACTCTAAAAACCTCAGTTATCCAGTAACAAAAATAAAACCTGTAGATGATCATAAAATTAACATACACAGAATTCCAGAGTGGGAAGGGATCTCAAAGCTCTCCAGAACAGACCTGATCAGTAACTACTCCCACCCACCCACAGCACGTTTGACTAGTGGTCACCACAACCTCCATGTGAAGCCCTCCAGGGAAGAGGAGCCCCTTCCCTACTCCTAGGATAGGCAATTCCATTTTTGGACAGCCACTGAGCTAAAATGTGCTTCTGTTATTTTCTCCTATTAATCCTAGTTTTGCCTCCTAGGTGTTACAATAGAATCACTTTAAAAGACTGATATATATTAATTTAAGGTCGCCAAGGAATTCAGCTATGTAATTCCTAAATGAAAAACTCAAGTCAGCCGTCAGCCTTTTTTGGAGTTTAATTACAATAGGAGCAAGAAAGAAATTAGAGATAGAGAGAGAGAAAAAAGGAGAGAAGGGAATAGGGCTTAAATACCCCTTCTGTTTAGGCTGGGCCAAAAGGCCCAAGCCCTTAGATAGCTGGGGCAAAGAAAAGAGATCAGTCCCTATCACTCACATGACCAAAATGGAGAAACAGTCTCAGAGGCCCCCACCTTCAGCCTCCTTCAGCGCAAGCTTCTCCGAGTCCACCGCAATCACCCCCGACCAAACTCCTCCACCCCCTTCTCCAGTCTCCTATCTTTAAGGAAACCATCCAAGTTCCTCCTCTCAGTTCTCCCATCTACCAATCACTGTTCATCAATTTCCCTGTGCCAATGGAGGCTCTAGCTTAACCCAGGACCGCCCAGAGGTTTCTGGCTTTTGCACATGTCTGTTGAAGGTCATATTTTCAAATGATTAAATCTTTGATCTAGGCTGCAGCCCTTACTCAATCCTGTTAGGACTGAATAGGGTGGAGATTTATTCCAAGTATCTCCATTGTATCAATTCTAAAATCAATCATGATTCAAAGAAATTCCTGTTCTATGCTTAAGCATAGGTCAAAGTCCTTTCCATTGTTCAGCAAAAGGTTTCTGTCCTAAAGTAATCTGAAGAAGGGAAGAGAAGGAACCTCCCATGCCAATGGGGTTCCCATTCCAATAGACTATCAGTAAGAAATTTTCCAAGTATGAAATATCCCAATGGTGAAATTTCCAACATTTATAAGTCTAAGGAATTTTGAGGTTTACATAGGACCAAAAAGAACTAGGATGATCCCTTTTCCAGGGGTCAAACCTTCTACTCTTTGTAGATTATCATCAATCACCCTCCTCTCTCCAAATCTACGTCCTCATGGGGCATGATCTTGAGGCCCTTGACATGCTTGGTCACTTCCCTCCATCAGTCAGAGCTGAAAGGAAGCCAAATTTATGTACCCTCCCCCACTGCCAGTCACTTTGTAAATGAGGAAACTGAGGAGAGCACTGAAGTGAAGCAGATGGATATTCAAACTCCTTTTCAAAGCTCTGCGGTGAGTCCCTTCTTACCATCAGTGCACATGACACCACATTATCATGAGAGGCGCCATGTTAGACCAGATCGAGGGGTCTTAGAATCCAGAAGGCACCTCCTTTAGGTGCTAATCTGAAAAGGAATTCTGGGGGAGCTGCAGTGCTGAATGACCAGAAGAAGCATCCACACTCGAAATCCTACCCCGATGACATTACAAGTCCAAGCTTAAAAAGGAAATCTTGTCATGCACAGTGGAGATGGTCTCTTTTGTGCAAAAAGAATCACATGGCTATTACACTGGCTAAAACATATCAGTGCATTTACTAGCACTAGCTGAATCCTGGCCCATTTTTTCTATTTTACAATAATCTTTCCTCTTTAAAATATGATGTTTATTATATTGTTTAGTGGTTTTAGTCACATCCAGTTCTTCATGACCCCATTTGGGGTTTTCTTGTCAAATATACTAGAAGGGTTTGCCATTTCCTTTTCCAGCTCATTTTACAGATAAGGAACTGAGGCAGACAGGGTTAAGGGACTTGTCCAGGGTCGCACGACTAGTAGGTGTCTGAAAGCCAGATTTGAACTCAGGTTCCTGACTGTAGGCCTGGGTCTATATCCACTGAATCACTTAGCTGCCATGATTAGAAAAACTAAAACATAGGTTAAAATATGATTAGAAGGAAAGCCCTGGTATAATCTATATAACATATATATATATATATATATATAAGGAAAGGAGGGGTGGAGAGATTCTAAATTGCAAAATATTGGAAAACAATTGTCAAGAATTACTTCTATTTGTAATTTTAAAAAATTTAATTAAACTATGGTTAAAAGAACAATATAGTTATCATTCCTTGATATAATTTATTTTAAGAGATAAGGGATATTCAGATAGAATTATGCTTCCCTGATTAGAACTGAAGAGTTATTCCTGCCTGACAAGCATGTGCTCTTATTTGCTCTTCTGCCCCTTTCTTCTAGCCCCTTTGACAAAGCTGTGGCCAATCACTGGATGCCTGTGGATCTATACATTGGAGGAAAGGAGCATGCAGTGATGCATCTGTTCTATGCAAGATTCATGAGCCACTTTTGTAATGCACAAAAAATGGTCAAGCACAGGTAAGCATTACAGTTTCTTTGACAGTCACTTGGAAATCAAATAGCTTCCCAAAGGAAAAAAACAGCGCTATTTGAGGGAAAGAATGACGAGTTCAGTTTTCCAAGTCTCCTTTGCATATGACAGTAAACATCAACCATTTGCTCTGTTCCTAAGTGTCCAGTGCAGAAGAAGGCTGGATTTGTAATAAGGGGACCTGGGTCCATAGGTTCAACCCTAACTCTGTCACCCACTCTCTGTGTGAACTTGCACAAGTCACTTCAGCCTCTTGCCCCTTGGTTTCCCCAACTCCAAAATAATGGAGTTGAACTAGTAACCCTGAGTGTCTCTTCCAGCTATAAATTAATGATCATGCAATCCAAACGATAACTTTATCAATATCTGTATGTGTTGTTCCCAATATCAGTAAAAGATTTCAACATAGATGTATTCTTTTTCCTCGTATAGGTTGAGCATTTTAAAATTTCTAAGTTTCAAGACAGAATAGGAAAAGTTCACCACATTGCCAAGCTTTTTGTATTTTCTATGTGTATGTTTTTACCTGTCCCCCTCCCAGTTGGGGAGCCAGATTCTCCAATGAAACTCTTCTAGCATCCTGTTGATGAAAGGATATAATGAAAACAAATCAGAGAACCAAGATAGGGATTTACTGAAATTAAATCTGCTCCTACTGGCCTGTGTTTGCAGTGTTCACCTGACCCATAAATAGGATTCAAGACAATATTTGTTATTATTCCATATTTCTATTGGAGATTTTTAAAAAATCTGTGGAATTTCAAACAGCAATTAAAGAATGATAATTCTTTGAATAGGTAGCTGATACTCTTCTGTAACCAGGAGCAAATCTTTTAGCACTTCCTGCCCCCATTCATCCCTTCATCATGGCTCAGTGTCATCATCTGAACAATGAAGTTGGACTAGATGGCTTCTGAGGTCTTCTCCAGCTCTTAATCCATAGTGGTGTTATATATTGCCTTGTCAGATAAGTATTTTGTTGGCAAATCACATGCAAAAAAAAGTTGCTTCTCACCACAAAATATCCTAAAACCAACACACTAGCTATTTTAATGCAGTTGTTAGGAAAAAATTGTTAACAGAAATCACAGATGACAAATAGAGAGAAAAGAGATAAAAATGAAGGATTGTGAAAGAAAATAATTAACATCTGTTAGCCCTGAATTTAAAGACCAGGTTAGGCATAGGACATTTATCCCACTCAAGGAACTCCAGGCAGAAGAGATCATGGCAAAGGTTTCTGGCTCTTTAAGGGAAAAGACAAGGTATCATCTTTTTTTAAGATAATAGATTTTTATTGATATTTTTAGATGTTGCATCACCTAGATTTCCTATTTTTTCCTTCCTCACTCCCTGAGAGGAATCCTTCATTTCTGTTTTTTAAAGAAAAAGAAATCAGCAAAATTACCAGTACCTTGATAAAATCTGAATGTCACATCTTTTCCTATCTGGCCATGATTCCCAACCCCTTGCATGCATTATCCACTCGTATTTGTTGAATGAACAAATGAGATATTTTAAATTTGGGTACAGGGTTTTTGTACTTTTGTTATTTGTGGTTTATTAATATTTAGTGAGCAATTATTTTGATTTATAAAGAATAGCCACATTTCTAACTGTATGTTTATTCCATTTCATTTTATGGCATGTGTTTTATTCTGTTAGTGTTTTTTTTTTCAGTTGTATGAAGATTCAGTATACAGAAATTTGCTTTACAACCAATTTTGAGGAATGCATCTAGCCTATAGATACACCTAAGAGCTTTATTTTCAGTGATAAATTTCATAGGATCATAGCTAGAAGGAGTCTCAGAGGGTATCTAGGCCAACCCTCTCATTTTACAGATGAGGAAATAGGCCCAGGGAGGGGAAAGGACTCAACCAGAGTTGTCCAAGTAGGGTACGTCAAGAGTTATATTGGGCCCAGGTCCTCTGAGTGTAGAACCTGTACTCTTTCTACTATACCATTCAGTTTCGTGCCAGTAAGTAATTTATTTTAAGTACATAAAAGAAATTAAATAGTTTTCATGAGCCTCTGGGGAAGAAAATTAATAGACTTTTATTTGATCAATATGTTTTTGGCAAAAACTAGTCCATCATAAACAAGTGAAAATTGCTTACTTTCCTATACTCACAATTTAGAATTCAGCCTTTAAGACTGTCAAACTTTCCCAAAAAGCTTTTAACCTACTAAAGGTAGAGAAGAAAAAGAAAGAATCATGTTAATTCTCAGTGTGTAGGTGTACGCTCCCTCCTCTGGGTAGATTTGTACCTGGAAAATGTGTGAGTATAAGTGATTACTCAGCTTTATAATTTCAGGGATATTTTATCTTCGTTTCTGATTCATCTTCCCATTGGGAACAGTTCCTGGTAGGACAGCTTTCATTTTCTCTGCCCTTCACATCGCTTTTTCAAATAATTATCTCAAATGCATCACTTAAATGTAGGTGGGAAGCTCCCTATTTGCCTCAAGTCTAGCAGGGGATTCTTTCATCAGTTGAATTTTTGCAGATTGATCCGCCCAGATTGAAAATGGAACCTGTCATTTGTGTTTGCTACCACCAGGTGGCTATAGTTGCCCTGATTTGTCATTTGACCCACTAGGTTCTTCCCAGAGACATAGTGAACCAGGATGGCATCTCTGGTGCCACGAATAGAGGGAGAGCTTTGGAAACTGCAAGATCTGAGTTAAAATCCTGACTCTGACCCTGACTAGCTCTGTGTTGGTGGGCAAATTGATCCTCTCAAGACAGCCCTCTAAAACTCTTCAAGTTCCAGAAGAGGTGCTGATCTGTTGGGGTGGAAAGCAGTTCCCACACTGGGAGTTGCCTGTATGGATAAAATTCTATCTGGGCCCATAAATACTTTAAATAGAAGGATTGCTCTTTCTGAAATTAGCTGAACTTGTTAAAAATGCATAAAACACTTCTAAAGGAAATATACCCAGGTATAATTTGGTACCTTTCTTACTTGTTCTTTATGGTCAGGACTTCCCTGTTCCTTCTCTCTTTTCACTGTATTTCTTCAAAAAGAAAAACATTTGGGGTCTTTCCCTCACTTACAAAGAAGTAAAAAACCATGCATGTACTTTGCTTTATAGTTCTGTGGTTTCATTTGAAGTGAGTCTTTTTTTTTTAATAAATCTTTACTGTCTGTCTTAGAATTGATATTAAGTATTGGTTCCAAGGCACAAGAGTGGGAAAGCCTAGACAACTGGGGTTAAGTTGCCCAGCATCACAGAGCTAGGAAGTGTCTGACAAGATCTGAACCAAGGATCTCCTCTTTATGCCTGGCTTTCTATCCACTGAGTCCTGAGTTGCCCCTTGAAGTTATTCTTCAGTCTTTCCTTCACAGCTCTGAGCAGTGTTTTCTTTTCCTTTTTTTTTCCAGATTATATGTTGATACAATTTTTTTTTTTTACTAAACCCTTACCTTTGTAAAGATTAAAATTTAGTGATATTGGGGAGACTGAGGCAGGTAGAAATTAGTTTCTCTCTGCAAGGAGTATTATATTTTTTAGAGGTTTATTAAGGATTAAGGATTAAAGAAAATACAGGATAAGAAAACACGTGTCCAGGCCACAGAGAGGCCTAGACACAACCTCACCTACATTATGGAAAGAGTCACATCTCCTCCAAAACGGAAGTCCAATGGAGAGCTAAAAGCTTTTGCAATCAGGTTAAATACCTTCTCAATCTCAGCCCAGGTGAGATTACAAAGCATTCTGGGAAAGTGGAGCAAGGAATTGTGGGGATTGAAGTCCAGAGTTCAAGTCCAATTTTACACCTTCTGCCTTAGAATCAATACTAAGTATTGCTTCCAAAGCAAAAGAGTATTAAGGGCTAGGCAGTTGTCCAGGGTCACATAGCCAGGAAGTGTTTGAGACTAGGTTTGAACCCAGGTTCTCCTGACTCTAGGCCTGACTCTCTAACCACTGGGCAACTTAGCTGCACCTCCCAATTATTTATGTGTGTGTATGCATACAGTGTATATATGTTACATGTAATATGTATATATGTACGTGTGTGTATATACTCATATAAAGTCCTTACTTTCTATCTTAGAATCAATACTGTGTATTGATTTCAAGGCAGAAGAGTAGTAAGGGCTAGGCAATGGGGGTTAAGTGACTTGCCCAGGGTCACATAGCTAGGACATGTCTGAGGCCAGAATTGAACCCAGGACCTTTCATCTCTAAGCTTGGCTCTCAGTCCATTACCAGCTGCCTCCTCAATACAATTTTTAATAGTCATTTCTGACATTTTATGATCCATCTTCCCTCTCTGCCCCCTCCCCAAGACAGGTAATTAATATGATATAGGCTATACATACATTATCATACAATACAAATATTTCCATGTTCAATATGTTTCAAAACAAGACACATATTGCTTACATTAGAAAATTTCACAGAGGAAATAAAGTGAAGAGTATATATTTCAGTCTGCATTTGGACTCTGTTTCTCTATGGCAGTTGAAATCCTTTTTCATCATGAGGCCCTTCGAATTGTCCTGGATCCTTGCCTCATTGATAATAGTTGTCATTCTCAGTTGATCATTGTACAGTATTGTTGTTACTATGTACAGCATTCTCGTGGTTCTGTTCACTTTTCTTTGCATCACTTCATAGAAGTCTTTCCAAGTTTTTTTGTGATCATCTTGCTCCACATTTCTTAGGGCACAATAGTATTCCATTACGATCCTCTACCACATCTTGTTGAGCTCTGTTCTCTATTTCACCAACGACAGAAATAAGTGCTGCAATATAAAAAAGGCAGCATCCCCAGTTTCCTACTGCTAGCTCTCTTCCCTCCATGTCATCTACAAGAATGACACAGATAGCTTTTTATTTCGCTATTAAAGTAACTCCCATGTAGTAGTTGCTAGAAAATACTGATTATTTAAAACCATGCCGTGCTTAGAAATAATCTAGCTCCCTTCCAAATTTTCATTGGGTGGCATGGTGACAAAAAGCTATTATGATTCCAGTAATAATGATAGACTTTAGAGCAACCCAAGCGGTAATTCTACCCACGGACATCACCAGATAGTCAATATTGAAATCACATTGATATATACTTTGTAGCCAAAGGTGAAGAAGCTCTCTATAGTAAGTTAAAACAAAATATGGAACTGGCTGTGGCTCAGATCTTGAGCTTCTTATTGCAAAATTCAGACATAATTGAAGAAAGTAGGGGAAACCATCAGACAATATGGCTATGACCTAAACTGTGTCCCTTATGAAAAGGAAGTAGAGATGATAAACAGATATAAGGGGTTCAGTCTGGTAGATAGAGTGCTAAAGAGCTATAGACGAAGGTTTGCATTATTATACAGGACATAGCAACAAATATCATCTCCCCCCCCCCCAAAAAAAAGAAAAACAAGATAGCAAAATGACCGTCTGATGAAGTTTTACAAATAAATGAGGAAAAAAGGAAAAGGAAAGAACACATCCAATTGAATGGATGATTTCAGGAAATGACAGGGAGGGATAAGACCTTCTTAAATGAGCAATGTAAGGATATAGAAGAAAACAATAGAATGGGAAAGACAGGAGTCCTTTTAAAGAGATTTTTAGAGATTAGAGATGTCAAGGGAACATTTCATGCAAAAATGGGTCTGATAAAAGAAAAAATGGTAGGGACTTAACCGAAATAGAAGAGGTGGCAAGAGTGTACAGAAAAAAACTATACAACGGTGTTGATTTAGAATCTTGAACCCTAGAGACTACATTTCCCACAATCCCCTTCTCCTTTTCCTGTTTGTGTGGCTCTGTACGTGGGAGGAGTTTTGGGTGCTTTTTCTGCCCATTTGATCTCTCTGGTTCCATGGTGGAGGAGGGAGGAGAGGTTTTTGTTGGGGTTTTTTGTTTGGTTTTGCTAGCCTTACATCCTTATACTTCAAGATAAATATTTAATAAACATAATTAAATATAATACTTGGAGTACTGGATATTAATTTTAATCTTTACACAAGAAAGAATTTAATATCATTAATATCCACTATGCTGTGGTTACTGATCTAGAGACAGACATCCTGGAAAATAAAGTCAAGTGGGCCTTAGGAAGCATTGCTAACAATAAGGCTAGGAGGGGCAGCTAGGTAGCTCAGTGGATTTGTGAGTTAGGCCCAAAGACAGGAGGTCCTGGGTTCAAATGTGACCTCAGACACTTCCTAGCTGTGTGACCCTGGGCAAGTCACTTAACCCTCAAGCCTAGCCCTTATAACTCTTCTACCTTAGAACCAATACTCAGTATTGATTCTAAGACTGAAGGTAAGGGTTTTAAAGACAAACAAAAAAACCAATAAGGCTAATGATGGAATTCCAGCTGAGCTATTTAAAATCCTGAAAGATGATGTTGTTAAAGGGCTGCACTCAGTATGCTAGCAAATTTGGAAAATTTAGGAGTGGCCACTGGATTGGAAAAGATCATTTCATATCCCAGGCCTAAAGAAAGGCAATGCCAGCAAATATTCAAATTATCAAACAATTGTGTTCATTTCATATACCAGCAAAGTTATACTTAAGATTCTGCAAGCTAATGGGAAGAGGGTAGTAGGAGGAGAGGGAAAGAAAATGAATCATGTAACCATGGAAAAATATTCTAAATCAATTAATTAAATAAAAATTTTCAAATTAAAAAAATGATTCTGCCAGCTAGGCTTCAGCAATATGTAAAAATTACAATTAATATACAATAACTTAAAATATTATGTTTTATAGTAAAAGATTTATTAATAATCACTAGACAAAACAAAATAAAACCACTGCCCATGACTAATCTACCTGTTCAAACACTCTGGATCTTCTGGCACAGCATGTGGTCTGTGCAGGCATCTTCATGGCACCTTCTCCAAACAGTTCACTTTCTGGATTCATAGAGGTAGCATGTTTCTTATCCTGAAATTACTCTCAAAAGAATTTACAGTTTGCATTATAGCATAATAATACACCCCCCCCCCCTTGAGGAGAATATTAACAAACACAGGGGTCACTCAGGGATACATGGCCCAGGTATGAGTTATATGAATCGCTTGGCAAAGAAAATTAAAAGCATCAAGAAATCCAAATAAAAGAGAAAAAATAACTTCTGGATGAAATATAGAATATCACAAGTCTTATGTGCACTGACTTAAAATATTATATTTTATAAGATTTATTAACGATCACTAGAAGTAACAAAATTAAAAGGTAACAAAATAAAACCCTGGACCCATGACTAATCAAGAATGAACTTTAGGTGTGGTTGATTGAACTGAAGTTTGGTTGAACATTTATTTGTAAATGTACACTTTTATGCCAAAGGGACTGTCCCTAATTTGGCTTTCTGTCAATGCGCCTAGCAAAACATTGGTTTTGCTTTCTTTCTTTTTTATTTCTCCCTAACTACTGTAATTTCTTCTTAGAAATTGAATATTGTATACATCTATAGTTAAAAGTGTTTAGGACCACAAGATGATTATGTTAAATGATCAATGGGAAGACTAGTCTCCCAATGATCATCAGGGGGGATTGTGAATTTTTAAAATTACTCCACCCTACTCAGACATGCTTTAGGGGAAGATAAAAGTTGTAAACTCCTGATTGAACAATGAAGGTACTTAACTCATACCTTATAGCGAAGCTAGAACCTTAAGATAGGTCTATTTTTAGATCTAATACAAAAAGGTGTTAAGTACCTGTAAAGGTTAAATTAGTACCTAAAAGTTCAAGTAACTTACAAAAGACAAGCTTAACAAAGAGGTGTGAAATACTCAGAAGATTTAATCTAACCAGAGAAGGTGAAAACCAAAGAAGGTGAAAATGAAGAATGGGCAGTCCTGGAAAAAAGCGTCTACTGTGATTGGTAGATGTGAAAATTTAGTGACATAAGAGAAAAATCTCTTTAAAAGGAGACGAAGGAACACTTGAGGGACAATTGAATTCAGTTACAATTGAATTCAGTTTGGAGAGTAATTTCAGTTTGGAGTGAAAGAACCCAGCTTGGAGACAATCTTGTGATGAGTGAAAAAGACTGACTTGCTCTCCCTTCGACTCAAGCCTAGGCCATTTTTGCCTAGGCCTTTTTTTCTACTACTTGGCTCAGCCTGAGCCAGGGCAGTATTAATTAATTCTCTCTCTTTCCCTTAATTCCTTCTCTCTTTATTAATTAAAATCTCCATAAATCCCAGCTGACTTGGGTATTTTCATATTTGGGAATTTCCCATGGCAACCACTTATTTTAAATGTTAAGTCAAAACACTAAAAATTATCCTTACAGTTTTGGCATTTACACAGCTTGATTTACCAATGTCACTGACAAGAAGCAAAGAGAGCAAGACCAGGAACTCTACCCAATTTATCCTTTGTCTATGTCAGCATGTAACGACAGGAAGTTAGTGGGCTCCTGAGAAATGTAGTTCAAAGGCACAAGATTTCCAATCATACAAATATATGAGCTGAGAATTACCAGCAGTGGAGGCTGATTTTTGAAGAAGCAGAAGAACTTGAGACCAAATTGCCAACATTCACTGGATTGTGGAAAAACAAGTGAGTTCCAGAAAAAACATCTCCTTCTGTTTCCTTGACTACACTAAAGCCTTTGACTGTGTGGATTGCAACAAAATGTGGCAAGTCCTCAAATAAATGGGAGGAACAAATCATCTTATTTATCTCTGAGCAACCTGTATGTGGGTCAGGAAGCAACAGAACCAAATGTTGAATAACTAATTGATTTAAGATTGGGAAAAGAGTATGTCAAAGCTGTACGTTGTCAACTTATTTATTTAACTTATTTGCAGAGTACATTGTGTGAAATGCCAGGCTAGATGAATTAAAAAACAGAATTAGGTTATCAGGAGAAATGTCAACAATCTATGATATCTACCACTTTGTTGGTGGAAAATGATAAATGAAAGGAAAAGGATAAAGTGTAAAAGCTGACTTAAAGGTTAGCATCAAAACACTAAGATCTTGGCAACTTATCCCATCACTTCCTAGCAAACAGAGGGAGAAGATATGGAAGTAGTGTCAGATTTTACATTTTGGGGCTCAAAAATTACTTCTGATGGTGATTGCAGTGATGAAATTAAAAAATGCTTGCTCCTTGGGAAAAAAGCTATGGAAAATCTGAACAGCATACTAAATATTAAGCAAAGACATCACCTTGTCAACAAAAGTTTGCATAATCAAAACTAAGATTTTTCCACTTGCAATGTTATGATGACTATAAGAGTTAGACTATAAGAAAAACTGACCACCATAGAGTTGAAGTTTTCAAATTGTGCTAGACAAGGCTTCTGAGAGTCCCTTTGACAGCCAGGAGAACAAATCAGTCAATACCAAAAGAAATTAATAAATCCTGTTCATTGAAAGGACAAATGCTGAAGCTTAGTTAAATATTTTAGCCATATAATTAGAAGACAGCACTTATTAGAAAAGACACTAATATTAGGAAAGATTGAAGACAAAAGGAGAAAAGGGTGACAGAGGATGTTATATATGTACATATATATAATGTCATGGAAATAACAAACATAAGCTTGGACAGACTGTGGAAGACAGTGGGAGATAAACGAGCCTTGAGTGTTATGGTCCATGGAGTCTCAAAGAGTCGGGCATTACTGAACAACTAAATAACAAAAGATTTTAGAGCTAGAAGAGACACTGGAATTCACTGATTGTGGCCTCCTTATTCTACAGAGAAAACTAAGGCCCAGAGATGTTAAGGGTTTTGCCCAAGGTCACACAAATACAGTATTAAGGAGCAAAATTGGGATTCAAACCAGTTTTCTGATAACAATCTAGCATTGTTTCTAGTACACTATGCTGTCTCTTTATATAAACTTTACTTCTCATAGAGTCCCAGAAGCTCCTCTCAAAGAGAACTTATATACTGATCAACAAAAGATTTTAAACATTTTAAAAGCATAACCAAAGATTTTTCAGGTGATACATGGTCAATTGAAAATATCACTGACCTTGGAGTCAGAAAACATTATTTTTTCAAATCCACTCTGCCTTTTGCTACCAATGTGACTTTGGATGGTCTTGGCCTCCCTGGATTTCAGTTTCCCCATCTGCAAAATGAGGGGATTAGACCTAGATGACCTCTCACGTTCCTTCTAGTTCTCTAGAATCCTATTAAATAGGGACCACTTGGTAGGATGGTTAACCCATTTCTATAATGTTTATCATTAGACCCATGTTACCATGGGCATTTTTGATAGAACCTTTTCTCTGAGGAAAACTTAATTTGCCTGGTTTCTTTTTAGTAGGAAAAATAAATAACCTCAGTTCTGACACGATATTCAGTAAACGTATTTAAGAGAAACCACTTGGACCAGAAATCAAATTAGGAACCCACTCAGGTATAGAGAAGCACAGGCCTAAACATATTTCAGTACTTTATATTACTTTGTCTTTAAAGTTTCATAATCTCCATTTTCAACTGCAAATACATGTGCAGTGGCAGATGTTTTTTGTCCTGCATACCTAGCAATATCATTGAATAGAAGTGGGCTTAGCTGGGAGCAGAAAAGTTTACATTTGCATTTGGTCAGTGAGCTCAGAGCAAAAACAAATTTTTCCAGCTTCTAATGAGTTTTGCCTGTTTGAATTTTCTACCAACTTTTACCCTCCACCCCACCCCTACAAAAATTACTGAACTATGAGGCTCACTTAGACTTGCTCATCTGTCACTCCTTGCTCCTAGGAGATGAAAAATAACTGGAATTATGAGAAACACTTTCAGTATCCCTGGATGTCTCCTGTTGGTTTATGGTTATGATACTTTGAAAAAAAAAGGCAAATGATTCTCATCTTGTAACACCAGAACCAAAAATCTATGTCGGTAAAGAATTTTAACTATGTGCTTTATGTTCTAAGATCCCAGAGTTAGCCAGTGGAAACTTGTCTCCCAGTAAAAATAGTTGGCAAGGAATAGGGTAGTGGTTCCCAGTGTGATTGACTTGGCAGGAGGCTACCCTTTGGCCAGTATCCTCTGCCTTCCCTTCAGTCGTTATTGCAAAGGGTCAATTCCTGTTCCTATTCCTGTAGGTAGATAGGAGTGAAGGCCCTCGACTTAGATTTCCATTTCTTTAATAGAAACAAAAATTCCTGCCAAGATGAATCCTTGTCACTTTTTGCATTTAATTCTTCAGTTTACAAGAAAAATCTGGTGCCTTCAGGTATGAAATTTGCCAAATTGAAATGCACAACATTGGGTGGTTTTCCTTTTTGAAGAAGGAAGTTGACCCTCAGTTGTAGTGATTGTTACAATCCATGGTCTGCTCATCTTGAGGACTTTTTCACAATCAATTACCTCTGATCAGAACAGGAGGTTAGCTATCTGTAAAGAGAAAATGAGGTTTTATTAAAATCTTTCAGAATCTATGAAGCCTCTTCAGGGCCTTTTGACAGAACTCCTAAACATTGGTTGGGATGGGTGTTATCACATAGTACATTGACTGTGCTACCATTTCAAAACCAAGAAGCCAGCAACCTCAAGGGACCCATTTAGAAAAAATGGATAATACATTCACCAGAAGCAACCCATGTAAGCATCTTTTTGTTGGGCTACAAAATTTTGCATGTTCATGTTAAAAAGGAACATAAACAAATTCACCTTAAATATGAAATAAGTCCGGATCTCTTAGAACCTGCCAAATGAAAAGGTTGAGATAAACGGACTCTTCCATCTCTAAAAGCCTGAGATTCAAAGATGAGCTATTTAGTCACACACATTGTCCCTTTTCTATAGTCCATACCTGGGGATGGGGGTTGTTTTTAAGGTCAAGCTCTTTTAAAGTATCTTAGATGGGAATGCACCATGAGTTTTGTAAATGAGCAGATCAGCTATTGGTGTACATAAGCAGTATTAATACTATTGTCCTTATTATCTTAAATAACATGATGTGAATTTTAATATCCTTTTTATTAGTTTCAGATAGTGTTCTCTGAATTACAAATATGCCAACCCAGCTATAATTTAAGTACTTTCAAACCTCAGAAGTCACTCTCAACTCTTCTCCCTTATTTACCTCATTCAATCAAATCATGTTTCTACCTCCGTAATATGTCTCTTATCTGCCTCCTTGTCTCTATTCACACAGTTTGGTCCTTCCTTTATCACCTCTTGTCTGGACTATTACAGTAACTTCAAGCTTTGGCTCCCTGCACCCAGTCTTTCCCTTCTCTGATCCATCCAATACAGCTTACCAATTGTTTCCGAAAGTACAGTCTAACCACATCATTCCCTGCTTAAGAAGCTCCTCTGTTTTTATTTCCCCCTGTATCTAAACTCTGTTTTATTTAATTTTTCAACTCACCCTTTAAATGGTGAATTTAACAATCATCAGCAAACAGATATTTCAGTATGCAAAGAAGCATAAGGAAGGCTTATATAAGAAACCTTGAGCTTCAGGTATATTGGGTAATTTATTGAAAAAGAGAGAATATGTTGTGTATGTGTATATATATATATGTATATCATATATACATACATAATGTATATATGTACATTTGTATGTATAAAATTAAACACCTTTTTGCATGCCAGGCACTCTGATAGACCCTGTGAAGATTCTGTGTATATATGTGTAGCTGAGTAGTTACATACCTGCTTTCTTTGTTTTTTGTCCTTTTCTGCATTTTGTTTTGTTTTCTGGGCTTTTAAAAACTGTTTTATTAATACCATTTCAGAGTGTGTCGATCACTACTGTATTAGGGAATTAACTTGAGGGTTTTGTTGATGGAAAGATCAGATCAGCCAACCTCCTCTCTCTCCTTCCCCCCTCCTTTTCCTTCCTCCCTCCTCCCTTCCCCTGTCAGTTGGTTGTTCAGTTGGTATTACTGGAAATCAGCTCTGAGTGAGTATCTCGATATATCAGACAGATAACTCTCTCTTTGATAAGTTTAAACAAGGGGTTTTATTTAGGAGAAGGGAAAGGTAAGGAAGTTGATGGGAGAGAGGGTTTGGGTTTCCCTAATCCTACAATACTCCTAAATTGAAGAATAGTGGAATAGAGTCTTTGAATTGGGAAGATGGCTAACAAGTTTGAGGATTTTAATCACTTGAGTCTTGAAGGGAGAAATCAGTGAGAGCAGGATCTTTTTAGTCCTTACTCCTTCTTATCCCAAAAGCAAGAGACCTGCTCTCTGTTTTACTGTTCCTTGCTTCAGCCCTCTTTCCTGGTCACCATTCCATTACAGAATGCTTTCCTTGATTGACAGCTCTGCAGACCTTGTTCCTTCAGCTGTGCTGCAGGCTTTTTCCCATTCTCTCATCCATACTACCCACTATCCTACCAACCCCCATTAGAATTGGAATTATGGCAAACACTTTCATTATCCCTGGTTGTCTTCTCTTGTCTTCAGAGGGTTTTATAACAAAATTGTATAATCTAGGAAAATAAATCAACACATTGGACACATCTGAGAATGCCAATCTCATTCTATATCTAGTTCATCCTCTCTCTGTCAAGAGGCAGGAGTTATGTTTCATCAACCATCCCTTAAAATCACTATTATTTGATGCTTTGATCAGAATTCTGAGATCTCAAAATTGTCTTCCTTTATGTTGTTGTCATCACATAAATTATTCTACTTATTTCACTCATTATCAGTGCATACAGGTCTTCTCATGCTTTTCTGAATCTTTCATATTTATCATTTCCTCAGGTGAAAAAAATATTCTATTATATTCATAGACCACAATAATTTTCAGCCAGTCCCTAATTAATGGGCACCATTTTTGTTTCCAGTTCTTTGCTACCACAAAAAATGCTGCCATGAATTTTCTTCTACCTCTGAGGTCTCTCTCTCTATCCTTGATTTCCTTCTGGCTTAGACGTAATAGATACATAAGTGGGTCAAATAGAAATCCAGTGACTTGAGAAATAGTCCCAAATGGTTTTCCAAAATGATTGAACCAGATCATGCCTCTACCAACTGTACATTAGCATGCCTGTTCTACCCAACCCCTCAAAGAGCAACTGTTTTCTTCTCTTGCCATCTTTGCCAATTTGAAAGATATGAAGTAGAACCTCAGGATGATTATCATTTGTATTTCTCTTATCGTTAATGATTTGGCGGGTCTTACAGCCCTTCCCAAGATGTCTCTGCACATATCTTAGAGTAACCTATTCATGTAGATATTGTCTCCCTCATCGGAATGGAAGCTTGTTGAGGAACTGAATGATTTTTGCACTTTCTTTGGAACCTGCAGCACTTAGCAGTGATTGCAAGGCAGTGAATACTTGTTGGTTGACTCTCTAGCTTACATCTCTAGATTTGTTGCCCATTGTTCTCCTTCATTCACAATACATTCCAGTCAAAATGATGTTCTGTCCTTCTTGCCTGAGGCTTTGCTCAGGCCATCTATCCCCACCCCTGCAAGTACTTTCTCCTTTGCCTTCACTTCCTAGTCTCCCAGGCTTCCTTAAAAGCACAGCTCACACATCCTCTCTTGAAGGGAACCTATTCTGATCTCCCCAACTGCTGATGCCCTCCCCTCCAAAAATTACTTTATACTTAATTTTCTATGTAACTGCTCTTTCCCTTAGGTATAACATAAGCTCTTTGAGGTCAGGGACTACAGATTTTTGTCTTTGTATCTTCAGTGTCAGGTGCATAGTAGGTGCTAACAAATATTTGTTGAATGAATTGATTTGTAAGAATTATGAAATAAATTGATTTATGAGATTTATGTAGGACTTTCATCTAAACCCAGCTCAAATTATTTTCTGGCTTTGATGATTCAGAAACCCAAAATAAGTCCAGCTTCTAGAATCTGAAAACCAATCATAGTTGAGATCCATGTGCCTCCGGAATGCAGTCTTCATACTCTTATCTGGTTTAGAGTGGTACACTTTAACCTCTGGCATCAAGAACCTTTGGCATCATGAGAGACAGGAAGGGGAGGACCTTCCTTCAGGGAAGACTTGTTTATTTTGCATGGGTACTCTTGCTGAACTTTTTACTTGGGAGGTGAGGGGGGTACTAACAGAGTAGTCATTCATCTGCAAAGAGAACCTTCCTCTTTTATTAATCTGTCACCAGGCTGGTGAGAGGGAGGCAAAACCTGGAGGGTCTGGCACCAAGCACAAGGAATTACTCAAATGAGTGGTGTATTGCATTAGCATCCTCTCACTACTATAATTCTTTTCTCCCAGCTCCAAATCCCCCCACCACCTCATCTCCAAGAAGAAAAGAAAAAAGGTGAGGGAAAGAAGGAGACCTTCATATAGAGCCTGGAAGATCACTTGTTAGGGATGTTGGAGAGGAGCCAGCCTATTAATGCCAACATATAAAATGCTAAGAGATAAATTACTTTTGTCCAAATGACCCACTCCCTCTCTTACATCTTTCTCCCCCTCCCCAATATTCCAGTAAAAAGTTTCATTTTTAATTGTCTCTTTTCACATCACTAGTATTAAAAGAACAGTGGCAACTGGCAGGTCATTCAGGCTCACTCCTTGTTCAGAATCATAACCTGTCTAAATGAAGTGGCATTGTAAAGCAAAATGAGATGCCCATTAAATTGGCAATGAAATTCCTTTGATTTCCATCCTCAGAGTTGGGTTCCTGCAAGTTGGGCCTCTTTGAGGTTAATTGCTTTAGCGTCTCAGTAAAAACCATCCCAGTTAGTGGCCTAAGTCAAGTAAAGTAACTATGTTTGCATATTGAAAGGTACTGTCATCCAGATGAATGTCAGAACTGTGGGTGCTGCTCTATAAAAGCAGCTGGTAATTTTTAAGATGTAGAGTTCCATCTCACCCAAACCTGGTGACTCTTTGCTACCTTTTTTAAAAAAGATTTTAAAAATACATATTCTCAGGGAATGTCTCTTCTCCACAAAATAACTTAGGACAGTACATTCAGAACCATTTCAAAGCTAAATTGATTGGACTCATCAAGTGAAAGAATATATCCTTAAATTCAAATTAGAATTAAAATAGGTATGTGATAACTGTTAACAATAGAGGTAAGAGGAAGTGTGTATACTTTGTTCTTTGGTTTTAAATGGCTAGTAAAGTTGTAAGCTGCTTGAGACCTTTTCTTGGGTCCTGTAGAATATCTCATCCCTGACTGGACAGGAATATATTTGAAAGATGCCTGAGAGGCTTGCCCCTTTATTTTACAAATGGGGAAACTAAGGTTCCAATGGGAAAGTACCTTGCTCAAGGTCATACAAACTGTACAAAGCAGAGGTAAGATTTGAGTCCATTCCAATCTCCTCTGCACCATACTGCTTTTCAGAGATGGCACTCCATAAATCCTAACTCTTTGGCTCTGTTTTTTTTGCCTCTCTACATTATGTGAGTCCTTTCATTATGCTTGTGATCATGATAGGCCTTTTAGTGACAATTGTTTGCCTGAAGGCATCATCAGTGTGTACTTGTCTTTGTTTCATAAAGTTCATGTCTATTTTGCTGTTTTTTAAATGTTTGCTTCCAACCCACCAGTTTCCTTTTCCTTTTATCTTTCCTCAGAGAGCCTTTTCATAAGCTGCTGGTTCAAGGCCTTATCAAAGGGCAGACATTCCGTCTACCATCTGGCCAGTATCTGAAGAGAGAGGAAATTGATCTCACTGGTAAGAAGCAATATGGAACATTTGGTACAGGTGCAGCCAGAAAGCCTGAGAAGAAGAGGTGCAAGTCATGAATTTGTGACAACCTAGGATCAAGCTGTGCTGACCTTGCCATTCTTCAGCCTGACATTGTGTGACCCAGCAGAGCTCACTTAACCTCCCTAAACCATATCTTCATCTTTCCATGTGGGGCTTAGTTTCAACCCCTATAGGCATTTCCAATTCTAAAACTATAATCCGAATGAGTAGTCATTTAGTAAGCACCTATTGTGCCAGCCACTGTGCTAGGAATGATGGCTACAAGGACAAAGGAGACAATCCTTATTCTCAGAGGAAATTATGTGTTTGTCATAATATAGCACCCGAATTGATTTAGCAAGATTTTATTGTTTTATTGAGCTACCTCTGGCCAGCACAATTGGACTGCCCAGAAGCATCCCCATCAAACAATGTTTGACAGCCCAAAGGGGGCCTCATTTTGTACAGACCATGACAAAACTGAACAGAAAGGCATCATCATTACCTACCACCAAAGAGTCTCCCTCAGAGGAAAATGAGGTTCCCTAATAGGGCTTTACTTCCCTGAAAGCCCTGGAGAATCTTAAAGTAGCACTTTTTTTTAAGGCATTAGCAGGGCTCAAATAAACCATAGCATAAACACCCTTTCAGTTCCCAGGGCCTTAACCAAGCAACTGAATCCTTTCTCCCTCTCCCATCCATTGTTTTTCCCCTTCACTCCTTACCATTCTCTGTGCCTCAAGGAATATTTATTGATAGAATTTGGGATTGAATTCTTGCCCTAAAACCAAAACAAAAACCAATATTTATATATTCTTTCCTGCTCTTTTCCCCCCAGTCATTTACATGATCATGAAATTAGCTTTTACAGTGAACACAAAGGAAAATGCTGATTAAAGAGTGACTTTGCCACCCTTTTATATTGAAATAATTGTACTTCTTTTATTTGAGACAAATCACTTCCTCTCTGAGCACCATTTTCCTTCTCTATAAATGAGGAGATTGGACTGGATGGAGGTCCCTCCCAATCTGGCATTCTCTGCTTCTCCATCTTGTCATTGCCCCCAGCTCTGCCACATAGGCACAGGTTGTGTGTGCTTTGGAGTTTCTTCATTCATGACCTGAGCTCTTTTCAGTCTCAGACCCTGTGACTCTGATTCCTATAAGAAAAAGGTAGTAGATTAGGAGTAGAATTTTATTTGAAAAAGAACCCTTTTTCATAGTATAACACTGAGAAAAACTTCAAGATATCTATTATCTAAATAGATATCTCTTCCACTTTTCAACTTTCCCCATTATGGTTTCAGTATATCATGGTTCAGCATAAGAAGTTTTAAGACTTTTATTTCTGATTAAAAAAGGAAAATATAACTTAAAAAATTAAATAGGAATTTGAGGGGAATTTTGTGGAAGCCTCAGATAACATGTGAAGACCAGCAGACAATACATAAAAAGATTAAAATATACAGTGTGTATCTATATTAATATAATATATAATATTATATTTTATATATAGTAGTATAAAATATACATGAATACCTAAAATATATGTATAGTATTGCATATCAACATATTTTATCTTTTAATACCATATAGTTTCTTTTAAAATTAAAATAAGTAAAAAGTTAGTTTACCCAAAAAAACCCATAAAAGCCAGCAGATGACATATAAAGGCTAGAAATGTAGAGCTATCTTTAAAACTTTAGTAACTCACAAATGTATATAAGGTACACTTGTATATTTATATATATAAACATTAATATATAAACTGTAAACACCCCATAAAAGAAAAAGAAAAAAATGCAGATTCTTTTCTACTACAAAAAGAAGACCAAAACATTTTACACAACTTTACCAGATTGTATGGGCACTGTGCGATTTGGAACGAATGCCTGTAAAGAGGACTGTTGAAATGGATACTCTCAGTCTGACATATATATCCAACAATCACTTTTTTGTATTGGTTTGACTGAGTTCAGTCTTCCAGATGATATTTTCTTTCTCCTCTTTAGGTTCGGAACCTGTTCATGCAAAAACCAAAGAAAAGTTAGAGGTGACGTGGGAAAAAATGAGTAAATCCAAGTACAATGGAATAGATCCTGAGGAAGTGGTAAAGCAGTATGGAATCGACACTGTGCGGTTGTACATCCTCTTTGCAGCCCCTCCAGAAAAAGATCTCCTGTGGGATGTTAAAAGTACGTCATCTTGCCTTGAAATGTTGTACTTGTTTTGTGAGGTCAGAGATAGTCTTGGAGAGTAACAAGAATGATGAAAGTCCAGCATTCAGGGAGGCAAAGATCTTTTTGCCCCATACCTAGCCCTCAAGATATCGATTTCCTTCAACATTTGCCTCAGGGCTGCTCCAGGCCAGAGTCTTTTCCCTTCCAGAATGAGTCTGAGAAGTCTGGCCCAAACTTGAGTCAACTTCAACCTAAAGGACCTAGCAGAGGAGGTTTACTAGAAGGGAAACTTTCCCAGACCAGCTTCCATTTGTTAAATTTTTTATAGTTGGACTTAATATTTAATTGGTGGTCGCCAGGGATTTAATTTCTAAATCCTAATATGAATTAATAGAGTAGAATGGAATTTATGGTAGTTTATTTACAATAGAGTCTAAGATATAAGGAAGTGAGAAAAGGGGAGAGAGGGAGAAAACTCTGGCTTCCTCTGAGCCAGGTAGAAATTCTAAGGTCCTAATCAGGGAAAAGAATCTCAAGACCTCACACCTCCAGAAAGGCAAGGAAACTAAGTCAGCCTTTCACTCACCATGGTGACCATCTAAAAGAAAAGCAGTCTGAAATATCCTACACGAGCTCCTCCAGGGATCCAGTTCCACAGCCAAGTCCGAGTGCCCGTCTTCCAGTCCCTCCTCAAGTGTCTGTCTTCCATCTTCCCTCCAGCTCCGAATGACTGATCCTTTACTCCAAGCCAGGGTGACTGACTGTGTTCTTCAGTCTTTGTTTCCTCTATTTAAGGACCTTTTTCTCTTATGTCACCTCCCCTAAATTTCACGTCTACCAATCACAGCAGATGCTCCTCTCCAGGACTGCCCACTCTTTCACACGTGGGTCAAAGACCTCCCACTCAATGCATGAAATGGGTGTTTATACCTTTTTTATGGTTAGTTATACCTTTTATGGTTAGTTAACACCTTTTTTGGTTAGTTCACCTTTTGTAGTTAGTTAAAATGGGTAGATCTACTTCAAATACTGAGTTACCACCTTTTGGAGATTAAAATCTAAAAATGATTGTGGATTACAATTCAATCTTCCCAATAAAGGAAGATTCAAGTACCTTCATTGTTGCAATCAGGAGATAACTAAATCCAATCTTCACACATTTCACCCTCAGAAGAAATATACCATCCTTCAGGTTCTTTAGATTACAAATGACTTGACAAGAATAATTCTCCTAGGATTGTTTGGTTCCTGAAGAGACTATATAATAGCCTAGTTTTGTCATTACCAACTGTATGGTCTGAGTATAGAGATAGACTTGCCTAGGGAATGGGAATGGCAAGATGGAAGACCCTACATAAGTCACTAAATTTTTCCAGGCCTCATTTTCTTCATAAAAATGAAGGGTGTCATTTAGGTGATCTCTGATGTCTCTTCCAGTTGTAATGATCTATGATTCAACAGCTTTGTAAGTAAGGAAAAGAACAGAATTTGGGGGATTTGGCATATAGGATGCACTTTGAATGTTGGATGAAAATGAACCTCATTGTAATTTATTTCTATCCCCCTTCTCCATGGTGCATTGTAAGCAAGTGAAAGAACCACTAGACCAAGTGGTACTAATTAGCCTCTAATCTGACCTCTCTGATCCTCATGTCTCTGCTTTATAAAATAGGGACAGCTATTCTTCCACACCCTGCCCCACAGGATGGGCAAGAACATGATATCAAATGGACGTGAACCCTGTACAAAGAGAAAACTCATTCCTACACACGCCTTTTTCTGTTCATTTTTAACTAAATCTCTCTTGTTCTTTCCCTTTTCCTGGTGCTGACCTCAGCCGATGCTCTCCCAGGGGTGCTGAGATGGCAGCAGCGCCTCTGGTCTGTGACAACCAAATTCATTGAGGCCAGGGCTTCTGGGCAGGTGCCCACCCCTCATGTACTGAGTCACAAGGAGCAAGAAGAAGCCAGGAAGCTTGGGGAATACAAGAACTCCATCATCTCCCAGGTTAGCAAACTTTCGGAAGCCCTGATGGGCACAGGTCACAGCCTTGGTGTTTAACTAATTTTTGATGTCTGTAGCCTTCTTAACCAAAAATAGCTTTCCTTCAGTGGTCTCACTTCAAAATAGCCTTGATCCTACCTTCTGCTATTACTTAATGATCTTTAATTATTTTGGCAACCTCAACCATGTTGAGAGCTCTTTTATAACACCTTTTTTAACTTCCCCCCTTTCTCTTCCCCACTCCAGTCAATCCCCCCAACACACATATCATCAGGAGGGAATTTTCTATGGAGAAAATAATATTAAAGTTGCCTTTGAGAAGTAAAACACTCCAGAAGGTCTTAGAACCTTCTCCTTAATTATAAAAACTTGTACAAATATATTTGACTGTTAAAGACAAACAGGCAATTAATCTAAATAGACTTTTGCCAGTTACATTCTGATGATGTTACGACTGCCACTGAAGTCCTACTTCTGACACAGACTAGCTGAGGCATTGCTTTTCTGTTCCATGCCCCCAGGCAGTTCTCTAAATTGGAGAATGACTGATGCCCTCTGGTAGAGCAAGAACCCTTTATTCTTCTAGGCATTCTGTACAATCACAGGTCTTCCTCTGTCCTCAGAACCTAGAGTAGATCCATTGAGTTCAATGTGCTTGGGTAGATCCTCCCAACCCTGGAAGGCTTCAGGTAGCCGCCTAGTAAGAGACTGCATTTTTTTGACCCAAGAACCAACCTGGTTTCACTCAGAGGCATATCACCAGGTGAGCAGCTGAGTGATGGATTATGGAGATGTGGAGACTCAGGAACTCACAAGAATAATTATTAAAATCCAGAAGAGCCATGCTCTTGGAAGGAAGAGAACTGACCCCAGTGAAACCAGAAATCCTTGAAGTATTGAAATATTGTGAACTCATGAATTGTTACATAGTCACAGAATCCCATCTCTGACAGTCCCTGGGTAAATCAGGCAAGCCTCTGAACATGCTGCAGGGGCTTCATTTTCCTCAGACAAAATATGAAGTGTGGTCTAGATGGCTTCTGAGATCTCTTCTCTCTAGATCTCTGATCAGACCTGGGCTGTTAGTGCTGGAAGGGACCTTCATGGCCATCTAATCCAATCCCCTCTATCTTCAGATAAGGAAATTAAGACTCTGGGAAGGGAGAGAACTTTGACCCTGCTCTTCCAACTCTAAAATTAGGAGGTCTTTCCACTGGGCCATGACTTCTGTGAGTCCTGTAACAGCTCATTTCTCCAGATAAGTAACTTAAAAGTGTAGCTATTACATTTTGGCCATAGAGATAATATAATTTCCTAAATAAAAAAGAATATAGCAGTAAATTCAATAAAGAAGTCTTCTAGCCATCTTAACCAGATGGTTTGGTTTTTTGTTTTTTTTTTTTTAAGTATTATGACATTTAGCTGCTTTTAAGAACGAAAAGAAAAAATGTCACAAATTCTTGGAAGAAAGAACTTGAAAATTCTATAGATGTTTCCTTGCTGGGCATGTAGCCCATACCCAAAATTCTTCTGTCATCAAATTTAAGTGGAAAAAGATGAAAGTTGGTTTGTAGATATGCTGATCCAAGCTTTTAAGTTAAACCATTTTTTTCACATATATGGACCCAAATATACAATTGTATCAACGTGGAAATATTTCTCCTTCCTATCCTAAAATGGTTCTGTATTCAGGAAGGCTCTTTATGCAATGATCCTTCTTCAACTCTCTCTTTAATGTTCAGTGGAAGGTTACAATAATTTAATAACCTGAGTGATGCTTCAGCAATTATTTCATCATTAAATATTTATTTTCTGTGCTCCAAGATTTTTAATTTCTTAATACAGTGGACTTTGATGTTTTAGTGAATTTCACAACCTTGAATTTTTCAAAAGGTCCTGCTAAATACTAACAACATGGCAATGGGTTCAAGTCAAGAACACATATGATACCAGTGGAATCATGCGTCGGCCACGGGGGGTGGGAGGGAGGAAAAGAAAATGATCTTTGTCTTTAATGAAAAATGCATGGAAATGATCAAATAAAATACTATAAAATTAAAAAAAAAAGGTCCTGCTAAAGGTGAGAGTGGACAGAAAAACAACAACCAATATTTCATCAATTTTAATATTCCTCTTGTTTTGATTCCAGGTTTCCTAGATAAAGAATATTATCTTAACGTGATTGCAAATAATTTAAACCATGTGGTTTAAGAACATCCATTGAAGGATTTCTGTCAAGGGATATCTGAGTGACCACATCTTTGTTGTTAATTGTATTTTTTTCAGCAACAGCTTCAGGCCACCCAAATTATGGTTCACAGAGTTCTTGCTTACTAGCTAGTCTCTTAGATTAGCTGTTTTGGGGTGCTCTTACACACTTACTTGACATTATCTCCCCTTCATACAGACCACCTGCTAGCCAAATTGGCTTACTTACTAGTTCTCCTTCTAATCTAGCCTTCCCTTTCCCATCTCCAGGCCAAAAGTGAACTCCCTCTTCATAAAACCCTTATCTTCCCAAGGAAGGCAGTGGCTTCCAAACACGGAGATAGATATTCAAGAAATCAGATCAGGCATGTTTGAAGTTGTTGGAGAGGGCAGGACAGGATCAGGAAATGACTGGTTGTTGGTTAGATAATCAAGTTATTGATTTATATCATCAAAGATCCCATTTATCCTAATATAACATTTTTAAATAATCAAGAATTCCATAAAAGGTTTGAAATACATGTCAGTGGGGGGAGAATACAGGGTGATAAAGGCTCGAATCTCCCAAGACTTGAAATACAGAATTCTGTAATGAAATAAAAAGTCATTTTAGTGATAGTGAATACCTTCATTTTCACCTCTAGGTAACTACCCATTTCACAGAAGATTTCTTATTGAATTCTGTGGTTTCTCACCTGATGGGACTCAGTAATGCACTCTCGGTAAGTCTTCTGACTGTTCTGACTCCCTCCTAGCAGCTGCAGTGAGCATCCCCCAACCAGCCAGCTGCCTGTGTGAATTGCCTTGTGGCCTCTGTGCTCTGCCATGTCTCAAGTTTGAGAACGAACTTGAAAGCACTGCGCTTTGGCTTACCTGTGCTTAGAGAGGAAAATGGTGCTGGAGTTCTGACCTTCCCTGTGGTGTTAGTGAGCTCTTAGGAATGTGTGACATGCAATCACTTTTGTTTGTTTGTTTAATCCTTATCTTCTGCCTTAAATAGAAGGATACGGGTGAGGCAATTGGGGTTAAGTCACTTTCCCAGTCACCCAGCTAAGAAGTATCTGTGCCAGATTTGAACCCAGGACCTCCCAATTCCAGGTTTGGTACTCTATCCACTGGGCTACCCAGGTGCCCTAACATACAGTCAGTTTTATCGTTGTTTTTTAATGTGTCCCTAAGATTTTGGAGTGCTTTTGAGGCATGTTAATGTGCCCCTGCCTCTCTAATGAGTCCCTGCTGCCAGGACTGCTCCAGAGGCCCTCAGGCAGAGGCTGAATGAAGTTTCGGTTAGGAGGCTCTGGGGAAGCCATTTTCATTCAGGCCTGAAATACACCAAACAGCTAGGAAATTCTGAAATAAAACAATAAGTGAAGTCTGCCCTTTAGTAGCTTTGTTAAATATACATAAGTAACAAATCAAACTGTCTGCTTCTAGTTTGAAAAGAAAGGAAAAATTATGAAAAAATGCAGGGGCAGCTGGATGACTCAATGGCTAGAGAGTCTGGGGGTCCTGGCCTCAAATCTGGCCTCATACACTTCCTAGCTGTGTGACCCTGGGCAAGTCACTTAAACCCCATTGCTTACCCCTTACCACTCTTCTGCCTTGGAACAGATCCTTAGTGTTGGTTCTAAGACAAAAGGAAGGGTTGTTTTGGTTTGTTTTTTTTAAATACCTACATAGAATTAGAATTAACTGTAATGTTGAATCACTAAGAAGCACATTTATAAAAATAATAGGATTTTTAGCTTTAAAAATGTGCTACATGTATAATCTCAACTTAATCATAGAACTGCACATTTTTTAAAGTTGGAAAAATCCTTAAGTGGCCAATTCAGTTTTTTCATTTTATAAATAAGGACATTGAACCAAGTTTTTTTGGGGGGGAGGGTGGGGAATCATGTGACTTGTATAAGGTGACAGAGCACACACAGTATTGGCTGTCCTCACTAACACTATGTATTTTTAGACTTTAACTGGACCAGAGAAGTTGTCTCTGAAATCAGCCTGTTAGCAGTGAGCTGAATTCTGCCTTTACAGTTCTCAGTAAAATGGTTGTTTCTCTCCACAGCCTCTGTCCAAGCTCCCTGTGCAACTTACAAAATGAAATAGACTTGTCAACATAGTTTTCCTTTCCCTTTTTGTGCAGGAAATAATGTGCACAGCTTTTAAGTTTCGCCAAAGGATCCTAATTATTAGAATCCCGAGGGAGATCTCCGAGGCGTTCTAAGTGGGTCATGAGAATGACTGAGCGGGGTGTGATGCTCGCATGAGCACTGCTCCTCCCTTGGACCGTATCGGCGTCACCCATCTAGCTTTCTCCCTAGCCGCCCCCACCCTGGATGTGCCACCTGATCACTTCTGAAGTGAGCAGAGAACACCAAGGGAAGCAGAAGGGTCTCCTTGTTTCTTCTTTTACTTCCGGCAGCAGGTCTGGATGTCAAAGTCTGAGGATGCCCAAGAGGCTTTCTCTATGGTGGAGGCTCAGAGCCAGGCCCACAAGGCACATCCGAGTGCACGTGGCATGGGAAAAGATGGAAAGCACCAGAAAGAAAGGACTGCGAGGCCGAATGGGTCCCTCATCCCTTGGTCACTGTGTAGTGAATCCTTAGTGACCAATAGCTTCTTGGGGTTTTATGACCTTGTTTTCCTTCTCTTCCTTAGCAAGCTTCTCAAAGAGTCGTTCTACACAGTCGAGAATTTGAGGATGCCTTAGCCGCCGTCTGTGTAATGGCTTCACCATTGGCCCCCCACCTAACCTCGGAGCTCTGGGCAGGTACTGGAGACGTTCATAGTATTAGCAGGAACCTCCAAAGGACAGAACACGTTCATGACCTCGCGTGCAGTCACTTTCTGTCCTCCAAGTGGAACTTAACAGTAAGATCCTGTGCTGGGTGCCTCCCCAGCAGCATCTGGCTTCACAGCCGGAGCGGACTCTGGCACGCGGGAGCCGGGCCCCTGTGGGAGGACAAGTAGAGTGAGCTTCCACAAGGGTTTGTGTGAGCTTCGCTAATCCCCCGAGCACTCGATCCTTCCATGACTGATCCCAGGACCCCATTTAAGTGGGATGACCGGTGCATAATCCCTGTCTTTGGCTAGAGAACAGAGCCAGACATCACATCTCGGTAACTGAACCCTGCCTGCCGAAGCCCCAGATAGCACGGCTCACCATTAAATAAGAGCGTGGGATGAGTAAAACAAGTGGGACCATAGTCATTTGTTATTGCCCTGGTTAGCAGTTGTGTGTGTGGTGCATCCCGGTTAGTGAGGTGCTTTCATGCCCACCAGTCATGTGAGATTCAGAGCAAAGCATCCTGCGCCCAGTGTATTTGTTGCCTTTTCTTGTGGCACTTTCACTCGTCTGGCTTTTCCCAGGTCCCTCTGCGAAGGACTCGAGTCCAGTGTCACAAACCTGCCTTTGGGATATTTCCTGCTGGATGTCCCGAAGGAAACTCGGAAGAGACTTTATCTCTTCCCTCCATTTCTTCATTTCTGCCAAGATACCACCATCCTTCTGGCCATCCAGGCATCATCCTCCACTCCTTTTTCATTCCCCCCACAAGCTTTCATGACCCCCTTAGGATAAGATATAAACTCCTCCAGTTGGCTTTTAAAGCCCTTCACCAACTGGTCCCGGTCCCAATCTGCTTTTCCATCTTTGTGATAGACCCATCAATTTAGAGTTGGGCAGAGACCTTAATGGTCACGATTCCACCTGCTCATCTTAGACTGAGGCTAAGGGAGGTCAAGTGACTTGAGCCCTTGGACACATGGCCAGAAAGTATCTGAGGCAGGATTCGAGCCCAGATCTTCTGACTACCACTTAGTACTGTCCCCAGGGCCTATCTGCCATTCCACACTCATTCCCAGTGTCTTTGCACAGGCCATCCCCCGAACCAGGAATGCACACTCTCCTCACCTCTGCCTTTTAGAATCCCTTCTTTCAAAACTCAGCTCACCCTCCACCTTTTCTGAGCCCTCATTACCTTGTACTTATTTTCTGTATGTTTTGTATCTGTTCTGCACACCCTAAAATCGGCTCCCTAAAATCAAGGACTATCCATTTTTGTCTTTGTTTTCCCCATTGCCTGGCACTGCGTGTTATGGGTAATAGGCATTTAATAAATGTGTATTGACTGATTGACTAAAACCATTTTCCTTAGCTACTGAGGGCCTTTCCTAGCTCTTTAAAAAGTTCAGTATTTTCAGATTCTTCCTTTACTGGAAAAAAAAGTACTTTTGATTCATGAAGGATTTAATGCACATAAGACCCAGTCTCTTTTAGAAAGTCACTTCAAAAACTCAGGGTTTTAGGAATGGAGGGATAAATGCCTTTTTCTAAGCTATGGTCACTGCTAACTTTGAATCTTGGAATGCTAAGGAAAGATTGCCAACTTAATATTTTTTCAACACTAGCCCCAGATGTAGAAATAAAAATATAATATAAGGAGAAGGTGCTTTGGCTTCCTGATAGAATTCAACCATATTACCACTGGCCCCGTGTCTCTACAGCCACTTGATTTGTAGGGATTGTGTATTGACTTTAGAAGGTAGTTCAGATACTCCCAAGAAGAGCAGGCTGAGAAGCCCCACTTGCTGGAGAATGTCTGAGAGATTCAGCCTCAGGAGGCCTTCCCTGCTACCTCCTTTTTGAGCATAAGATAATCAGGCTTTGATAGGAACTTTCAGTGATCAGCCCCACAAGAAAAGCAAACAGATCACCCTGGGAAAATCTGTAAAAGGCTAAAACAGAACAACATGGAGAAATAACACAAAGCAAGAGAGATGGCTACTGATGGAGCAGTGGAGACAGGGTTGATCAATTGGGGTTTTCTTGGCAGAGATACTGGAAGGGTTTGACATTTTCTTCTTCAGCTCATTTTCCAGATGAGGAAACTGAGGCAAACAGGGTGAGGTGACTTTGCCCAGAGTCATACAGCTAGTGTCTGAGGCTTAATTTGAACTTAGGTCCTTCTGACTCCAGTACTAGCAATCTATCCACTGATCTACCTAGCTGCCCTTCTGTTAATGGTACTTCTGAGTAAAGGAGGAGAAAACCTTTCCTTATGGACTCTAAGGAAGAGCTGGGGCTGAGTGGTTTTTTTTAAAACCCTTACCTTCCATCTTAGAATTGATTCCATCTGTGTACTGGTTCCAAGGTAAGAGTAGTAAAGCCAGGCAATAGGGATTAAGTGATTTACCCAAGGTCACACAGCTAGGCAGTGTCTGAGACCAGACTGGAACCTGGAACTTTCCCATCTCCTGACCTGGCTCTAATCCATGGAGCCACCTAACTGCCCCTAGAGTGTCATCTTGAAAGCTCCTATTATGCATTTGGGAGCCCTGCCTTTCTCAGCTATGCCCCAATGTAGACATAGTTACACTGCTGGGAGACTTTGCTGCCCGAGTATGATAAATAAATATGGTTGAATCTGAAGATAATCACCATTTCAAATCTCTAACTGATGGTTTGGGGCAGCTAGATGGTCTGGTGGAGAGTGTGCAGGACTTTCTGTCAGTAAGACTTCAGTTTGGAACCTGCTCTAGACATTTACTAGCTGTATGATCCTGGATAAGTCTCTCTGTTCCTATCCTTAATGAACATAGATGCAAAAAGCTTAAATAAAATACTAGCTAGAAGGCTACAACAAGTTATCATAAGGATTATTCACTATTACCAGAAGAGATTTATACCAGGAATACAAGGCTGGTTTAAAATAGGAAAACCATCCACATAATTGACCCTATCAGCAGCCAAACTAATAGAAATCACATGATTATCTCAATAGATACAGAAAAAGCCTTTGACAAAATACAACACTCATTCCTATTGAAAACATTAGAAAGTAGAGGAAGAGAAGGGCCGTTCCTCATCAGCAAGTATCATCTGCAATGAGGTTAAATTAGAAGCTTTCTCAATAAGACCAGGAGTGAAGCAAGGATGCCCATTATCACTACTATTTAATATTGTATTAGAAATGCTAGCAGTAGCAATTAGAAAAGAAAAAGAACTTAAAGGGATCAGAGTAGGCAGTGAGGAAACTAAACTCTCACTCTTTGCAAATGGCATGATGTTATACCTAGAGAATCTGAGAAAATCAACTAAAAAGCTAGTGGAAAGAATCAATAACTTTAGCAAAGTTGTGAGGTACAAAATAAACCCACATATATCATCAGCATTCCTATATATTTCCAACCAGACCCAGCAGCAAGAATTAGAAAGAGAAATTCCATTTAAAATCACCCTAGACAATATAAAATATCTGGGAATCTACTTGACAAGACAAATTCAGTAGTTATTTAAACATAGCTACAAAACACTTTCACACAAATAAAACTAGATCTAAACAATTAGAAAAACATTAATTACTCGTGGGTATGACAAGCTAATATAACAAAAATGACAATCCTGCCTAGATTAATTTACTATTATACCTATACCAAAAAACTTTTTTATAGAATTAGAAAAAAATTATTACAGGGTTCATCTGGAAGAACAAAAGATCAAGAATATCAGGAGACCCAATTTAAAAAAAAATGTGAAGGAGGGGGGCCTAGCAGTAACAGAACTCAAACTATACTGTAAAGCAGTGATCATCAAAACAATCTGGTATTGGCTAAGAGATAGAAGAGTGGGTCAATGGAATAGGCTTGTGATAAATGGCAGCAACAAGATAGTGTTCAATAAACCCAAAGATCCTAGCTTTTGGGACAAGAACTCACTATCTGACAAAAACTGCTGGGAGAGTTGGAAAACTGTATGTGATAAATTAGGTTTAGATCAACTTCTCACACCTATACTAAGATAAATTCAGACTGGGTAAATGACTTAAATATAAAGAGTTTAATTATAAACAAATTAGGTAAACATAGAATAGTATATCTATCTGTCAGAACTATGGGAAAGGAAGGAATCTAAGACCAAGCAAGAGATAGAGAACCCAGCAAAATGTAAAATGAATAATTTTGATTATATTAACTTTAAAAGTTTCTGTACAAACAAAGCCAATGTAACCAAAATCGAAGGGAAGCAACAAAGTGGGGGAAATTTTTTTATAACAAAAACTTCTGACAGTGATCCAATTTCTCAAATTTATAAGGAACTCCAATTGACAAATGGTCAAGGGACATGAATAGGTAGTTTTCAAATAAAGAAATTAAAACTATCAATAAACACATGAAAAAGTGTTCTAAATCTCTTATAATTAGAGAAATGCAAATCAAAACAACTCTGAGGTACCACCTCACACCTAGCAGATTGGCCAATATGGCAGCAAAGGAAAGTGATAAATGTTGGAGGGAATGTGGCAAAGTTGGGACATTAATGCATTGCTGGTGGAGTTGTGAATTGATCCAACTATTCTGGAAGGCAATTTGGATCTATGCCCAAAGGGCGCTAAAAGACTGCCTGCCCTTTGATATAGCCATACCACTGCTGGGTTTATATCCCCAAAGAGATAATAGGGAAAAAGATTTGTACAAAAATATCTAGAGCCTTGCTCTTTGTGGTGGCAAAATGTTGTGAAATGAGGAGGTGTCCATCAATTGGGGAATGACGGAACAAATTGTGGTATCTGTTGGTGATGGAATACTATTGTGCTATAAGGAGTGAAGTCTCTCTGTTCCTCAGTTTCCTCATCTTTTAAAAGAGAGTGGTGATAATAGGACCTATTTGCCAGAGTTGTGAAAAATAGATGAATTTACATATATCAATATTATGCCTATCAGAATATTGGATGATAACTATTATAATTGTATATTATAAATTATATAATGGCTTAAAGCTTGAAATGTGGTTTACATCTATTATCTCATTTGAGCCTTGCAATCCTCTGAAGCATACATAACTATTATTATCCCTGTTTTAAAGATGAAAAGACTGGGACTGAGAGAGGGTTAGTGGCTTACCCTGAGGAGCACAACTAATAAGAGGCAAAGGTGGGAACTAACCCTTTCCTGACTCCAAGTTGAGGAATCTAGCCAATGGAATTTCTTTTCTTAATCCAAGAAACAAGATTCTCTCATCTGGTACCCTTGCTTCAGAATGTGGAAATAAACCCTGAAAACAATACTGTGGGCTAGCTCTCCTTCACCAAGTTATTCCTCAATGATCTTTTGTTTGTGGCAGGTTACAAACCCAGTATTAAAAAAGCAGTGAGCCTACTTCCTCAAATTTTGAACGTGGCACCATTTATCTGTTGTGATAAAGATTGACCATTGGTAAAGGATTGTGTGTCAGAGACTCCAGAATACCCATGTAAGCATCAGGCAGACCCTGTGCTGACCTGTCCTGGGGCTCACTCGTCTGTGGTCATCAGTGACTGACCAGCCAGCCACAATTGAGTGTGGCAGCAGCAAGGCCACCCAAGTGTCTTAGTTTTACTGGGAAGCCTGGAAGCAGATTTGTTCTTTTCTCTCTGGATCTGCTTAGGAATTTACATGAGAATGCAGGGTAGCAATTCTGTCAATATTGAATTGCACTGGACTTCCTGCTTGCCTTTGTGTTTAGATAGCATGGCATTTTAGGCTGCTGAAATTCCAGAGGAGCTGTTTGGGGCTGCCCTGACCCAGGAGGAGCTTTTCATATTTAGATTTTTTTGAGCTCACAGACTCTGCCTGGTGTGCAGAAAGCTAAGGGTTCCAGCAGCCTGACCATCACCAGTCCAATACTGCCTGCATTTATCTTCTTTAGACAGCTGACTTCCCCCTTGTCTGCTTAATTTCATTTATTATATCCCTCAAATAGCAAACCTTTTCTCATTTATCTTTTGACAATTCCAAAGGTAACTCACCAAAAGTTGGTGTCAGTCAATCAAGCAGCAAGCTTTAATTTAGTGCTTACTGTATACTATATACCAGGCACTGTGCACTATATACCAGGCACTGGAGATACAGTGAAAAAGTAAAACAGAGAAGGCGAGGTAGGGGGGAGAGAGACAGACAGGCAAATAAGAGAGAGGGAGAAAAGAGAAAGATCAAGGGTGGGGTGGGGGGACGAGAGAATTGAGGGAGAGGGAGAGGATATATTAAGCACTTACCGTGCTCCAGGCACTCTGTTATGTGCTGGGATTTAAAATACTAGCCAAAACCCCAACAATCCTCACCCTCAAGGAGAGGCAGCATATGAAAAAGAGCCAGAAAGCAAAGTTTGAGAGTGGATGGAAGAAGCTTATGTGAGGGCAAGATGGAAAAATCTGGAGAGTCAAGAGCAGAGCCAGGAGAGAAGTATAAATGGCCTGGGTACTTCCTTCAATGAGCCGCACTCCTGGTTTACTGCCATTTCACCTATTCTGAGAAACAATGATTATGCTATCATTGGAAACCCTTTACTGCTTGAACAAAATCTTTCTGTTCACTGAGGACCAAAAGAGAAAGCTACACTTGGCTTCCCTCTAGGGCTAGTTTCCTGCTCTGCTAAGTTCTAATTGTTTTTGCTTCTCTCATTTCTGCTGTGATATGAGAATGAAACACCTTAGAAAGACAGATACTGAAAAAATGTGTTCTTTTTGAAAACTTTTTTGTTAACAAGCATTAATTAGGACAGCTTGAATGACCCTGGGCAAGTCACTTAATCCCATTTACCTAGTCCTTACCACTTTTCTGCCTTGGAACTATTACTTGGTACTGATTCTACGACAGAAGGTAAAGCTTTAAAAAAATAAAATTTAATTTAAAAAGGCATTTTTTTCCTCCCTCCCACCCACTCCACTTACTGGAAAAAAGAAAGAAAGCATGTTGAGTCAAGCAAAACAAATTCCATCCTTGGCCATGTCCAAAAATACTGTCTCATTCTACATCTTGAGTTCATCCTCTCTCTGTTAGGCAGTGACTATTATTCTTCATCAGCCAACTCCTGGAATCATGGTTGGTCATGGTATTGATTGAGGTTCCCTAGTTTTTCAGTGTTGTTCATTTTCACAATGTGATTATCGTATAAATTGTTCTCCTGGTTCTGCTCCCTTCACTCTGTATCAGTTCATACAAGTCTTTCCCTAAAATTATCCCCTTTGTCCTTTCTTACAGAACAATAATATTCCATTATATTCATGTGTCATAATTTGTTCAGTTATTCCCCAAGTTGATAGTAACTAATGATAGTCACTAAGTTCCCCTAGTATCTGGCCCAGTTCTTTGGCTGCACAAAAAGAGCTGCTATAAATATCTTTGTACACATTGGAACTTCCCTCTATTTCTCTGGGGTATAGGAGGCAGTGTGTTCTGGAATTAATATGTTTGAAAATGTGGACTTTTTTTTCTTTATCTAATCAGTCTGACTTTGTGTATTGTTTCTTTTTTTAATAATAAATTGAGTTGAGGGGCAGCTAGATGGCTCAGTGGAGGAGAGTCAGGCTGGAGACAGAAGATCCTGGGTTCAAATATGTCCTCAGATACTTCCTAGCTGGGTGACCCTGAGCAAATCACTTGTCTAGCCCTCATTGCTCTTCTGCCTTAGAATGAATACACAGAATCAATTCTAAGATGGAAGGTAACAGTTTAAAAAAAAAAAAAGGACATCCTATCTCATGGAATGACTACCTTCATTGACATCTCTGCTCCAACTCCTGCAAAGCCCCATCCAGGCATGACAGAATTCTAGCCATCAGATTTTAAATTTACAAGGCAGTGGGACTTTGGAGATTAAAATGTGAATATATTTTGGGATTGGGCTCTTGTGTTTTGTTTTTTTATCACTCTCAGGACTTGTTCCTGCTGTGTAGCATCTTTATTTTCAAGATGAGTGATAGAGAAGGTTGCAATCACTACACTATCAGTCATAATGCAGAATAACTTTGCCCTTTTTTGCCTTTTATTTATTTAAGAAAACAGCTTATAATGTGATATCTTTGTTTCAATGTACTTTTGTTCTCATACAGCTAGCAAAAATAATATGAGAATGGCTATAAAGTGAATAAGGCATTTTGGGATAGAAAGCTCAGAAATTATTCTTCTAATCTTCTCCTTAGGAAAAAAAAGAAATTTCCTAAGAGGCATTCTCCTTGATGACATATAGAATTGAAGACTGTCCCCCAAAGAGAATTTCAAATTAATATTGGCAAATATAGTAAACATAAAAGAGAAGTAATGATTCAATCAGTATTATAAAGCACAGAACCCAATACTAAATGGCATGAGATGCTTCAAGAGTTAATGCCGCCTTTGGTGAGAGAAGCGTTCATGGAACTGATCTTGGCAGTCTGTAAACATTAACAGGATGAGGAAATCTGTTTCCTTCCTGAAACCCTGTATCTCCAGAGCACACAGATACTCTCACTAAATTGTGAGAGGTTTGTTGTTTATCCTAGGAGAGCATTTTCCCATCCAGACACAAATTTAAGATGCTTGCTTAAAGGAGGCTTCACGTGTGCAGAAGCTTTCGAGAGAGATGGCATGTTCCCCTCTTCTCACTAGTTGCCACAGAAGGCTGGAGAAAGAGGAGGAAGGGGAAGCTCATGTACAAGACACCAGTTCATAATTGGAAAAGATTACTGTTAGAGCCATTCAATTCAAGAATATTAAAATACTGATCTAGATATTGCAAAGCATTTTATCATGTCATTCATTCAATAAAATCTTGTTGATTACTTGCTACTCTATGAATACAGTCTTATTTGGATCCTGGTCACCCCATTAAAATCATTGTTTAGATTGGGATAATCTGCACAGTGACTTGGCCATTCCCTTTGAAAATATATGTGTAAGATGTATACATATAAGTACGTCTTTGTTTATATATGTGTACATAAATATATGTGTGTATATACACATATATACACACACACATTTTTATACATTTCTTTTCATCTGAGACTCCTTTGGACTTGACTTAATGGGTCTAGATCTCTAGAATGAAGGTCATTCAGTCAATAAGTTACTGAATCTCCTACGCCCTTTGTATGGGAATCAGAGTAACTGCATCAGCGTCTAATAGACACAATACACACTGTGTCACATACCCTAGAAAGTAACTATAAAGGACTTCACTTTGGTATTGGCCTTTTCACACAGTAAAAGGAATATTGAAAAACTTTCCTTCAAGGTCCATCACCTCCACCAAGCTTCCCTGATTCTCTTCATCCAAAAAAAATTCAGAAGTTCTCGTCTCCCCAGGTCTTAAATAATGAGTTTTCCTTGTGCCTTCTCTCTGCACTTAATATGATCATTTTGTGTAATTTATTTGAATGTCTGTTTTCTATTTCTACTCCATGAAAGTGGCTATTGTGTCACTTATCATCATATTCCCTTCAGTATAATCAAATGCCTTATACATAGTAGACACTCAAGTGTTTCTTGCAAGATATATTCAGTATTTTCATAAATGGGAATTATAAGACAGTTTCTTCTAAAGAAGTTCATCTACCTTGAGAATGATGACTTCTTTTTTCTTATTTGATTTGATTTTTCTATTTTATTTTTATTGTCATACAAAATACACTTCCATATTGGTCATTGATGTAAGAGCACACTCATACAAAACCCAAACCCCCAGGTAACACCATAAATACACTGATGTGAAAGACGACTCCAGTTGCACTGGCTTTGGAACCCTGGGAAAGTTGTCATACTCCCTCTGCCCTGTAGTGTGCTGATGGATAAAATGAGGATAGAAATGCTTTTACTGCCTATCACACAAAGCCTCTCTGCCTCGTGTGAGGAGCTGGCTCTATCAATCCAAAAGCCCCATGTGGATTTGAGTTGTTGGGCTGCTGTATCTCTCCCACTGCTGCCCCTGAGCTGGGGGCCCCTTGTGTGCAGCTGGTAGTGATTTACACATGTGGTGCAGAACAGCTTTGCCTACTAGCCCTTCTGGAGTGGAGAAGTAGAGGGCAAGAGCAGCTGGAGGATCCCAGACCTGGAATCAGCTCTCCTGGAAAGAATGAACCAAGCTCTCTTGGAGGCAGTTGGCCACCTCCCCCAGTCCCACCACCCCTCTATGTGTCCATGGAAGCACTGGTCTTTGCTCCTGTCACCCCCCTCCCATCTATAGAGGAACACTCATTGAACATATAAATGTATAGGAATTTATCATCAAGAATCAGCTTGTATCTTTCTGCTAAACAGAACAGACCCGTTTCAGACCCGAAACTTGCAGTGTTCTAATATGCTGTAATCAAAGAAGTCCTACTTCGTATTTGAAATTTGGCCTGACAGGCCAAAAAAATCAGAATTTTTTTAGTTGAATATTTAAAAGGATCTACCCAACAGGTCTCTTTCTATTCAGGGTCCTTTCCCCCATGTTATATCCTGCTCAGCTGCCACACAGACAGGGGAGATTCCACTAGAACTACATCCAGTAAACCAGAAGAAGTTTGATTTTCCTCTGGCAAACCCCATAAGAAAGTTGTAGAATGGTTATGAATGGCATTGCCTTAGGAAGTCAGGAAGTCACCTCCTTCTGATTTTGCCAGAGAGCCCATCTCCTGGACTTGGGACATTTTCATTAGTGGGCCTAGAAGGGCAGGTTGCATGGCATCCTAGAGGCTCATGGTCCTATGGCAGCAATGCCTTTGTTGCACCATTCAGGTCTGAGATCCCTCTAGCAAAGAGAGTAGTAGCTTGTCTCCCCTTTCTTCCTCAGAATATCTGGTCCAATGAAATAGAAGATTCCAGTTCTTTTCAGCCAGGCTGTAGCAGGATTCATCTGAGCTGACTTGGCTTATTTGTTTAGAGCACCATGTTAATGAGAAAAGTCCACTCAAAGCTTTGCTGCTGGTTCTAATGGATTGGGTGTATCAGTGATTTGTTTTTTAGAAGCCAGTTTGAGATCTTCATTAATTCAAAATGCAGGTACTCCAAGTATTTAACTACAATTTAACTAAAATTCCGTGTTCTCCTCAACCGAGAGGTTAAACTCTCCAAACTCACCAGGCTGGTGAATGATTACTAACAGGATAAAATCAAATGAACTGAATTTTCCTTCCCCTTTCCTAAACCTCCCTTCTCAAGTGGAGATGCAAATAAATGGTGAAATAACTGACAGGGAACAGCCAGATGGCTCAGTGGATAGAAAGTGAAGCCTGGAGATGGGAGGTCCTGGGTTCAAATGTGGCCTCAGACACTTCTTAGCTATGTTACCTTGAGCAAGTCACTTAACACCCCCAGCCCCACTCCTCTTTGCCTAGCCTTTACTGCTCCTGTGCCTTGGAAACAATACTCAGTATTGTTTCTAAGACAAAAGGTTAGGGGTTTAAGAAAAATTAGAACTCTCTGACAGGCCTGGCAGCCAGAGTCAAGACATCTAGCACCAATGATTTAACCTACCCCTGGATAATTGGCTTTCCTTTGTGCTGTGTTAATTGTTTGGCTAGAAAATACTTTCAGCCTCTGTTTCTAGTTTTACTGTTTTACGAGCACATTTCCTTGCATAGTTATATGTTTCTTTGTTGGACTACTTTGGCAGATTCTCTGAATTAATAGAGACACATCCAGATAAACCCATCGGGGCTTTTCTGTGCTTTGTTCTTGCTGACTATAGAAACTTCTCCCAAGAAGGCATGTTTTCACAGGCTTCCAGTAAATGAGCTTTTTTTTAAATGCCTATGCTGTTATCCTATACAAATTTCTTTGTGTAAGCTTAGAAGATGGGCAGAAAAGCAGCCTATCATTCAATAATCATAATCACAAAATAGCACTTTCTATATGCCAGGCTCTATGCTGAGGGCTTTATAATTGCTCTCTCACTTGATCCTCACAACAATCCTGGGAGGTAGATGTTATTATTATTATCCTCACTTTACAGTTGAAGAAACTGAGGTAGGCAGAGATTAAAGGACTTGCCCAGGATCACTCAAATGGGAAATATCTGAGGCCAGGTTTGAACCTAGGTCTTCTTGACTCCAGGGCTCACACTCTAAACTATACCAACTCTGCATTTTTGCACTATTATTTAACCAGTTAATTTCCATGATTCCTTTGTAAATGCTTATATAATTGGGAATGTTTCTTGATACAATCTACAGAGAGACAAAGGGCAAGCATTTTCCTTTGGGGCTGATACCAGGCCATGATCACAAGCGATTACAGAATGGCTTTGTTCCCCTCTCTACCATTTGACTTATGCTAAGTTAAAGAAGTTAATTTAGATTCAGTGACAGGACTGTGAGGCCTGCTTACCTTACAGAAGAGATAGTAAGAGAAAGGTAAAGTAGAATGTAAAAGGCATCTGAAACAGGGGACTAAATTTAGCCTACATTAATTTACCTAAGTCAACAAGTGAAATAATTACACGCAAGAAATGAATGAAGACAAGGGGGCTTGTTCCATTATGGCCTGCTCCCCAAAACACAAAGGCTTTGCTTCCTCCAGCAAAACTGCCTAGTAAGGATTACATTAAAATTGTGAGCCTTGGCCTCTTGTAATTTTCTTTTATGACACAATATTCCAGTTTCACAGAAATTGTAGCTTGCAAAAAAAATCACTATCTGTTACTTAAAATTGGAAAGTAATGAGTGAAAGTCCCTACTTGAGCCTCTATAATACTTAATGTGTGATCCAAAATGACTAATATGGAAAAATGTTTTACATGATTGCACATGTAAAATCTGTATCAGATTGGTTACCCTCTCGGGAAGAGAGGAAAAGTGGGAGGATGGAAAGGAGGGAGAGAATTTGGAACTCAAAAAAATGTTTTAATGTTAAACTATTTTTAACATGCAATTAGGGAGAACATAATATATTATTTTTGAAATAGATTTAATGTGTTATCAAAAACCAGGATATTACCTCCTCAAAATATTCTTCTGGCCAGTATTAAATCAGTCTGCCTCTGGGTAAAATATTTTTTATCATGCCAGATGTAACAAGCCTTCTGTTTGCTAGACAATTAAGAATCTGTCTGCTTGGTGTTACAGGTCTGGCCCATGTGAAGAACAAGCTGTGCAGCCATTATGACTGGAATGCCAGTGTACTCCATCAGTCTTGGCCCGTGGTGGATCTGCAACCCAAGCAGCAGCCCGACATGGTGGAGATGGCGATTCTGGTAAAGAAGGATGTCTTCTTCCCTACCCTTGGCTGGCAGCAGCCAGATTATATGGCATATTGATTAGTCCATATTGCTGCTCAATCACGGCTTCTTCTGTATATTTTGTAATATTTGTATCCTATGTATTTTGCTGGGTGTTAGGGATCTGGTTTTAGACCTCCTTCCAACTGAATTCTCCATCACAAGTCAAATAAGTAGGAAATCTGTGTCTTCCTGGTCTTTGGCCCAAACCAGCATGTAAGTTATAAGATTCTCTCTGTCACGTGACCACATACCAATATCTTCTCTACGATCTCTCCTGCGAACAATGCATTGGGAAGAACAAAAGGGAATCTCCTCACAGTAGCTATTCCAGACCTTCTTGTCTCCATCCTCAAGCTCCCCACCTCTCACTGAGGACCTCTCCTCGTGCATGACTGACAAAATCAGGACTCTTTTCTGAGAGCTCCCTCCTCTCTTCTCTTCGAAGATCTCCCATCACTCCAGCCCAGGCTCCCTGGATGAGATGATGGCAAACCCCTCTACCTGCCCTCTTGATCTCCTCCCCTCTTCTCCAGGAAATCGCTGCCGCCATCATCCGTGCTTTCTATCTGATCTTCAGTCTTTATTTTCTGGCTTCTTCCTGTTGCCTATAAACATTCTCCATAGCCCTGACCTTAAAAATCTTCACTCTAGATCAACCTTGCCTGCTTGCTCTCATCCAGTACTTCTCCCTGGCTTCTCAGCTAGCCTTTCTTCAAGCTGTCACCACAAATTTATTTTATGAAGATAGTAAGATATATCTAGTAAAGATACTTTCATCCAAATACCACAGTATTCTAATGCGATCACTACAACAAAGGGGAAAAGAATATTTACAAACTCTTTTGTTGGGTAGGACTGGAGACAGTGTTCAGTTTGTAAAGTACAAAATCTGCAGCATGTTACCTCTATATAGGGGTAACACAGGTATAGACCCAGGCCAGGTTCTTCCTCCCTACTCTGTGCCTGTTCAGGTTCGGCCTTCAGTGCCTGGAATGCTTTTGCCCTCACCCTGACTGTCATGGCTTCCTCCTAGACTCTTCGCAAATTCCAAAACTCCCCCTTCAGTAGGAGGCTTTTTTCCCGTTCACTTCCACCAGCACTTTCCCTCTGAGATTACCTTCTAACATGTAGTTATCTGTATCTTGTCTCCTCTGGTAGACTATGAGCCCCTTGAGGGAGGAGCCAGGGTTCTTGCCTTCCTTTGCATCCCCGGACTCAGTGCAGGGCCCAGAACAGAGTAAACACTTCATCGATACCTACTGACTGCCTGCCTGCCTGCTTTTCACCCTGCCTCTCCTTCCTAGCCCAGGGCATGGGGAGGTGGTGGCAGAAGGAGGATTTGGTCTAGCTTTCTGTCTCCCAGAAGAAGTGCAAGGGAAGGAATAAGGGATGGAGTGCATCTACTCTATTTAGCCTCCTGCTTCAGACTTTCATCAAAGGCTTGGTCAGGGAGGACCCTGAGGATCTGGAGCCCCTTCCCTCCTACCCCAGGCCTTCCTCCAACGGCCCTTCCAGACCCAGCTGGGTACTGAAAACGTAGAAGAGGACGATTTTCAGAGCACTAAGTACTCGGCAGTTTTTAGAGTAGCTCTACAGTGGCAGCCTCTCCTAAGCTCAGAATTCCTTTCCAAACAGATGAATTTGCCCTCTACTCTAAAATCTTCTCTGACATGGAAGAGGGGGCCACAGGACATGATCGCTTTGGCCTTGGAAGATTGGCCTGTGATACAGCATTTGGGTGTGGCCTATTGGGGCACATCGGGAGGAAAAAATCAATCGATGAGCATTTGTTATTAGCATTTTCCTAGGTGCCAAGCATTGTGGAAACAGGCCCCAGGGACAAGTGTGTTCATTTGCCAAGTGAGACTAAGAAATCTGACCACCCAGAGACTGCGAGCCAGAGAAGGTCAGCCCTTCTGCATCTGTGTCAACAGTGGGCTGAGCAGAAAAATCAATATTTGCAAAGAAAATGTTTATGCCAGGAGACTGCACGCCTTCACAGCTGCTCTGTTTCTAAGTGCCTTTTTTCCAACCACGGCTGCTATATCCTCTACACCCCCCCCCCCCCCCCCCCGCTGTCCATTCCTCAGTGAGGCTGGGGACCCAGCGCTGTCGCTTTGGACCCTAACTGAGGTGTCAGCAGGAGCAGTTAGTGCCTGTTGGGCACTTTCCCATGAGAAGCCTTCGGGCCTACGAATCTGTCCAGTAGCGCAGAGTCACCTCTGAGACATCAGAGCTGTAAAGGCCCTCTTCATCCACTGCGATGGCTCATGGCCTTTGGCAAGATGTTTCGTGAAAGGGGTGACTCAGTGAGGCCAGTGCGCTGACTGGGCCAGAGTGGGCTTAGCCTGAGGAGGCACCCAGAGGGCATTTGCACATGAGCGTGGCCTATGTGTAGTGGACCAAGACGGGAAGGGAGACTGTTAGAACTTGCTGTTCCAAGGGATTTTGCTTTCTTCCCAAAGTGCTGAGGTTTCCCTTCTACCCAGAAAACATCAGCTATTCGTATTTCTGCTGCCCAGATCCCTTGTTCCCTTCACATACAACTAAGGAATCTGGCCAAGTCTTTGCACACATTTGGGGCACAATAAATGCTTGTCCAATGGAATTACATGTCTTTGACATGAAATCTAGGCTTTTAATCCCTCTCAGCTTCCCTGAAAAATAACAGTGCCTCGGAGGCCCAAGATAGACATCAGAGACCCACGGATTCTGCTTATGGCCTCCAAAGCTCTGACCAAACAGGGGAGCTTCAGAGAGTGCACGGTGGGGAAGACTTCTGGGTAGTCCACCTATGTTGGCCTTTCTTCAGCCACACCTATACTCATAGAGCCTCAGCACCATCTACACTCAGAAAGGGCCATAAAAGCACCAAAGGGGAGTTTCAGTGAAGGGTGGCAGAACCACAAGACCCTCCTCCATGCCTTATTGCCCGGTGGCCAGCCTTAAGCAATTGGGCTCCTCAGTCTGACATGGGAGATCAAGGTTTGTGTGTTTAGAGGCCATAGTAGCTGTGGATGGTACCCCTGCTCACTGGAGACTATCCTGCAGCCAGCCTTCTGTTCTTGGCTGCTTTCCCTGGGGCAGGAAAGGAAGGTGAAATCAGTTATTCTTGGCTACATGTATTTGATGAGAATTGGGCCTCCCAAAGCCTTTGGGGCTCCACAAGAAGGCATTTTTCTGTAATGATGGAAGGAGGTGAGGAGCTGCCTTGAACTTCTTCTGCTTCATGAGAAGGATCTTGATCTCACAGCCCATGCAAAGCATTCTAAGCTCCCAGCCTCTGGCCGGGCCCTCCACATCCCTGCTACGTGATGCCTGGGCTCTGGGATGTAACTGGTTTGGGTTTGGTTTGTTTTTTTAATTTCACCACAACGTTGTAGTGTTGCACCTTCCCTTCTTGTAAGAGTGTTCGGCCTTCCAGAACATTCAGTTCATACATGCCTACGTGTGCATGGCCTCAAGGTTGGTACTAAGAATGTTCCTACTCAAATGATGAGTGAACCCATGGATAGGAGTTGCGATAAATCTGTGATAAAGAGGAGCCATGGCACAAAAGGTCTGAGCATAATCTGTTTATTGGCAAGGCTAGCAGGTACCAGTAAGGGAGGTCCAGGGCCCCTCAGGGACCAGAGACCCCTTTGACAGTCAGGGCAGCTTTTCACTCAGTTGAAAAGGCACCAGGCTGTGGAGGGAACCAAAATAGTCCAGTGACAAAAACTAAGACTGGAATTGGTCCACCATGATGTAGTCTTGCTAGAAGGGGTCTTCCTGAGTCCATGGTAGCAGGGGGTACCCACACAGTTACTTCGGAACATCCTTTGGGAAGTCTCCAACTCACCACTCATACCAGCGCAGCCCAGGGCTAGTGAAAAACATCTTTATGGTCAGGTTAAATCATCCTTCATCCATCTTCTCTGTCTCCTTCCAATGGCACGGCTGCTACTGAGTTCCATACGTAGTCATCTAAAAAGCCTCACGAGGCCTATACAAAATAGCTCACTGTAAGCCTCGAGAACGTAGTTACAATGGCTAATGCTATGATTGATAAAACTAAACCATAATCGATCAATAATCGGTACCTGGTAATGTCACGTCCATGCAGCAGGGCCAGTCACAACCAATCTACGCTTGCCCATCCTGGGCAAAGTTTGTCATAGAAGGCCCAGCCAATACATTCAGACCTTTCCCAATTTTTCTCAACATTTTGAAAATACCAGTGAAGCACAGTCTCCACCGATCATCCCTCACCTTTGCCCTGTGAGCAGCCTGACTTCTCTGGGTTAAGTAACTGTGTACCCCCCTCTGCTATGGACTCAGGAGAGGGAGAGAGTAACCGGCAGAGGGTCAGAAAGGGCTTCCCACACTCCCCATAGTAGTCTTTCACAATTTCACAATTCATGACGCTGTTCTACCCTGTGGAAATGTTCATTTAATTTAGTATTTAAGTTCACATTTTTAAAAATAAAATGAAAAAAAATTAAATTGAATGCAGCCTTCCTAGAGGAAGAGGCTTTATGAGCTGAACCTTGAAGGAAGCCAAAGCTTATGAGAGGCAGAAGTGGAAAGGGAGTACCTTCCACATGGAAGCCAGGTGCTCAGGAAACAAACAGAATCAGCCAAAATCAGGAATCAGGGCAAAGCAGAAAGTGGATTACCGATTAGAACATCAAGTCATACAGGGTGGGGGGAGGCTGGGGAGAGAGAAGGAAGGCTTCATTATATGATCTGGAGCCTGATGGTAAAGGATTTTAAATGCCCAGCCTAAGGATTTGTCTTAGAGATAATAGGGAACTTCTGTAGGTTCCTGAGCAGAGGAGCTGACATGATCAAACCTTGTGTGGTCATTGGACTAGAGAAAAGAGAGCTGGAAGCCAAGAATCCAATTAGGATCCAATTAAAAGGATATATGGTCCTGGACCAGGATGGGGGACATGGGTTTGGAGAGAGTGGAATAGAGAGAGACACGGTGAGTCTTGACAAGTCATGGCGTCATGGAGAGTGTGGGGAAGAGTGAAGAGATGAAGCGGACTCCAATGGAAGGATAATAATACTCTTAAAGGAAAAGGGTGGGATACAAGTGAAAGGAGGGATAAGGCTTGGGGAAGAAAAGAATTCTGCTTTAAACATGAGTTTGAGATGTTTATGGAGCATCCTGGCGGAGATGCCCAGCCAGACAGCTGGATGGGACCCTGGAACTCAGGAGGGAGACAAGGGCTGGCATATAAATGTTGGGATATAGAAATGATCATTGAGCCTACAGGAACTCAGGAGGTCATTAAGAGAACGTGTAGGGAGGAGAAAAGAGGGCCCACGACAGAGCCTTGGAGGACACCTGTGTTCCTGGGTCAGGCCAGAGAGTGGGAAAGAGCGGTCACAAAGGTGCAGGAGTCAAAGTCAAAGGTAGAGTATTCATGGCAAGAAGGGGTGATTGACAGCTGCCAGAAGCTTCCAAAAAAAAACACTACAGGCTAAGGAGGAAGAAAAAGCCATCGTTAGCAGTTAAACAGCTGTTAAATGTTAGACAAAATCCTTTGCCTACCCCAACGCTCAGTATTCTAGCCTGCTCTGTTTCAATCTAGGTGTTTTAGAAGCTAACTTTTAAGAAATGTCAAATATAATCTAATCAAGCCCCAAAACTTCACTGGTCACCATGGGGCTTTGAAGAATTTGCTTTATTTAAAGCTGAGGACTATCCATTGTCAAGGTGTCAGCTTACATCGGTGAAGGGGCCTTCCTCCTCTGGGAGTTTCCTGTATAAATGAATCATTCTTCTAGTCTCTCCCTATCGCTGTATCATAATGAGAAAGTATCATTGCCCATTTGTTTTCATGATTCACTAAATGTGTTTTTTCTGTTAATTTTTATCAGCCTACAAATATCAATTGTGGTGAAGATCGGAGCCTTTCAAATTCATAGCTTCATAGGATTCAGATATTAAACAGTTAAGAACCATCTACTGGCAAAAGTGGGTCTGTTTCAAGCCTCGTTGAAAACTGCCGAGATGGTTATGCCTGGCCACAGCTTAGATTTTGAATAGCTCCCCTGAGGCAGGTTCATCTTTCCAGGATTGGAAACAGCATAAGCTGGGCCTCGGCCCTGTGATTTCTTAAATACCTTTCCCTGAGCCTGCGCGTTCCTAGAAGCCTTTGGACAACACAGAAGCTCTTCCCATCCCTGGGGCCTTCTCTGCAGTGTTTAGGCCTTCATCCGGTCTCCTAATTCCACCTCATTTAGGAAAGTGAATGTTGACTTACTTCTAGCCGCCTGCAGTACTTCTCCCTAAACAGGCCCGGGACAGTGGGAGTTAGAGGCAGGGGAGCCGCATCGTCAGACCCTCTCCAAGTTCTCTTCACTTAACTGGGCTTCTCTCCTTTCCAGATCAACAACAAAGCTTGTGGCAGGATCCCTGTGCCTTACCAGGTAGCCCGAGACCGGGAGAAGGTCCATGAGCTGGTCCTCCAGAGTGAGCTGGGAGTCCAGCTTCTTCAGGGCCGCACCATCACCAAGGCCTTCCTCTCTCCCCGAACTGCACTCATCAACTTCCTGGTGCAGGACTGATGTTTCCTGGCGTCCCAATCCAGCTGCCCGGAGAAAAGGAGGCATGTCCCAGCCTGAGGCAGGAAAGGCAAAGGACTCTGGGCCACCGATGCCAAAATGGCTGGACTAGTCAGAGTGGAGTCCAGAGAGCTGGGAGGGAGCCCAGCCAGGCCTCAGAATCGGCCACTTGGGGCTGCCACCAAAGGGAGACTTCCCTCGTCGTGGACGCCCACTGTCTGCTGTGCTGGGTGGGCACCATACTATAGCTAGATAATAAAGGTGGAGCTCATGATGAAGGAACCAGGATGACTCAGGCTGCTCTCTTGTTGCCTCGCTTGTTCAGCCTCACGCTTGTGTGGTGGGGGTTGTTGCTCTCCTGCTCAGCCAGGAAGGAGATGACCTGTAATGGGGACAAGCTCTGGAGACCCCACTTGGAATTGTCCAAAGCCTCCAGCGTAGCTCTTAGGGGATGAGCCTACACGGCTTAGCCGTTTGGCCTCAGGGGTTTGACAAGTTTATCTGCTGATCCAGCATCCTGAACTGTTTTTATCATGGATGATGTGCAGAGTAGCGAGACACAGGCGTGTTAAAGCACAGGGAGGGAGCACAGCACCGGGTGGCCTTCCCAGCAGGGTCAGAAGCATTTATCCAGGGCTGATGACCCTGAGATTATGCAGAGAGGGTCCAATATGGCTTTCTGGGAAGTGATGTGGGCAGAGATACTAAGAAAATCTGTTACATGACCTGGACGTGCCCGAGGCCCTTGTGCCGTACTGGAGGGAGCACCACTGGGTTTGAAGATGAAGGTGCCAAGTTTCAATCCTGGCTCCATCATATACGACCTTGGGCAAATTGCTAACTCTCTCTGGGCCTCAGTTTCCTGATGTGCTAAGTAAAGAGATTAGACTAGGTGCTTGCTCTGATCCTGTTCAGCCCTAAGTCCTTTATTTCTCTTCATAGCTGGTCCTTCCTCCTCTTGATTGCACATCTTCCTGGCTCCTGTGGTGATTGGAGCTAAGATGGGACAGAAGGCAGCACGATGCGGTAAAGGCTTGGGATTTCAGACAGAACAAAGCTGCCATGGCCTTTCTATCTGACCTTGGGCAAGTCTCGACTGTCAGGTGGGTTGGACTAGATGCCCTCTAAAGTCCCTGCTGGCTGTAAATCTGGGAGGCTGTGAGTGTAGCCAGGACAGGACCAGAAGCTCTGGGCTTTCCCCTACAGCAAGTCCATGAAACCAGAGGGCCTGTTTTCTTCATCTCACCTTACAGATGAGGGAACCAGGGTCCTGAGAAGTGAACTGCTTTGTCCCAGGTTGGGCAGCTCCGGGGGCCAGATCTAAGAAGTAAGGTCAGGTCTCCTGGCTTTACAGTCCAGCACACATGCCAGACCAACACAAGAACTCTCTAGGCATGAGCTAGTAAAAGTAGTGAACTAGGGAAAGTGGAGAGGGAACAGCTAGGTAGTTCAGTGGATAGAGAGCCAGACCTGGAGTCCAAAGGACTTGGGTTCAAATCTGACCTCAGACACTTCCCAGCTGTGTGATCCTAGACAAGTCACTTAACTCCCATTGCCTAGCCCTTACCAGTCTTCCACCTTGGAACCAATGCATAATATTCAAGTTGGAAGTTACTGGTTTAAAAAAAAAAATAGAGGGCAAGTGCCACAAGGAGAGTCAACCAGGAAAGACATTTGTCTGCCTATAGCAGTAATGGCAAACCTATGGCACAGGTGCCAAAGATGGCATGCAGAGTGCTTTTCACGGGCACACTTGAAGCCACCCACCAGAATTCATTACTAGAAAACCAGAAGGACTCAGAGTGGGGATGTTCCCCTCCACCACCCCCCCCCACTTCATTCCTCCTCTCCTGCATTCCTCTGCCTATTGGGAGCACTTTCTCCCTCTCCTGTTGCCTAGGTAACAAGGGTTGGGGCACTCTGTCTCTGGGGAATGGGATAGGGATTCTCTGATTTCAGAGAATTGATACCTGTTCCCTCTCCTCCCCCCACCAATTTGGAAAGTCCCTAAAGCTTTCCTCCAATTAGAAATCAAATTACTTCATGTCATGTCCTAGTATATTGTTTTCCTTTAATCAATTGGTCTTGTTTTGATTTTTTTTAATGCAAAAAAGTCTGTCTTCCCCCCCATATTCAGGGTGCATCTCTATGCTGAGGAAGGGCCTGATCCTGATTTGTTAGGCAGGCATTGCTTAATAAACCAATATGCTTGGTAGCTCAGGTCTGGATTTCCTCAATCATTTCATCTTTCACCCACACACACACACACACACACTGGATGGATTGGGAGGATCAAATGAGATAATGCATATGTAGCCTTTTACAGACCTCAAAGCACTATGCGGATGTTAGCCATCCTCATCACTATCTTTATTATTAAGTGATTTGCCCAAGGTGACACAGCTAATCATAAGGGTCTAAGGGAGGATTTGAACTCTGGTCTTCCTGACCCATCTAGCACTCTATCCTCTGCCTTCTTTGCCTCTACTCTGACTTAGTAGATAAGATCTGAGAACTTCATCTCCTTATATCTAATCAGGTCATGAGCTTCTCCAAACAGCTAAGCGAGTCACCAGAAAGCACAGATCATCCGTCACCAGGCTCATTCTTGAGTCGGAGCTTTGCTCTCATGGCATAGCCTTGGAGGACACAGAGTCACCCCTCGCCACTGAACTGGTTCATCAGCAAAGGAGTTCAGGGAAAAGAGTGCCAGATCAACCAGGTCTGGAGTTGGGAAGACCTGTGTGCAGATCCAGCCTCAGACACTTACTAGAGTCCCATCTGTCTGCCTTAGTTTCCTCAGCTGTGAAATGCAAATTGTAGAAATAACAGCCCTTATGTTGACTTTAAATGATCACTGTAGTGCAAATACTAATAATATGGAAATAGGTTCTGAACAATGATACGTGTAAAACCCAGTGGAATTGCTCATTGGCTCTGGAAGGGAAGAGGAGAGGGAAAGAACATGAATCATGTAACCATGGAAAAAATATTCTAAATTAGTCAAACAAAACATTGAAAAAAGAAGAGAAATAACAGCCCCTGCCTCCCAGGGTCCATGTGAGGACCAAATGAGATAATGTTTGTAAATCATTTAGCACAGCGCCTGGCACATAGCAGGTGCTACATAAATGCTTATTTGATTTCCCCATTTTACAGAAAGAAAAACAGGCATGAATGTCAACCTTTCTTCAAAGCTGCAGAGCTGAGAAGAAAACTTATTCTGTTGCATAAAGTCATGTCCAAGTCTTCATGACCCCATTTGGGGTTTTCTTGGCAAAAATGCTTGGAGTGTTTTGCCTGCTCCTTGTATGGCTCATTTTCCAGATGAGGAAACCGAGGCAAACAGGATTGCATGACTTGTCCCTGGTCATACAGTTCATAAGCTTCTGAGGCCAGATTTGAACTCAGGAAGATAAGTCTTCCTGCCTCCAGGCTGGGCACTCCATCCACTGCACCACCTCGCTGCCCAAGGGAAGAAAGCTTAGACCTCCTCAATCAATGTGTCTCTGCTCCAAACTCTCCTGCCATCAGATCAGCCCTATTGATTAAAGAAAAGCAATCAGGAGAGCAGTTGGCTTCTGAACCAGCTGGGCTTTGAGACAGAATCTAACAGCATCTCCCCTGTGAAGTCTTTCCTATCTGTAATACTGTGGGAATCCAGCTCCATCACCTTCGATGTAAGGCAGAATGGTGAAATCCAGCCCATAGAACCAAAGCGGAGCCTCTGGCTCCCTAATTCCAGGCAGCTCAGTATCTGCAGCATGTTTGAGAAGGGGGCGAGTGATGCAAAGCCCTCAAGATGCCCAGAAACATAGCAATACAGTGTTTGTTCTCTTTGGGGAAATAGGTGAGGAGAGCGCCGTGAAGGGAAAGCCATGTGTAGGATCTTCACAGGGCAAACTAATAGAATGGGACCTGCCTGGCTGCCCAGGAAGATCCAGTCAATCTGAAGGAACTGGAATCATCCTTGGAAATCAGTCTGTAGTGAAAAGCTATGTAGATGTCTTTCATCTCTTTCTGTCCCACCTGAACTCAACATGTCCGTCCCCCACTGCCCTTCTTTCTTTTTTCTCTCTTGATCTGGGTATCTGGTCACCCATCAAGAAAGTGAATGACATCCCAGTTGTAGGGAAAAAAAGAAACCTTCCTAACAAGTTAGGCAAAATTGAGAGAATAATCAAATCCTTCTTTATCTGCTTGTTACTGGAACAGTTTTAGAGGCACCTGAATTTCCTCTTGCTGTTGCAATTATTTGCCTCTATATTGTTTGCCTTTTATTGTAACCTCCAGGAGGGCAGATCTCAGCTGTTTAATTACCTTTTTACTCCCCACGCCATGGAAATCGCTAGTTAATGACTGTCCTTTATGTTAATTATTAGTCATCTCCCAGGAAAGCAGAGAGGAATTCTGGGTCTGAGAACAGAATGATCGAGGCTGATTTTCCCTCAGAGGCTCTTACTGACTCATACTCTTCTAGCTGAAGACAATGTTCATTGAAAATCCCAAATCTTCTTCATTTTTTTAAACTCTTATTTTTACTGCTCCTGCTGCTGCTCTGTATGTGTGCGTGTATGTGTATAGAAACAGCTTTGGAAAAAGAAATGGTGGCCCCTCTTAGGGATTGTCAGAGTTGACCTTCTCTGGAAAGTCTTTAGAATTCGATTCGATAAATATTTATTAAATGCTGAGCCTGCATAGACACTGTGCTAGGATCTTACAAACAAAATACAACCGTTCCCATCCTCAAGGACCTCCTGATTGTACTAGGAGAGTCTTCTCAACATCTTGGAGCCTCATTTCATGATTGGCTTCCTAGGAAGGCAGGGGTCCCTCCTCCGGATAGTGTAGTGACACCCTCAAGGTGTCCCTAATATGGACAATAATGAGACTTGGGGAGCTATGGCCAAGTTTTCATTAAGCACCCCAAATGCTGATTTGTAAGGCACTGGGGAGAACACAAGGAGATCCCAGAGTCCCCTTCCTCAAGGAGCTCACAATCTAATCGCAGAGGACTGGCAGGGAAGGCGCGAAGGTCGAATTGTCAGATCAATCAGAAGAGGGCACAACTCCCTTTATAAGCAAGACACAGGTCTGGCTCACTCTTCTTTGCTTAGGAGGCCAGTGAGAAAGCCGTCCTTTGTGAGCAATCCCATGCATCTGTGAATGAACAATATCCCCCCAAAAAATTTTAATAGGAGAGAGAGTGATGGTACTATTCATGCCTGGCATTAACATAGAGCTTTAAGATATCCAAAACCCCTCACATCCCTGTCTTGTCTGATTCTGAGGCAGAATTGGAAGCTGGCAGAAAGCATTAGGGACCAAGTCAACGATTAAGCCGGATCGTGCCATGTGTGAGGCTGTGTGTGTCTTCCTGACAGAAGTTCCAGCAATCTATTGCACCATCTAGCTCCCCCCTAGAAGGCAGCGTGTGGCAGCAAGCCAGAAAAAGGAGGTGGTTTTATGGGAACTCTGAAGGGAGATCAGGGAAAGCTTCCTGTCGGAGGTGACATTTGAACAGAGCCTTGAAGGATGGGCAGGACTTTGACAGGTGATGATTGAGGGAAAGACTTTCAAGGTAGAAGGAAATTGTGGGCCAAAATGAAGAGCCGGTCCCTTGTGGAGTATGTTCTAGGCATGGTCATCCGTCTGGTGGGGTCCTATCACAGAGTTGATGTGGGGGAATGGTAAGAAATACGGTTGAATGGGTCACGTTGGCACTGTGATACTGGACACTTCCCCTCAGTGCCTTAGGCAACTCTCTCAGACAATCAGTTACAGAAAAAATGCCAGCCTCCGTTAGTAAAGGACTTTTCCTCGCCAGAGCCCTTTCCCAGTGACATCACAGTGCCGGGTTCTAACGTATCCTTAAGGTTGGGTAGCTCAGAGATTTTATAGCCCATCAGATCCAACCCTTTCATTTTGCAAACGAGGAAACTGAAGCACAGAACAGTTAAGTGACACACTCCAGATACATCACTCGGATTGTCTGAGTCAGTCCATGTTATGGAGGCTTTGACTGAAATATGGAATCTGCATTGTATTCTTTTAGGCAGCATAGAGCCATGGAGGGTTTTTGGCCAGGAAAATCACATAATAAGAATGGCATCTTGGGATGGTTAATCTGTGTGTAGTAAAAATTAAAGAGAAGAGGATAGGAGTGCCCACTGAAGTGGGAATGCCAGATGGGAGACTATTGTATGATCCTCGACAAGAGCTGGACCAGGGTGGTGATAATAGGTAAAGCAGGAGGAATAGCAAGTTTGTTGTCCTCTAACATTAATTCCATGGCAGAAACTGCCTTGTGGGAGGTGACTTTGCTGGCCACACTTGTTTTTATGGAACATTTTCCTTAAAGAAATGTCCTTGAATGCTTTATAATTTGGAAGTGACTAAGGTGATTGTTACACCCCAAATAGTGGTGTTCTTTGGAAGACTGGCCATGGGAGGCTATATATTCCAACAACATTACTGCTTCTCAGAACATTTCTGGAACTGTCACTTACCTTTGGGAATTGCTTTTAGAAGCAATTTACACAAAGAAGTGTCATCTTATTTTATAGCCATACGTACCACCTACATTTCTCTGACCTAAACCGAATGATGGGACCCAGCTTAATCGTCTACCTCACTTCCCTCACTTGGTCCCTACTCATTTCTACCAACTTCCAAAAACTGAATCCTCCCTCAGAGAATGAAGACTGGCCATCCCTGAGAATATTCCAAAGAGAATCCCTCAGGCTCCAAAGGCAAGACCCAAAGAATTCCAGACATATCTTGAGCAACAAGAACATCACTGGAATGCTCTCCTTTGGGAGTACTTTCAGAGAGATGACGTAAGCTTGGATGCAGGAATTCTGGTATGTTTGCTTCAAACATCACTTGGTCCCATGGCCTTCTGTCTCTAAAGATGACCTATTTCGCCCTGTTCTGTTTCACAGTGGAAGATCTCATGCTACACTGCCAGGTTATGTCTACAAAAGGAAGACAGACCTAGAGAGGGGACATGATGATACCTTCAAGTCCTTAAAGAACATTACAGGGAAGAGGAAGGAGACTTGTTCCACTTGACCCCAGAAGGCTCCCAACAGAAATGATAGATAAAGGCTATAAAGGGCCAAATGGACATCAAGAAATCAAAAAACAAAAAAGCTTCCTAATAATTGGCACTTAGCCCTCCCCAGAAGTGCAATGGGCTATTTTGAAAAGGATCCTATTCCCGCCAGACCTTTAAGCAAAGTCTGGAATAAGCAAGCATTTGCTAGGTGTGCTGTAGAAGAGGATTCTTTCAGGAACAGATTGGACTAGATACCCTCTCAGGCTCTGACCAGCTCTAGAACCATGTCCTATAAGATGGAATCCTATATTCCTCAAGCTATAATCAGAGGTAAGCATGCTTCTAGAATAAGATGCTAGAAGTGTGAAGTTTCCTTCATTATTTTCCCATTTGGTCTATCTGGAATCTTCCATAGAGATTCCCTCAAATTGTAAAAATGGATATTTGAACCCCGGACTTCAATTCCCAGAAGTCCTTGGTAGCTCCCAGAATTCACTATAATCCCACTTGAATTCCCACCTGGGCCAAGAACAAAAATTGTATTTAAGCTGACTCTCCACATACTTTGGGGCTCTCTGCTTCAGCTTCTAGACACACGTGTCTCTCAAGATGTAGAGTAAGTGGCTGTGAATGGCCTCTGTGCCTAAGCACGTGCTTTCTTATTTTGTATTTTCTTTATTTCTTCATCTTTAATAAACCTCTAAAAATATAATACTTTTAGCAGAGAAACTAATTTTAATCTTAACAGTTTGGCGACCACAAAGAGACAAAAAACTCTCAATTTTTTTTAAAGATAGCCTAGATAATGATTTTTAAGCCATGTTTCTCCAAGATGCTTTTTTAGAAAACCATCTTGATCATCTCCTGCCTGCAGCCATCCGCTTCAGACTTTCTTGATACAATATCGCTCACCTGGTCCCAGCCCTTCCCACCTGCCCGCTCGGCCTGACCCGACTCAGCTAGCTCCTGCTGCCTGATCCTATTGCCTACAATCCGGTTCTGTTTAACCCAGATCTCGCTCGCCTGGTTACAACCCGCCCTCCCAGCAAACTCTAGCCTCAGAGCAGACCACTCATTGTCCCAGGCCCAGGACTCACTTCTACCAGCTGGTAAAAACGGGGGTGATTTTTTCCTTACATTACAATTATCCTCTACATGGACTGGGGGCAGGGGGTCACATGGAGGGAGAAAGAAAGAAAAGAAGGAAGAGGCTTTTCCAAACAGGAACTTATAAGCATGACTTTAAAAGGCTATCTTTTGACTCTATTGATTCTTTCTCTTAGCTCACCTAAGAGCCAGGGAAAAAATTCAGCTCCCTGCAACTCTTTAGCCAAATTTGAGATTCCTCACTATGGGAAGACAGTTCAGTGGCTCAGTGAATTGAGAGCCAGGCCTAGAGATGGGAGGTCCTTGGTTGAAATCTGGCCTCAGACACTTCCTGGCAGTGTGGCCCTGGACAGGTCATTTAACCCCCATTGCCTAACCATTACCAATCTTCTGCCTTCTCACAATAGGCATCTAAATGGATAAAAAAAAAGCCAAGGAACTTTAAAGAGACTTGAGGTTATATTTTTAAGGCATTTCAGACTCCATGTTTTATAAAAATCTCTGTATTCTATTGCATTTTGCTGCTTGTTTTGTTTAAGGTTTAACTTTGTGATTGTAAGTTCATATATTACTGCATTCAATACTATTCTGTTACACTGAATCATTTTAATGTACTGGGTTTTAACTACTGTTAAATTCTGTTGCTTTTCCCCTATAACCATACTGAACAAACATTATTGAGTAAGCCCATATAAAAACAGCTTTTCTATTTTTGACTTTGTAAATCATCACATAGAGGATAGATGGACTCCATCAGAAAATTGCTATAACAACCTTTGGGAAATTTAATGAGCTAAATATCTCAAATTGATTTTAAGGGTTCTTTAGACATGATTTTTAGGATCTTTCTTAACAATCTCTGGTCATTTTGCCTACCCCTAACACGAGGTAAGGCCCATTTTAGTAGCTGAAGTGAAATACAATTATAACCCCCACCTCCTGCATTTATAAAAATGTGAATGGAAACAGCAGGGCATTTGTACCCCTAGAAGCCTCCAAAAAAGGAGCACCTCTCATTTATAACTCTTCAGCTCACTACTTAACTTCCACCAGAATGATATCTAGATTTCTTGATGATGTTCTAAACCCAAAATGAGTTTTACTTTGTTTAAAAAATATGTTTACCAAGTTTGAAAGATTTGTTATTCTGTAAAAACTTAATGACAAGTATCCATTTTCTTTAAATGTCATATAGCAGACTTATATAAAAAAAAGATAGTGGGTTTGTTATTGTAATTAACTGGACTATTGAGAATTTTGGGGATATTGATGCCACATATTTGTTCTACTGTTCTTTATTAAAAAATGTTACCTTGTGAAATTCATTTGCTTGTACTCACGTGGATCATGGCCAGATATGAAGAGGAATTGGATCTCATTTTTGGTGAGAAAGCCTTGTATTCTATATTTTCTTGGCTGACACAGTGTGTCAAAGATTATAAGCTACATTTTATTTTTAAAACTTTTTTATTATATTTTCTTGCATGTGCAATATGTAAAAATTAAAATTCAGTTTCTCTGCTAAAGGTATTATATTTTATGAGGTTTATTAAAGATTAAGAAATAAAGAAAATACAAAAATAAGAAAGCACGTGCCTAGGAGGGCCGAAAGGCCCACTCAATTTCACTTACTGTATCCTTGCTATCTCCGAGTACAGGAAGAGACCTCAGTAGGCTTTACAGCCAGTTTAAATAAAAATTTTGATCTCGCCCAGGTGGGGATCTCAGTGGGATTACAGGGAACTCTGGGAGCTACCAAGGATTTCTGAGAATTGAAGTCCAGGGTTCAAATCTCCATTTTTACATTTTCCCGTTTGATCATTTGGGGAAAGTTTTTTTTCCCCAAAAGGATCATGAAAACATAATCAACTTAAAGATTACAATAATTTGAGGATAAGAGGAAAAAAAACAAAACCAACAATTGCTAGACGCAATGACAAAAAGCCAGTTAGGGGGCAGTCCCCTTTGGCATGAAAGTATAGATACAAATAAATGTTCAATCAACCACACCCAAAGTTCATTCTTGATCTTCTTGTGCAGCTTGTGGTGTGGAGGCTTCTTCATGGTGTTTCTTGAACCCGACATCTTGTAGACAGACTTATATTATACTTCTTATAGGGAAATCTGTGCCCTATGAGTCCCAGTGATACCCTTGTATTCCCCATTAAGGCTTTCCTGATCCCCCCATGGTGCTGGCGCTTCCCCTCTGTTGATTATCTCCTTTGATTTCCCTCCTGAACTTTCTATATTCTCTTTGTCCATAGTTGTTCCCATGTGGTCTCCCTCATTAGACTGGGAGCTCCCTGAGAGCAGGGACCACTTTGGCCTCTCTTTGTGGCCCCATAATAGACACTTAATAAATGCTAATTGACTAACAAGCTATTGTCATCCCTTCGGCAACCTCTAATTCCTGATAATCATCCTTGTCTCCTCTGCCTGACCATCCATCTTCCTCCATGTTGAGTCAGTCCCAGAATCTGATAATGGCTTCTTTCAAAATATCTTTTCCACCCATCACTTCTTTCCCCTATGCCTCCCAAGCTTCTTTTCAAAGAAAAAAGACCTGGGAGTTTCAGGGGACCTCAAGAGCTCAGTAGGAACCAGTGATAGGACAGCTAAGATAGTAGTGAAGCCTTGGGCTGCTGCATTGAGAGAATCAAAATATCCCAAAAGCCTGACCCCCTCCCACCTTTTCAGTCTTCTCACCTTATTCTCCTACACATCAGTCCAGTGACACGGGCCTTCTGGCTTTTCCATCAACAACACACTCCATCCCTCGGCTCAAGGGATTCCCCTTAACTTTTTTTTAAACCCTTACCTTCTGTCTCAGCATCTGCTGTGTATTGGTTCCAGGGCACAAGAGCAATAAGAGCTAGGCAATGGGGGTTAAGTGACTTGCCTAGAGTCACACAGCTGGGAAGAGTCTGAGGTCACATTTGAACCCAGGACCTCCTATATCAAGGCCTGGCTCTCAATCCACTGAGCCACCACACTGCACATATGGGGATCATTTCACTGTTATAGAGAAATCCTGGTGAGGGCATTCCCTTTACCAACACAGAGCCACACTTTTTTCCTTAAACAGTGAGGCGCAAAGTGGCCGTACACAGCAGATGCTTAATAAATGCTCATTGTGCCCTTTCCCCTGCTTTGGAAAGGAAAAATGAATGAATGAACAACTAGTCTGATGTTTAGGGTCTCTAAGAGTCTACACATCCCCCGGCCAAGAATTCTTTTCCAAGCTGTGAACAGTTGGTTTAGGCATATGGAAATGACATTCTCCAAGTCTATAGGAAGCAGGAGGCGATGAAACAACACTCTGTAAACCTTTCCTACTGACAATACTATTGTCATTCTATTTCAGAGGAGACTTTTCTTCCCTGATTTTTCATTTCTTTAGCATCCAAATCAAATACTCCAGTGTTTTGCCCTGAGGCTCTTGATGTGTTTCCACCAAGAGCCCACCCGGAAGAACCATTATCCATCATTGATTGTGTGTCCATCATTGATTGTGTGTCCACTGACACATGGACTCCCAAGCCTAGTTGTTGGAGTAGGGATCTGCCTTAAGGACAGCAATTATAATTATAAAGGAAAGATGTTTGCAGTTCATCCTCCTGGCCTTAAGGATCCACACCAGGTAAGCCAGACTCATCCACCATTTTCAGCTTTGGCCATCTTTAGTCCTGTCTGAGGCACTGGATACCACCATGGCATATGAGAACTGGTTGAAGGAAATGAGAATGTTTAGCCCAGAGAAAGCAAAACTTGAGCAGGGGGTGAAAAGTGAGGATAACAGCTGTGGTCAAAGGTCTGAAGGACCATCCTAGGAAGAGGATTCAATTTCCTGAGTGGTCCTAAAGGGCAGGACGAGAGGCAGATTACAGCCCCATGGAGAGGGGAGATTTCCAAAGAGAGCTATTCCAAAGGAGAAGGGGCCGCCTCGGGAGGCGGGGTGGCTTCCCTCTTTCTGGAGGTTTCCTCTCTGTAATAAGGAAAAACAGTTAAATAAAACCAACTGCCGCAGGGACCACATTTGGCATCTTTAATCCCTCTCTCTTCTACTCAAAGGAGGGAAGTGTGATTCACCATCTGTCCTCTGGAACCAATATTGGCCATTGCTTTCGGTCTGAATCCAACTATCTCTGAGAAGGCTAGAAATAACCCCTCAGGATTGGGAGTCTTTTATTCTTTTTTTCAGACAAGCTGTAGATGTTCCTTTGGGAGAAAGGGAAAAAACTCCCATCTCGTGACAACGCAGTAAGGTTATGAGGGAGGCTCTGTAGGCAGTTCCTTCAGAAAGCTTGAATTTAAAAGGAGAGTACTGGCCTTGGGGTGCCCACACCCTCACACCATCCCTCCTCCTAGGGGAGCTCCTCCACTGGCCTTGTGGTTTCCATGTGACCCAAGGAGGCTCCATCTATAGCCAAGGCTTTGTCTATTGACCTTTCCCCCTCCATCACTCCAAGCCATTTAAGGAAGGGCGTCTCTTGTGTCTCTTGTCCCAACCTTCTGATCTGCAGCTGCCTTAAGCTTTCTCAGAGTGGAACTGAATGTTCCCATGGAAGCTGGAAAAGATGTTTTTTTAAAAGCCAAGATGTATCCTTGATGTCTGTAGCCATAACAATTCACACTGCATTGCTTGTCTCACCACTATAGGAGGTAGGCAGTGTGGGGAGTATTAATGACCTCATTATTACAGATGTGGAAACTGAGGCTCAGAGAAATATCACATTTCAGCCTCAGAGCTTGACGGGACCTGAGAGGTCAAGTCTTAGTCCCTCCTTTTACAAATGAGGAAACCAAGCTGACCAAATGTACGAGGAAGTATAGGGCTATGCCTTGGCATACCCAGAGCCAGAATTTGAGTCCAAGTCCAGTGCTTTTTCCACTTAATTGCAAAATTCTGTATGGAGCTGGGATTCAACCCAGTACTCTGTCTGACCCCAGTGTATTCCTTTTGTTCCTCATAAACTGTGCCACCTCATCTTTTGTACCCCTTTTCTCTTCTTAGTCAGTGAAGCCACTGGAGGAGGCTTGAGAACAGTGAGCCCTCCATCTCTGCTCATGTTACATCCCCCACCCATCCCACCATGCCTCACGGGGTCCCCAGAGGGGTTGCTTTATCCCTAAGAGTCTGCCTTCGGACCTGTGGACCAAGTGGAATTTCCTCCGAGATGCTGCTCAACTGAACAGCTCGACGGGAATTTTCCCAACTTACTCTGCAGAGATCTGTAACCCTGTTCACCAGACTAGATTGAACGCAGGGGAAGTTGGGCTATTTTTGCCCAGTTGTCTAAACAGTTTGGCCTCTTTTTTGATCCCAGGATTCAGCACAGACGAGCTGATATTTGCTGATGAGGCGTCTGCTTGTGTGGACTGTTGAATCTTCGATGTGGACTTGGGGCTGTCACCCCTGTCTCCCACATAGTCTTTGTAGATGCCCCCAGCAGCTGGTCAGTCTGTTATGCCCACCTCTGGCTTATTAAGCTCTAGAAATTTTCCCTTAAGAACACATAAGCTGACCAAATGTCCTCCCTGGGAACTAATAGGTTGTCAAAGGTGCAAGAAAAACAACAGCATTTTATTTTGCCATTTTCCCACATGAAACAAGTCACCGAAGAACATCTGTTCAGTGGTCCAGATCCCTGTCCACTTAGGGAGGGGAAGGCCAGAGGAGCTCGGCCTCTCTGATGACCTTGCTCAGTGGAATCTGTCCAGTGACTAGCCCTGAGCTGTTGGGAGAATCCACAGGGGCCGTCCCTGCCGGAATTGCCCTAGGCAGTATCTGGACCAGATCCATGGGCTCTGCTGATTCATCCTTGGAAGACGGAGCAGAAGGAAAAACTGAGCTGCCTGGGAAAGGCAGAGCATTATGGATGCCTGCCAAAGTAGATGGGAAAGAAATTCTGAAGTGTTTCTCTCACACCTGGACCCTGATTTTCTCCTCAACCATCCATGGAAGGTACTTGGGTGTCTGGAGTGATTCAGCTGCAGTTTTTCCCAATGCAAGGAATATTGGTGGCCGTTGTGGGGAGTGGGGAGAGGGTGCTGGAGAGGGGCACATGCCAGGGCTCTTGGGTCCAAGATCACGGGTGGCCTTGGGCATGAGTACCTTTGCCCCCTGCTCTTCCCCCCACATCTGCTCCTGAGATTCCTCCAACTCCGAATCTTTTCATAACTCCTTTAAAATGCAAACTCTAGCCTGCTGGTAAAAGCCCTCCCCAGTTTGGCCCCGTTACATACATTGAATGCACCAGCTAACCTAGAGGCTTTCCATGCCCCACCTTCTTTGTATACGATCTGGATGGTTCCACCTCCATGCCTTTGCTCATCCTGTTCCACCAAACCGGCATGCCTCTCCCTCGCTCCCTTCTGAAGTCCTCCCTCTCTGTCGAAGCCCAGCTCCTAAGATCCTAGATTGGGATTTAGACCTTCCTTCGTTTTTTCAGATGAGGAACCCACTGTCCAGGAATGAAGGGATTTCCCCAAGATGGCAGACCTGAGACGTGAGCCCAGGACCTGTGCTTCATTTCCATTCTAGCACCGAGTCTTCTCCATGAAGCTTTCCTTGCTCTCTGTGGCTAGAAATAACTTCTCCTTCCTTCCACATACCCCACAATCATCATCCTTATCTACATAACAACACTTGGAGGTTCGAGATGCATTTTACATACATTATGTCTCATAACCTGGTTATGGTGCATACCTCTTCTGTGCTTACTTTCCATTATTTTGCATTTGGATTATTTCTTTTAACCCTTCCTTTCTGTCTTAGAATCAATACTGTGTAGTGGATCCAAGGCAGAAGAGCAGTAAGAGGGTTAAGTGACCTGCCTAGGGTCACACAGCTGGGAAGTATCTGAGGCCAGATTTGAACCCAAGACTTCCCATCTCTAAACCTGGCTCTCCATCCTCTGAGCCACCCCACTGCCCCCTATTTTATATTAGTGTTATTACACAAGGATCATAGTCGTCCTGTCCCTCCCATCTCTGAGCTTCATGAAGGCTTCTCTGCCCTTGTCCCGTGTCTAGCTCATTGCTCTGGACAGCTGAGACAGCCAGGCACCATAAGAGATAGAAAGCTGGACTTGAGGTTGAGAAGAACTAAGTTGGAATCTTTATTGGCCACGTGACTCTAGGCAAGAAACTTAGCCTCTCTCAGCCTCCGTTTTTCCATCTGTAAAGTGGGGATAATAAAGTACTTTTCTCACTAGATGGTTTTAGAGATTCAATGAGAGAATACCCATAAAGCAAAAAGAGAATGCACGGAAAGTATGTGTTATTACATATTAGTCTGATAAACTTCCTAAGAACAAGAACTGCGTCTAAAATCTACTTCTCCCAGAATGCAGCGCTCTGACATAGGAGGTGCTCCATCTTTATCGAATCGCACTGGAGCCATTTGAAGGGAATCCAACACCTGCTGTCTCAGCTTCCCACAAGCCCAGAGGCTTGGGGCTCGGCACCCCCATTCCCATTCCTGTTCCCCTGGTCCCTGGCCTATCCCAGACAGCCCAGCATTTGGGGGCTCTGGGATGTGATTCTCCAGGTTCCTGCACTGAAACCTCATTGACAACATTCTGAAAATTGCAGAAATTTGCAGAAATCCTTGCGAGCAGGACTGGAAATTCAATTCCACACGCTACACCGGGCAGTCACTCAGTTAGCATCTGTTAGTTTCTCTCTGTATGCCAAGCACTGTGGTAAGCCTGGGGGCACTGGACTGGGCTCTAGAGAGTCCTAGAAAGATAAGAAATTGGTTTTTTAAATGCTGCTGATAGCCACAGCCCAGACAGCAGAGTCACATGGTGATGGCTGACATTTATATGGAAGGCTAGACAGTGGGGAGCATTGGTCTCAAACTCAAACAGAAACACGTCCCCAGGGAGTTCCTATTGATTTAGATAACCCCAAATTAACATCATCTACACTGCATTGTATTTTTATATATTCCGCAAGTTCAAATCCAGCCCCAGACACTGCCTAGTTGTGTGACCCTGAGCAAGTCACTTTATCTAGGACTGCCTCAATTTTCTCATCTGTAAAATGAGGTGTTTGCTTCTCAGAGTCATTGTGAGGATCAAATGAGATAACATAAAGGAAGTGTTTTGCAAACCTCCTATTCACTGCCCTCCAGGAGATTATATTCTGATGGAGGAGAATGGCCCCAAAGTGGCAGAGTGGATAAAGCCTCAAGCCTGGAGTCAGAAAGATCAGAGTTCAAATTGGCCCCAAATACTTACTAACTTTATGACCCTGGACAAGTCACTTAACCCTATTTGCCTCCGTTTCCTCATCTGTAAAACTAATGAGAAGGAAAGAGCATCCCACTCCAGTATCTTTGCTAAGAAAAACCCAAACGGGATCATGAAGAGTTGGACATGGTTGAGCACTTTAGTTTCGAGTAAGAGAACCAGTCATCAACTCACTTCTTAGATATCCCCAAACATCTGAGCTAGACCCTTCCACAGGAAAGCTTGAAGGGCTCAACCTTGTCACAGTTTTGGTGAGAGAAGGAGACTTCACCACTGCAGCCCCAGAAAGCCAACCCAGTGGAGAACGCTTCAGAGGGAGTTCTTTTAGATTCATCGGAGGACAATGTTCCTAGCTCATGGCAATTGCAAGTGTCAGAGCCGGAAGGAGTATGAAGACCCCATTTCATAACCCCCTCATTTTACTGCTAATGTTTCATGCCCTCCGCTCAGGAGAGTGGGCAGCTCTGAGGAATAATCAGCTTTCAGTGTGGTAGGTGGGGAGCCACCAGGGACAGCGCCCTAAGACAGCCTCCGAGCTTCAGAGTGGATTTTAGGGGCGGCTCCCAAGCTGTCACCATCTTTGGGTGCCCCAAATCATGGGTTACTCTGGCCTCACTGATCTGTCCAGCTGCCAAAGTGCCATTCATAAAGCACAGTTCTGACCCTAACACACATTTGTCTAGAAGGCTCCCCTACCCCTCATATTGCCCACGATTCTAATTTATGTGAGATCGTGGAAACATAGACTAAGAGCTGGAAGGAACTTTAGAAGCCTCTCAGTCTGACCCTTTCATTTAACAGATAAGGAAACTGAGGCTCAAAGTTTAAAGACCCAGAACCTCCCATCAAGTAAAGTGTCTGAGTTGGAATTTGAGCCTAAACCTCCGTGACCCAAAGTCCAATGCCCCATTTGCTACCCTACACTCCCTCTCAAAGCCCTCCCCTTCTGGCACAGCCTGTTGTCCAGACTTCTTACACATTGCTCCTCTTTATGAATTACCCATACGTTCCAGTCAGCTTGGCCTTCCTGTAGTCCTTCCCCTACACCCCAGAAATCACTTAGAATTGATGCTCTTTCTTATCTCTATCTCTGTCTCTCTGTATGTATGTGTGTATGTATTTATTTATTCAGTCATTCTATTTGTGCTCAACTCTTTGTGACTCCATTTGGGGTTTTCTCAGCAAAGATACTGAGTGGTTTGCCATTTCCTTCTCCAGCTCATTTTACAGATGAGGAAATTGAGGCAAACAGGGTTAAGTGACTTGCCCAGCATCACACAAGTAGTCTGAGACAGAGTTAAATTCAGGTCTTCCTGACTCCAAATCAGTGCTTTATCCACTGTGCCACCTAATTGCATAGATGATAAATAGAAAGGAGAGCCAGGATAAATAGATAGAAAGGATAGATAGTAGACAGACAGATACATAGATAGAAGGATGGATAGATGGATAGATAGATAGATAGATAGATAGATAGATAGATAGATAGATAGATAGATAGATAGATAGATAGATAGATAGATAGATAGATAGATTGGATGGATGGATGGATGGATAGATAGATAGATAGATAGATAGATAGATAGATAGATAGATAGATAGATAGATAGATAGATAGATAGATAGAAGGCTGGTTGGATGCTTCATTAGATAGATAGACAGACAGACAGATACATAGACAGACAGACAGACAGACAGATAGACAGACAGACAGACAGCTAGACAGATAGATAGATAGATAGATAGATAGATAGATAGATAGATAGATAGATAGATAGATGGATGGATGGGTGGATGGATGGATAGATGAATGAATGTTTAATTATTCAAATAGATAATTAGCTAGAGATATGTATATCAGCATACATACCTATATCAATTACATGTATATACACACAAGCATACATATGTAGGCATAAGTATATATTTACTATAAATATGCATATTTACTTACCTGTGTACTCTCCCCCAAATCAATCCCCCTTCTCCCTGGAGGTAGACAAGAGGCACCAGGGGCTAATGAAAAATAGAAATCCCCTTGAAAGACTGATTCTTTTTTTCTTTATTCTCCTAGGGTCAATCACAGTACTTGGCACATAGCAGTCACTTAATAAATGCCTGTTAATTGATCTTTCTGGCTAAGCACCAATCATTTTTGTGCCAGTGGTGTGTATGGAAGAATTTAGCTCTGTTCTAGAGAGAACACATATTTTGGTTCTAAAAGGGTTCATTGCTGCCCCCACCTCCCTTTCAGTCCTTCCACCTCAACATCACGATCCCCCGAGTGCACATAAACCACATAAAATGAGACTCTGGGGTGGGCTGTGAGGCAAATTGGTCACACATACACACACACACACACACACACACGCACACGCACACGCACGCACATACACTCATTCCCTTGTTGATGCTATTGGGGATATTGTGTTTGTTTTGAGGGTGTTGGGAGATATTTTGAAAGGTTGGACTGTGCCAATGGCGTTTTTTCAGTTCTGGCCATGAAAGCCTGCTCAGATGTCCTCCAGGAAACCAGGGAAATGCTTTAAATTCCTTCCTCTGAAAGGGTCACATTTGTTCAGGGCCCGGGTTGAAATAGTGACATTCCCCTAGGTTCTTCCTTATGGTCTCATCCTGGAACGTTTCTTCCTGGCCAGCCAGTTTCCTTCTCTGTCTGATAAGAAGGGTTGGACTAGGCATCCTCTGAAAGAGTCAATGATCTAGTGGCACCATTAGCCTCAGAGGCTCCTCACCTCTCTGTTCTTCAGGGAGAAATGGTATTGATGAGGGGTTTTTTGCCAGGCAAAAGAATGAGATTGGACCACCATGGAAACTGGAGACAAGGAAGGGAGAGTTTCCTTATATTTAAAGGAGACTTGGAGCCCAAGTCTTTGCTCAGTGATTCAGGCTGAACTGGAATGGAGTGGCCAACATTGGTGGGAATAGCTATCTCTCAAGGCCCCAGGTGATTTATGAAGACTCTGAACTAGTCTTGGGGTAACCAGTGAGCATCACTAACTTGCTTTTGAGTCCCCAGGGAGCAGAGGAGCTGGAAGTCCTCAGAGGCCATCTGTGGACCCCCACATTTGCCAGAATTAATTTGCGTCAGATCCCATAGATAGTACACAGTAGATGCCATATTTGAACTCAAGTTCCCTGATTACAGAGCTGTTCCATGCCACATTTCCAATAAAAAGCTTCTCTTGGAAACAAAGGCTCTTTTTAAAAAAAACAAATTTTTTTCCAGTGATGCCAGATGGCTGCATGAAATTGCAGTTCCTGAAAAATTAAAATCGAGGATCACCCAAAGGGCATTGAAGAGGCATGTGGAAAGTGGGAGTAGGTGGTAACAAATTCCCAGCCAAAAATTACTCAAAGAGAAACAGAGATGTGTGACAAGAAGAATTAAAGGGCAGGTCAGCCATATGAATTAAGCACTTGTTAACTGCCTACTATGTTCCAGGCACCATTTCTCCTAGGTCTTATGCCCGCTAAAGAAGTGGCACATTTAATTCATCCAATCCTGTAAGCATTTATTAAACCTCTGCTTTGTGCAAAGCCTTTCAAATACTTGGAGATCACCATCTTAATCTTCTTAAAACTTTTATTTTGCAAGCTAAACATCCCAAGCATCTTCAAACAATGTTCATATGGCTTCTCACCCATTGCAGTCATTGTGACTAGTATCATAACACAGACTAGAAATTCAATCAATACTCATGGATGAATGAATCTTCTCATTTAGTTTCACCCACAATGGGAGCTAAACCCATCCCAATATACCCCAGGGCCAAACTAAACAATTAAAAAGGATGGAGAAGGGACTCCATTATACTATGGTGGCCATGACACTCTTTTTCCATGCCACTTTTTTCATGCCACTTTTTTTAAAACTTTTTTAAAATATATTTTATTTGATCATTTCCAAGCATTATTCGTTAAAGACATAGATCATTTTCTTTTCCTCCCCCCCCCACCCCCCATAGCCGACGCGTAAATCCACTGGGCATTACATGTTTTATTGATTTGAACCCATTGCTATGTTGATAATATTTGCATTAGAGTGTTCATTTAGAGTCTCTCCTCTGTCATGTCCCCTCAACCGCTGTATTCAGGCAGTTGCTTTTTCTCGGTATTTCCACTCCCATAGTTTATCCTTTGCTTATGAATAGTGTTTTTTCTCCTAGATCCCTGCAGATTGTTCAGGGACATTACACCGCCACTAATGGAGAAGTCCATTACGTTCGATGATACCACAGTGTATCAGCCTCTGTGTATAATGTTCTCCTGGTTCTGCTCCTCTCACTCTGCATCACTTCCTGGAGGTTGTTCCAGTCTCCATGGAACTCCTCCACTTTATTATTCCTTTTAGCACAATAGTATTCCATCACCAACATATACCACAATTTGCTCAGCCATTCCCCAATGGAAGGATACCCCCTCGTTTTCCAGTTTTTGGCCACCACAAAGAGCGCAGCTATGAATATTTTTGTACATGTCTTTGTGTCCATTATCTCTTTGGGGTACAGACCCAGCAGTGCTATGTTCATGCCACTTTTTAAGAAGGTGTAAAGTCATTTTGGTTGCATCAGAGTCCATGAAAACTCAGCCCTATGTGAAACAAGTTCAATAGGTCCAAGCCATCACTGCTTCTCTGAAGGTGGATAGGATGGTCTTCACTGACTGGTACACTGGGTACCTCTTACATGGTGTGATCTTTAGAGAATGATGCTTAGTGATAGAAAACTTCCCCAACTCCTGGACATTCTACATGTTGGGTCCAATGTCTCTTGATCACCAATGGTAACCTGTGGATCAGTTTCCTCCCAAAGCCAAGTGATCTTACAAATCAGTGAGAATTCCACTCTAGGGGCGCCATGCTGATAGTGGCAGCATCTGTGAACCTTTAAGGAGTTCAAGTCCCCAGAGGGCAAATTAAAGCAGCTGGGGGTGAGCCAGAGAGAGAGCTGAGGGAGAAAGGGCTTGCTTTGAGCAGCTGGAGGGAGGGGGGGCATGCAAAAATGTCCTCCTGCGCTGGGAAGAGGGAGAATGGAGCAACTCCCTGAGTGCTGGCTCTGCATGCGTGCTGCATCTTCACCCACACGGATCCAGACTGATTCACTCCCCTATCTCTGTTCAAAATTACTGCCTTATTAGCAACCTGAGAGGCCATGTGGTCTAGGATACATAGAGTACTGGACTTGCAGTGAGGGAAAACCTAGGTTCAAATCCTGCCTCTGACCCTCTTTAGCCAAGTGATGTAAAGCTAAAAACTCAATATACAATAACTCCAAATATTATATTTTATAAGATGTATTAATAATAACTAAATTTAAAAGTTAGAGTAAAAAGGGAGCTAAGTCAGCTGCAGTCACAAGAGAAGAGAGAGAGAGAGGTAGAGTTACCACCAACTATATACAAAACGTGACCACACAACATGGTGGAGAGAGGAGAGGAATTCTGGGAAATAATAAATGAATTCTGGGGAACATAGTTCAAAGGTCCAAAATTTCCATTTATACATTGACTATAGACTGCTAACCTGTGAGAGCCTAAGGTAACTTTAAGATGAGATGAGCTTCCCAGTGGGATCTAACAGTGGAGTGGACCTAAAGACAGTTACCACAGAAGCGGAAGGAGATCTTCTGGTGAATGAGCTCCCCCAGAAACTGCCATTTGTTCACCAAAGGAAAACAGACACCAAGAAGCTATCTTGGCCACCCCCAGTGTCCCAGCATCCTCCTAGCACAGTCTTGTCTGGCTTCACCAGCTTTTCCAGCCCTCCCAGGTGGGTACCTTTGACCCAGCTCTAAGGGGAGCCAGAACTTGTCCCACAGTAGGGCTTTCCGGTCCTGTTTTCTGAACTGATGTTCAGCTTCTTTTCCTTCTTGGGGGACTTGGTCAGACCCTTTGCCTTAAGAAATGGGAGGTAGCTTCGTCTGCCCCCTGCCCCAACACACATACACACATGCATAAGGATTTGGTTTGGGCCAGTTACTTTCATGGAAATGAACTTGTTAACACCCCTTTCCCCACACCCTCCCTCCAGATCTTGTCTTCCCAAGGCTTTAAGTAGACCCATGGTTGGGAGGAGGGCAAGACTCACTGGAGATGGGGATGTGCATGATCGATAAAAGCAGAGAGAATGAAGAGGAGAGGAAGGCTGGAGGAGCTTCCATCCACAGTTGTGGAAGGCAAGTCCACACTGACAGGCTCATGAATAATTGACCGAGACTATTTTGATTAGACTTAAATCTAACATAATTAAGTCTGCCAAATACTCATGTATGGAGGAGGGAAAATATGTTCTATTTCAACTTGTCACATTATTACTTATCCCAATAATGCCTACTTGAGCTTGGTCAACTTTTTCCTAAATTCATAACATTTGTTGCCTCTCTGCAACAAAGGGAAGTCAGGGGCAGCCAGAGCAGCTGGGTGGCTCGGTGATTGGGAGTCAGGCTTAGAGATGGGAGATCCTGGGTTCAAATTTGACTTCAGACTCTTCCTAGCTAGGTGACCCTGGGCAAGTCACTTAATCCCCATTGCCTAGCCCTTACTGCTCCTCTGCCTTGGAACCAATACACAGCATTCATTCTAAGATGAACCCTAATGCAAATATTCATAATATGGAAATAGGTCTTGATCAAGGACACATGTAAAACCCAGTGAAATTGCTCGTTGGCTACAGGAGGGGAGGGGGAAAGGGGAAGGGAAGGGAAGGAAAGAACATGAATCTTGTAACCCTCGGAAAATATTCTAAATTACTTATTTAAATAAAATTTTTTAAAAATTGATTCTAAGATGAAAGATAAGGGTTTGAGAGAGAGAGAGAGAGAGAGAGAGAGAGAGAGAGAGAGAGAGAGAGAGAGAGAGAAGGCAAGCTCCAAGCCATATCCAAGAAGAAGGTCCAGAATCTAGAATCTTCTCGATTTTCTGCCATTAAAACAAATGACAAAGGCTCATCCCCCACTACCTACTCTCAGCCCCAGGAAGAGTCTTCAGAGAGAGGTATCTGGTCAGAGCAAAGAAAGCCTCAGACCATTCAGGAAAAGGCTGAAACCAGAGGCGCAGGAGGAAGGTGGGGATAGAATTTCCATCCGCGCATGGAACCCGATTTCCATGAATTTACGCTCTTGTTTGCTTTTCCTTTTCCCTTCCCAGAAACAGGACGTCCCTCGGTGACCACAGGCAGGGAACAATGCCCCCCTGGCTCCCCATCTCCAGTTAGCTCTCACTCAGATTTGGCAGGGGGCCAGCTGCAGGCTGGCTGAGAAGCTGGGCTTGAGCCAACCCTCCGGTCCCAGTCTGGGACTTGCCTGGGGTAGATGACGACTTGTGTTTCCTCTCTGCCATGTGCAGTGGCCCATGTGGCCCCATCCCTTGAGGTCCTGCCAATGGCTGTCCAACTCCAGGCGGACGTAAAAGTCTGGGTTGTCAGTGAGAGTTTGCTGGCTCTGAGGCACACGGTCTGCTTCCGAGATGATGGACTAGTCACTTCTCCACTGTGTGAGGAGAGGCAGGGACTTTTAGCTCCATGCTCATAAAGGGCCATCCAGACAGGGAGTTCTTTCATTTTTTTTTTCAAACCCTCATCTTCCATCTTAGAATTAATACTGTGTGTTGGTTCCAAGGTAGAAGAGCAGTAAAGGCTGGGCAACGGGGTTAAGTGACTTTCCAAGAATTGCACAGCTAGACAATATCTGAGATCAAATTTGAACCCAGGACCTCCCATCTCCAAGCATGGCTCTCAAATCATTGAATCACCTCGCTGCTCCCATAGGGAGTTCTTTCACTCAGTTTTAGAAAGAAAACTTTCACAAAGTTTTCACATTGTTTCATACAATATGGAAAGAACTCTAGACTTGGAGTGAAGAGAGACCTATGTTCAAATCCCAGTTCTCACTTTTGTTATGGGGGATGTTCATTTCATCTCAGCTTCCTCCTGTTTAAAATGAAGATAACAGGATACTTAATAATGATAGCTAATGTTTATATAGTGCCTACTATGTGCTAGCCACTTTGCTAAGCACCTTACAAATATCATCTCATTTGATCCTTAAAATAAGCCTATAAGTGTTATTATTGTCCTCATTTTACAGATAAGGAAACTGAGGCTTATGGACTGTTGATTTATTGAAATGCTCCCTATCTTCTACTACTCATTTTATTTTTTTTTCACCAATCACACACAATAACAGAAGTTTTCCTCTTAAGTTTCCTAAGTTATAAGATCCAAATTGACTTCCTTCCTCCTTTCCTCCCTCTTCTCAGAGCTGGGTCATACATGCATTATCACACAAAACATACTTCCACATTATTCATTTTTGTAAGTGAATGATCTCATAAAACCCAAACCCAAATAAGCAAGTGAAAAATCATATGCTTTTGGCACATTTCGTCTTCAATCCAAGTCTAAGCCTTTCCCGTCTCCCTCTCAGACGTCATCTTCTTTGATAGATTGGAGCAAGGACAAAGTGAGAACAAGGAGAGCCGTCATGAAGCTCATGGGGTGGTCCTCTTCCTCTTGTCCCCTTGCCTTCCCCGTCTCCCTAGCCAGAAGGGTGCGGGGGCCCGTTTTCCCTTACAGACTTGGAAGTGGGAAGTGGGAATATTCCGAAACCACCAGGCTATCCCATTAACCCAAACTCTGACATTTCCTGCAGCCGCTTCCAAATGCTAGTAACACCCACAGGGGGTCTTGGAAGCCAGTGCTGAGACAGTTCCAAATAAAATGCTGTCTTTGTGGATTAAATGGCAGGTCTAAAAACCATCTGCCCCAGGGAAGGAACCATGAGGTGCATTCATTCCTGTGAATCAGCTTCTCTCACACTGTAGGTCCTCAATGAATGTTTGCTGGCTTGAAATGAATTGGGAGGGTGGCCATTGGCTGTGAGTTCTAATCCTCATCCTTCCTTTGACTGGCCTGTAGCCTTGGACTCCTTTAGATCACATCATAGCTTTAGAGCCAGAAAGTCTCTTAAAGGTCATCTAATTCAGCCCTCACCTCACATTTTTCAGATGAAAAAACCCTGACCCCAAAAAAACAAAATAGTTGTGACTTATCCAAGGTCATCCAGGCAATAGAGGCAAGACTGGAACCCATATCCTTTGGCTCAAAACCTAGCATTCTTTTCACTGCAAAAATTTGATTTCCTTAGTTGGAAAATAGACATACTGTTGTGCCAATACTGCAGGGGGTCCTGGATGAAAAGTAAAGCCTCCTAAAAATGGCTTAAAAGCATTTTCTAAAAATAGAAAAGTGCTGAAGACAGTATTCAGGGACCAACTGGGGGCTTCTAGGAGCCAAACAGAAGAAGCAGCCAGCCAAGGTCCAATCCCCTTCCAGCCGCCAGTCCGACTGCTGGGTCCCTCTCCCTTCCATAGCCTGGACAAACATGAAAGGCTTAGTTCTGTTCCCTTCTCATGACATATATGCTGATGGGGACATGTGTGGGGACACCGTTCAGCATGACAGCCCGTCATAGACATATTAGCAGAGAAGAAGAAAGAGCCCCCCCATCCAAGGGCTCAGGGTGACAGAGATCCATGGAAGGCTGGAGGGAGCAAGTTGAGTGAAAGAACAGATGGCCACATCTGTGGGAGAGGACAAGAAGGGCATGTCATTGGAAGGCCACACGAAGGAAGAAGCACTTGGGTTTTCTTCTGAGCTGTAAAGAGGACACCAAGGGGAGCTCAGATGGGATGGAATGCGGGCCGCAGGGTAGATGATCTCTTGGGAACTGGCCCTGTGGTGGGAGTTAAAAGGGGAAAGTCTAGGGGGGTCTGGATCATGGAGAGGTCATCTAGTCCAGCTCCCTCATTTTAGAGGCACAGGGGGATTAAATAACCTGCCTGACATTACACGGGGAGTTAGCATCAGCAGAGAGATTTGAATCCAGGTCCTTGATTCTAGAACCAGGGCTCTTTCACACCACTGCCCCCCACACTGCCTTCTATGTCCCTCCCAGAGGATGGAACCTGTGCAAGGAAGAGGGCAATGGACAAAGAGGATGCTACATCTTCTATCCCAGAATACAGAGGTCCAGTATGAGGGATGGGTCTTTATAGGATTGAGTATCCATAGCAAGTCTGATTATAAGATTTAGAGAGAATAAAATTTAGGAGAATAGCAGAGGAATAAAGATAGCTAGTTGACTCAGTGGATAGAGCACTGGCCTTGGAGTCAGGAAGATCTGAGTTCAAATTTGACCTCAGATACTTACTAATTGTGAGACCTTGGGCCAGTCACTTAACTTCTGTTTGCCTTAATCCAGGGGAGAAGGAAATGGCAAACTACTCTAGTATCTTTGCCAAGAAAACCTCATGAGGGGTCAGGACAGATCTGAAAGACTAAACTACAAGCAGAGGAATAAACACACAGTAGGTTCTCACAAAATCCCAACCAGGGTGGGGATGACTAGGCTTTGTCACAGTCTATAGAAATGTAGAAGGTACTGATAGAAATTGCACTTTTCAGCAGTTATAAATGATTGTGTTTAAATAGAAAACGATGAGATAATCTGTTCCCTCCTCCTATCAAAGACTCCCCAGCAGCATCAAGGAAAGGCAAGGGAAACCAAGGCAAGGGAAGGGAAGGGAAGGATCTTATGTCATGAAGACCTGGGATCAAGCCCACATCCTGGCTGTGTAATAGTAACAGTAATCATTTAGAAGAGGCAGAGCCAAGATGGTAGAGTGATAGAAGAAGTACAGCAAGTTTCTCTCCCACAGTCTGAATCACATACAATTTAGCAACCACTATGAGAAAGATGTAGAGACCTTAGAATACAATATTCCAGAAAGCAAAGGAAATAAGCCTGTAGTCAAGAATAATTTACCCAGAAAGTATAATTTTATAGGAGTAAAAAATAGATCTTTCATGAAATTTTCAAGCTTTCCTCATGAAAAGACCATAGTCACATAGAAATTTTGAAGTACAAACACAAGACTCAAGAGAAACATAAAGAGTAAACATGAACAATCATAAGGGACTACACAAGGATAAACTGCTTGCATTTTAATATGGAGAGATTATGCGTGTTTTCTAACTCTACCATCCAGAGGAAGTCTAATTAGCATTTTGATGGTCTTAAAAGAATAATGAAAAGGGAAAAGTTTAGATAGAAAGCCTAGGAGGGGGTTTCTACAGTTTGATAGTTTTTAAAGAATAATGGAAAAGAGGGGGAAGAGGAATACACTAAGGTAGGGAAAGAGAAAACTCTTTCATATAATCAGAGTACACACAAGGAGGGAGTGGGAGAAGTTAGACATCTGAGCCTCACTCTTATCTGAACTGGTCTAAAGAGAGAACATACACATACACACACACACACACACACACACACACTCAGAGACTTGAATATAGAACTACTACATTTCTCTCAACAGAGAAATAGGAGGGAAAGGGGAGAAGGGAGAAGGAAAATTAAAGGGAAAGTAGATTAAAGTAGGAATTAATCCTAAGCAAAACAAACTCTAAGGATATACAAAAATATTTATAATTTATAATATAATAATACATAATATAATATATAAAATATTTATAATTTATAATAAGGAAGCTGAAGTAACTTTAAGGAGATGATGAGTACAACCTCATCTGCAAGTTACCCCCAGTTATGTTCAAAATCAATAATTAGGTCAGTAAAGCCAATTTGTTTCAGGTATATGGACAATACAAACAAAAAAAAAGCTGAAAAGAAGAAATGAATAAAGAACACTGCTCCCCTCTTTCCCCAAAAAAAGATAAACAAGAAGTAATGACTGATTGGAACTGGCAAACAAGTAGGGGAGAAGTAAGGCACAATGGAATGCGGTCTAGTGGGGAAATGGATCTGGGTTTTAATCCATTTACTAGATATGTAATCCTAGGCAAGTCTCTTTCTCTCTCTGTGCTATCATCTCCTTATTTTTAAAATAAAGGAGTTGGACTAAAATTGTCATGGTGCCATGACAATAAAGATAGAGTTGGGGTTGGGTGTTGGATGTTCTTGAAGATGAAGAGAAGTTTGAACTTTTGGGAATTCTTCATTGAATTGATTGGGAGCCAGCAAAGGGACTTATTTTGGGAGGTAATATGCTAGCAGGAGTTGACATGGATAACTATTTTAAGTACAAGATTTGGAGTCAACTAGAAGAGGAAATGAGTGAGGCTGGAGAAATAACATGGCAACCTCTAAAATGGGAGATGATCAAAAGAAGGATATGAATTTGTAAGGCATTCCTTTATGCTTAGTATCTCCTCCCCTGTCTCTGACCAGAGACTTCACATACCTACAAATGGTTTGAGTTTCCAATTAAATGTTCTCACCTAGCAGGAAGTCCAGAAGAGGCTTGAGAGGAAGAACTTGTCCTTATTATTAAAACCTCCCCAATCCTTCAGGCCCAACCCCTTGGATTTATTTTATTTTTTATTTATTTATTTAATAGAATTTATTCCCAGATATCTCAGCACCTTGGATTTAACCCCAAATCTTCTTTAAGCCTGGATATCTAACTGATTCCATAAGCTAAACTTCACATTCAGTTCCTAGTCTCTTGGTCTTGCCCTCAGCTAATAATCCTTGTTCATCTGCTTCTTCTACCCTACAGTGAAGGGATTTAAACACCACTAGCTAATCATCTTAATTATAACCACTACTATTCCAAGGCTCAAAACAATGAGTAGTCTTTATGCCTGGCAATGATCCCTGTTGTTGGCAATGATGTTGGAATATGTTTGCACAGCAACATAAAAAAAAAAGAATCCTCTCAAATTGTTTTAAAGCCATTTAAAGATGGAATTGGAATGAATCTCTGACTTTGTGCAAAAGAAAATAGCTCCAGGTATTGAAGTAGGATAGAGAATGTGGCATAATGATATAGGATGATGAACTTGGAAGCTTCAAATCCTGCCTTAAAAGCTGTGTATTCATGAGCAAACCACCTATCCTCTACCTTCCTCAATTTCTTCAATTACAAAACAATATAATATGTCTACCCAATGGGGACATTGTAAAGCTTAAATAACATAATAGATACAAAGGGTCTTAGATAACTTAAAGTGCTTTTGTATCATCTGATGAGGAAGCAGGGAGTTGACATGGTAGGTTTTGTGAAGTGGTCTGTATTTTTTGAAATTGTCCTCTCTCAAGTTTCCCTGGCCAAATCCAAAAGCTTTTTCCCAATCCTCATTCTCCTTGTCTTATCTGTAGCCTTTGATACTATCTCTCATTCTCTTTTCCTTGATATTCCCATTTGGTTTTTCCTCCTGTGTTTCTGACCACTCCTTCTAAGACTCAGCTAAATCTTTCTCTAGATCATGCCTGCTAACTGTGGGTACCCCCCAGGCTCAGACCCTCTTTTCTTCTCCCTCTGAACTAATTCATTTGATGATCTCATCAGTTCCCATTCATTCAGTTATTATCTCTATGTAGATGATCTTCAGATCTAATTAGCCAGCCTCTTTCCAGATTGCCTATTGGATATCTAGAGCTAGATGTCCCATAGACGTCTTAAACTCAGGATCTCCAAAATGGAATCCATTGTCATTGCCCCCAAACCCTTCCTTCTCACAACCTACCCAATTGTTGTTGAGGGTAATTATCATCTTCCTAGTCACCCAGGCTGGCAATCTAGGAGTCATAGACTCCTCACTATTGCCCACTTTCCATTTCCTAGCAACTACCAAATGCTTCACTTTTGTGAAGCTTTTGTATCTTCTCCTTTCTCACTTCTGACACTACCAATGCCCTGGTGCAACCCTTTATCAACTCAGCTTGGATTATTGCAATAGCTTGCTGGTCAACCTCCCTGCTTCATATCCCCCAAATCCAGTCCAACCTTCACTCAGCTGCCAAAGTGATCTTCCTAAAGCACAAGTCTGATCATGTCATCTCCCCATACTCAATTCAATTCACCCTCTAATGTTTCCGTTATGTTGGTGAATTTTTAACCCCTTACCTTCCATATGAAAATCAATACTAATGTATTGGTTCTAAGGCAGAAGAGTGGTAAGGGCTAGGCATTGGGGGTCAAGTGACTTGCTCAGAATCACACAGCTACGAAGTGTCTGAGGTCAGATTTGAACTCAGGCTCTCCCATCTATGGACCTGCTATCTATCCACTGAGCCACCTAACTGCCCCTTGTAAAGTGATTTGTGAACCTTGACATGCTTTACAAATATTATATATATTTTTTATCCTCACAACAACTCTGGGAGGTAGGTGCTATTATGATCTACATTTTCCAAGAGAGGAAACTGAGGAAAAGTTAAGTAAATTGCCCCAAGTCATATAACTAATAAGTGTCTGAGGATAGATTTGAATTTAAATCTTCTTGATTCCAGGTCCAATATTCTGCCCACTGTACCACCTGGTCAACTTAAGTCTTATTTCTGATACATACCAGCTATATTATTATGGCCAGGATTGAACCTCTAAGTGTCCCCAGTCAACTCCATAAAATTGTAAGCTATAGAAGAATGGCTAATCAGTATCTGTGGGAAAAATTTCCATGTCAAGAATTTGCTTTAGTGATAAAATCACAGATGCAGACCAATAAACAAACATGCATGTTTCTCTTTTTCCAATAACTATGTTACATAGGCAAATGGGATTAAAGAAGGAACTTGGAAAGAATATAAGAGTTTACAACTAGTCATAACCAGTTGGATTGGAGTTTTGTCTTCTGAAGACAAAATGGATATTCAATGAGTATTGTTGATAGTGTTTAGAAATTGCTACATAAAGTATAACATGATTAGAGAGGTAAGGTATAGGAATGGAAATACACCTAGATGGTTGTAATGGAAAAATATTGCACCATGAGAAATGATGAACCAGATGAGTTCAGAAAAACCTGGAAAGATTTATATAAACTGATGCAAAATGAAGTGAACAGAACTAGGAGAACAATGTATACAGTAACAGAAATATTGAAGGATGATCAACTGTGAAGGATTAAGCTATTGTCAGCCAAACAATCTTCCAAGAAAACCCCAAGAGACTCATAATTTTAAAAAAACCCACTATCCACAGCTAAAGAGGGAATTGTTGGAATCTGATTGCCGATCAAAGCATAGTGTCCTTCACTTTATTTCCTTCATGTGGTTTTTATTATATATGTGACAAGTATCTTCAGTCACAACAGGGGGAATATGGAAATATGTATTGTGTGAAAACATTGGAATAACCTATTTCAAACTATTTACCACCTTTGGGAAAGGGGAGGGAGGGAGGAGAGAATCTGAATCACAAAATGTTAGAAAACAATTGTCAAAAATTGTATGTGTAATTGAAAAAATAAAACTCAATTAAAAAAAGAAATACACTGAAACAAAAGAAAAGTTTGGACCTATCCATCTAGAGCCAGGACATGACAGATGTAGGATAAATTGCCCAGGAGGAAGGAAAACGGACCATTTGACTTCATTGCTTTCTCGTCAGCGAGTGGCAGCTCACAACATTGGCTCTGGACTTGGGCTTGAGAAGAAAAGTTGGCTGTTCCTCAATAAACTGTGGAGTATCCCATATGCCAGGTCTTACTTGGCAAACATTTTGAATAAGAAATCTGGACTCACAAGAGTCAGATGTGGCATAAGCTTTATGTGGTGCTAAATGAAGATGGATGGGCCAAGTAGTTCACAGAAAGATGACAGATGGTCCATCCATGTGCTCAGATGAATGAGACCTAGGGAATGGAAAGCACCCACCTGGAAGACACAGTAGTCTGGAGTAAAAATGGCCCCAAAGTGTATTTGTGAAGCATAGGAAAAGGCAAAGAAAAGAGAAACACATAAACATAAATATAGATCTCTGGGTACATATATACCACGACTTCTTCTACTACTACTAATAGTAATAGTTAGCTTTGTTATAGTCCACTTGCTTTATGAGTTTTTTTCACAAATGTTATCTCATTTGACTTGCACAACAACCCAACAACCCTGTGAAGGTGGACACTATTACTATCTCTTTTTTGCAGCTAGGTGAACTGGGACAGAGAGGTTAAGTGACTTGCCCAGTGTCTGAGGCAAGATTTGAATTTAGGTTTTCCTGATTCTAAGCCCAGCAATCTGTTCATGAAGCCTCTCAGCTATCCCATATATGCCACATTTCCTTTCATTTGAGATCTCTACATGAAGGCAGGGGCAGCTAGACCTCTTGATTCCAACATTCTGTGATTCTGGAAGCTGGGGAAGCTGGCCTGACTCCAGCTTTAAAAAGCCTTTGTCAGTTTCTCAAAATTGCCCCATAGGGACATTAACATTCTTGGCGCCCTAGTGCTGCTGGGACAGGGAGAAAGGAAAGGACAACGAGAACTAGGGAGCTTCCTTGCTTTTCTCCAGGGTCACTCCATTGTTGGAGGGGTGTTGTAGAGGCTGAGGTTTAAAATTAGATCTGCTTCCCCTGAGGGACCACAGGTGTCCATCATCTGATCTTGTTCTTTCTCTCCATGGGAAATTCTCATTTTTTCAGTGCCTCCCCCTGAGGATGTTAACCCCCCCCCCTCCCTTTCCCTCTCTCTCTTTCCCTCTCCCTCTCCCTCCCTCCCTCTCTCTTGCTCTCGCTCTCTCTCTCTCTTCTCTCCCTCTCTCCCTCCCCCTCTCCCTCTCTCTCTCTCCTCTCTCTCTCCTCTCTCTTTCCCTCTCCCTCCCTCTCTCTTTCTCTCTCTTCTCTCTCTCTCTCCCTCTCCCTCTCTCTCTCTCCTCTCCCTCTCCTCTTTCTCTCTCCTCTCTCTTTCCCTCTCTTTCTCTCTCCTCTCTCTTTCCCTCTCTTTCTCTCTCCCTCTCTCTTTTCTCTCTCTTTCTCCTCTCTCTTCTCTCTTTCTCTCTCTCCTCTCTCTCTTTCCCTCTCTCCCTCCCTTTCTCTCTACTCTCTCTCTTTCTCTCCCTCTCTCTCCCTCTCTCTCTCTCCTCTCTCTCTCCTCTCTCTCTTCCCCTCTCTCTCTTCCCCTCTCTCTCTTCCTCTCTCTCTCCCTCTACTCTCTCTTTCTCTCTCTTTCTCTCCCTTCCCCCCTCTCTCCCTCCCTCCCCCTTTCCCTCCCTCTGCCTTCCTTTCTCTCTCCCTCCCTCTTGCTCACATTTCTCTCTGTGTCTCTGTCTCTGTCTCTTTCTCTCTCTATCTCTCACACATACATACATGCATGTGCATACGCGCACTCATAAGCAAGCATACATAGCACATAACAAGAGCAGCTTATATCCAGGCAGGATTCTAATCTGGCTGTGGGCCTCATGGAAACATTCTTTCAGAATCTGGATGGATATTTTTTTCTCCGTCTCCTGTAAGGATAAATTCAATTTGGGGCTTAGGAAACTCTGCAGCTCACAGAGCTCTCCTGGTCATACTATGGAGTGTGGGACTTCATGTCTTAGGAAATCAAAAAGTACAAAAGGGCCACCCTTCTAACTTCTGGTTTTTCTCATTTTCCTCTCAAAGTTGGAATCCAGATGTGGGAATAGCTCGGGGTTTGGGTTTGGACTTTTTTTGGTCTCTCTCTCTTTTTTAATACTGCAATTGTGTTGCTCACAAATACATGCTGGAAAGGGGAGACGATGTCATCATACATACCACCATTAAATGTTTTCCAGGAGTCTAGGATGAGCTCATTTTGTCCAAAAGACAAGAAGTTTCAGTTAAGAGATTATTGCAGTGTGGCCCTCAATCTGGTCCCCCCACCCTGCCGCCACCCCCACCCAGACTGCCCTTTTAGTGCAGTAAGTAGAAAATAGCCCTTAGAAGGAAGTTGGAAAAGGAAGATCTTGAACACTGATTTGCCTTGAAAGCAGGTTTCAAGCATTTCCACTACATTGAGTGGGCTCCATTCTCTCCTTTTTTGTACCAAAAGATGCTAGTTAAGGGAGAAGAAAAATACCTCCCCCATACCACCATTACTCCCTTGCTGGGGCCAGCCCTAGGATAGATGGTGAAAAGGGCTTAGACTTGACTCTGCTTAGGCTAACAGAAATATAGAGATGAAAAGAGTCCTTTAAAGTCATTTAATCCAACACTTAAGTTTTACAGTTCAGGAAACTGAGGTCCATGGAAATTCAGTGACTTTCCCAAGGTCATAAAGATAGAAGTGACAGAGCAGAAATTCAAACCGGGTCTTCAGACTCCAACTCCAGCACACTTCCCACGTATAGACTGCTACCGCCTTAGGTGTTTACTCCATTTCTGGGCTGCTCCTCTCTCAGGCTCCCAAAGAAATCTCATTCTCAACCTGCCTACATGGGTGGGATAAACACAAATTTCATCATGTATAATCATGTTTTAAATGATCAATGGTGTAACCTCTCGCAGAGGAGACAAAGAAATGTGGAAAGTGAAGGGATTAGACTCTATGGCCCTTAGGATCCCTTCCATTTTGAAACCTATGATTCTCCATTCCTATGAATGAATCTTTAGCCACCGGTAAAGAATATCAGGCATCAGGGAGTCAGTGAACACTGGGTGGGGCTATTCTAGGGCTCCTGAACTCACATTATGTGATTCGATGACTTCTGATGATTTCTAGGCCTGTCTATGATCCAATGACCCTATACTAAGTAGATTCTACCCACACACACCTCCCCACTTTGTTTTGAGTCAGGCCCCATTTGGGGATATGAATCATGAACAGACATAGAGCAGAGCATTACTATGCAGCTATGTCACCTCACTGAATCACTGAATTTGAAAGCTGGTAGGGACCTCAGCAGTCATCTCAGCCAACTCATACACAAAAGGAATCCCCATTCTACATACTAAGCACGTGGCCATCAACTCTCCAAGCATCCCATTCCATTTTAGAACAGCTCTAATTGTTATGAAATTGTTCTGACTCCAGGCTCTTTGTTTCTTCTTTATTTTTAAAAACTTGACCTTCTCTATTGGTTCTAAGACAAAAGAGAAGGATGGGTTAGGCACTGGGGGGGGGGGTAAGTGACTTGCCTAGGATCACATAGCTTGGAAAGGTCTGAGGTCAGATTTGAACCTAGAACCTCCCATCTCCAAGACTGGCTCTTTATCCATGGAGCCACCTAGCTACCTCCCCTTTGCATTTTTTTATCCATTGTTCTTGGTTCTGTCATCTGGGACCAAATCAAACACATTTTTTAATGTTTTTGTTTTTTACAAATTACATGTAATATTAAATTTCCATACTTTTTCCCAAGTTATACAATCAAACTTATTTCCTTCTCTCCCTTCCCTTCCCCCTCCCGGTGCTGGCAGGTGATCAAACCAAACATATTTAATCCCTCTTCTACCTGACAGCTCTTCTCACTCTCAGAGACAGCTATCATGTCACTTTGAGCTTTTTTTTCTTCAGACGTTAACCATCTTTACTTCCTTTGGTCTTAACTTCATGTCATAGACTCATGTGTATTTACCAACCTGGTTGCCCTCTTTCAGACTCTCTCCAGCTCATCAATCAGCTTCCTTATTAAACTGTGGTAGCCAGACTCCCATCAGGAGAAGGGTTCATGGTAGAAAAAGGAGGCATGTCCCATCCCCATACCACCAATGAGTTAGAGTAGATAAAGCATATCCTTTCTTTTCCTGATAATCTGCTCCCTCAGCATATGATAGGGCCATGGCATTATAATTGAATTCATCTATCTATCCATTCAATCCATCCATCTTAACTAGCAGTGCCAGATCCTAGCCCATCTTATTTTTTTATCTTTACCTTCTGCCTTAGAGTTGATATTAAATATCAGTTCCAAGGCAGAAGAGTAGTAAGTCCTAGGTCAGTGATTGTGAACGTTTTAGAGACCGAGTGCCTAAACTGTAACCCTCATGCCACATATGAGCCCCTCCACCTTACCCCTTACAGGGGAGGGAGAAAGCATTCCCATTGGGCTGCTGGGCAGAGGGGCAGGTGATGTGAGAAATGTCCTCAGGCACATGGGAAGAGGGGAAGAGAAGCAGCCCCCTCCAGCATGTGTTCCATAGGTTCACCAACGTGGTCCTAGGCAATTAGGGTTAAGTGACTTGCCCAGAGTCACACAGCTGGGAAGTATCTGAGACCAGATTTGAACCTAAGACCTCCCATTTCCAGATCCATAGGAGATTCATCCAATTCGCCAAAGATCTTTCTCAGCATCTTTTTATCACAAAGGTTCCAATGTACCCTTCAAAATGGCCAGCCCTTGTCTCTCATTCTCCATAGAAGAATGCCCACTTTTTCCCATCTTCTCTGTACATCTCCAGGGATGTGACTAATGTCATTTTTCATGTCTGTCATCCCTGGAAATATGCCAAAGGCTCCTTCAATCTGCCATGTGTCTTTCTGTCAATAACATTTCTTTTAAGTCTGCGAAAATGTTTAAGCTTCTCAGAGGAAGGGGCCTGTGAAAAGAGGAAATCAAACCGTGAAACAGATTTCAGCACAGAATAGACATTTATTGTGACAAGGGGAAAACTAGAGGCCCCAAATTGTACCCTCAGATGTGGCAGGCTTCCCATCCCATGGCTGTTTATACTTTGTGGTCCTTCTAAAGCTTTTAACTGCCTCGAGGCATCCGGCCACTCAGCTTGGGATTGTTAACTTTTGGAGGGCAAAGAACCATGTTAATTTTTTCAAGGATTTTGTAGGGCATTTTATTATTTTATTTATTTATTGAATAATGCAAACTGTTAGTCAGTGTCATAATCCTACAGAGGAATGGGGCTGTCAATTTTTTCTAAAATATGGAGTATTTAAGTTGGGAACAGGCAATTAATTACAGGCTAACAGCAGGGGTGTGACACTGAGCTTTTAACAACTGACTATACATATAAGCACACTTATTGAAGTTTAGTCTCCATTATATACATTTTCTCCATTAATTTTTCAAGGCTAAACAATCCCAGAACAATAAATTAGGTCTTGATTTGTGGCATTTTTCAATTTCTGAGATGTAAATAAATTTATTGAAAAGTTGAATGATTGGCTCTTGTGAGCTGGTTGGAGCTGGCTCCAGCACACCTTGGGCTGGTAGCTATTCACAAGGATACCCCATCATGTCAAGAACAGACATAACTGAACTGGGTTTGAGTATGGGCAGCAAAGCTTTAAAACCAGGAGATAGTCAAAATGGGTTCTGTTTTCAACTTTGTTTCAAATATTCATTTTTCTGAAAGACCAACACTCCTGGAAAATGCTCAAATCTCTATTGATGGGGTTCTTTTACTTTATTTTCTTAACCTTTCCCCTCTGTTTTAGTATCAATTCTAAAGCAGAAGAGTGGCAAGGGCTAGGTAATTGGGGTTAAGTGATTTGCCCAGGGTCACACAGCTAGGAAATTTCTGGGGTTTAATTAGAACTTGGATCATCCCAACTCTGAGCCTGGCACTCTATCCACTGTGTTGGGCATGACTGAAATGACTGAATGATGACAACTCAATATAATATATTCCCTTTGTAATCCTATGTATTTCTATGTTTAAAACCATGATTCTGAGAAGAGGGTCCATAGGCTTCACCAGACTACCAGAAGGGTCCATGACAGAAAACAGGTTTAAGAGTCTCTGTACTGCCAGATGAGTTCTGCCTAATTGGCTGAACATGCCACACCAGTTGGTCTTCAAGGCAAGTTTTACTTCCTAAGAAGTGAAGCTCCATTTGAAGAAGGGGAAGACAAAGGGAGTGAAGAATTGAGCAAATGGGTACTCCAACAGGCAAACAGAAACCAGGCAGGTTTTTCTTCCCCATTTTTAGAGACCAAAATCTTCGAAGGAGCTCCATCATGATGGAACACTTCCCAACAACAGAAGGTCAACTGGAAATGCTTCATTCTCTGAGTCAGACAGAGGCCATGGTCTCTCAGCTTCTCCTCAAGTCCTTTCCAAGACTGTGGCTTCCTGTATAGACTCACCCTCCAAAGAATCCAACCAAGCCAGGAAGGGCTCCAGGGGAAATGCCAAGGGAGATATTTCTAGAGGAGATCTGAAGTTGGTTCTTACAGGAGGTTGGCTGCTAGTTCCTGAAGGGGGTAGTTTCCCCCCTCTTTTTGTACTGAACCATCAGCCAACTTGGGAGCAATTAGATTTGGAGTAAGACTTCATTACTATTGTTTCTAAAAAGTATTTTTGGTTCAATGTTAACATTTTTATTAATGATATCAATAAAGGCATAGATTATGTGCAGATGACACAAAGCTACTAGGGATTGCTAATACATCAGGTGACAGAGCCAGGATCCAAAGAGATTTTGGCATGTTGAAATGTTGGGCTGAAGCTAACAAACTATAACTCAGTAAGGATAAAGTCTAAAACTTGGGATCCAATCATCACCTTCACATATAACACGGGGATGGAAGATTGGACACGTTTTTAAAACTTTGGGGTTTTGAGTGGATTGTGAATTCAATAAGAAGCAGAAGTATGATGTGGCAGCCTCCAAAGCTAATGAAATCTTGAGCTGCAATCAGAGGGTCATAAAGTTTCCAGGAATATGGAGGTGAGACTCTTATACTATTCCTTGGTCAGAGCTCATCTGGAATATTCGTATTCCCTTCTGAGGATCATAGTATAAGAAAGACAGTACAAATGTGCAGTGTTCATAAGAAGGAACCAAGATGGTGAAGAACCTTGCCTAAGTGACATATTGATGAAAGGAAATAGACATACTTGGCTTGAAGAGAACAAAACTCAGGACATGCTAGTCGTGCTCAAGTATGTAAAGGTCTGTCATGTGGAAGAGGGATTTACACTTGATTTCAGGAGGTTTCCTGTCAATCGAAATTGTCCTACAGTGTAGAAGGAAATGCAAACCACTCCAGTGTCATCCAAGAAAACTCCAAACTCATGAAGAACTGGACAGGACTTAAATGACTCAACAAGAACAAAATTAAAAAGTGGAACATTTTCTTGAGAGATGCTAGGTTCTCCTCACTGGAGGTCTTTGAGAAGAGGCTGGAAAACTACTTCCTAGGCACTTTAGAGTAGGGACCCTTTGGGGTATGGGTTGTACTAGATGGCATTTGAAGTACCTTCTTTCAAATTATGAAAGAGAATTCTTTACTCTATTTTCTATCCTGAGTTAACACTAACTTAAGCACCCCTACTTAGTACCTCACTAGACTGAAGACAGGATTAACTCCCCCTTATCTACTTTTGAATTGAATCAAAAAAAGATTAAACACTCTACTTAGTACTAGGTGAGAAGCTAGCAAAAAACTTAGAGAATCCACATCCTTAGAAATTCAATCAGCCAGAATCTGTGAATCTTTTTGATGAGAGCTTAACCTTCAGAAAGTGAGAAGTTGACCCTATCGACACTGCCCTCTGGGCAATGCTAGACAATTTGGAAACTGTGATTAGCCCCTATGAAGAGGGGAAGGGACAAGAAGTCACCATAAAAATCAAGCCCCGAACTCCTTCAGAGCAGATTGTCTTTGAGAATATAGCCTGAAGAGATTGTCTTCTGGAGATAGTCTTAGATAGTCTTCAAGGGAACTTCATGGAGACTACGACTTGGACTGTGGGCTCAGACCTCAGCTTCTACTTGGACTCTGACTCTTGGATTACTTCATTGGATTAATAAAACACTCACCCCTTTCCTAGCATCTGGAGAGACTAGCTTCCATCTTGGAGGAGACTGCATGGTTACTCATTACCAGCCTTCCTGGTTGAGAGCTAATTAATCTCTGCCTGGATTAAGCAGACCTAGAGCAAAACATTTAGGTTGATAGGATAAATAACTTCTCTATCCCCTTCACTTTTCTCTTCTTTATTGTTTCCTCTCTGAAAATATTTATAAATAAATTTCTGACTCAAGATATAATAAATACTGGAATCACATAGTTTTACATAATCATCATCTAACCATTAATTTTAACCTTTACAAAATTCTGTCTTTAAAAAAAGTCGCATTTTTATTTTAATAGAAAAAATAATTTGTTATGGATATGGAAAACATTTCTGAGTCAGATGTCTGTGTACAGTCAGACTAGGGACTCGTTAGAGCAAAAATCAAAATTAATATAACTCTGAAAAAGTAAAAATGAGCAACAGATATAAAATTTAAAAAATAAAATAAAATTTTAAATCTTATTTGAAGAGATGGAGGACTCCACTTATCCCATTTGTAAAATAAGGGGGTTCAACAGGACAACCTTTAAGGTCATTTCCAGTTAAAGATCTAAGATCCTTGGATCCTATTACATTTCTCACCCTCCTTCTTTTCTTATTGGAATGCCCCCTCTTGAGCTATTCAATAAAAATGAAGGTTTCATTCTCCTTATACCTGCCCCCATTACCCAGAGTCCACTTTATTCATTTGGGCAATTCCATTTTTATGGTCACTATTGCTGTCCTTGGTGAAACAGAACTAAATCAGACACCAGCAAAAACTACTATATAGTTTTCCTATATTTCCTATGTTTGATGCACTCTTTCATGAACTAAAACCCTAATTTACCTCTCAACAAAGAACAAGATCAGGATAACTCTTCCTTGCCTGGCTAAGAGCCATATTCTGGGTAGTCCAAGTAGGGAAATTCAGAGGCAAGCCTTTCTCCTGATCATTTTAAGCAATAACAGAAACAGGAAAAATCATTTCTACTGTGGTTTTAACAGCTATACAAGTAGGAAACAGCTTTAGAAAAGTGAGAATTCCCATTTTACAGATGAACAAATTGAGAGAATGAAAGTCCAATAGCTTTCTGAAGATATTTTGCTAGGTATTATTATTATTATGATTATTTGTGAATTGGTTACATATATTATTTGGCCAAAATCCCTCTGAGGTATTTATATTTTGTGGCATAAATGCAAACCATACATATTCTTTTTTTAAATAATCTTTTATTTTTCTTTAATTACATGTAAAAGCAATTTTTACATTTTTTTAATTCTGAGTTCTAAATTCTTTTTTTTCTTTCTCTTAGTTCCTTCTTCCTTCATTGAGATGGTAAACAATCTGATATAGATTTTACATGTGCAATCATGTAAAATATTTTTCCATATTAGTCATTCTGCAGAAGAGAACTCAATAACAAGAAGAAAGGAAGTGAAATAAGGTATGTTTTAGTCAGCATTCAGACTCCATCGGTTCTTTCTCTGAAAGTAGAGAGCATTTTTCATCACAAATCCTTTGGAGTTATCTTGGATCATTGTATTGCTAAGAATAGCAAAGGCATTCACAGTTGATCATCATATAGTATTGTTGTTCCTGTGTACAATGTTCTGATTTTACTCATTTCACTTTGTATCAGTTCCTGCAAGTCTTTCCAGAAAACCATGAATATTCTTAAGATTACACGTGGATTTAGAGCTGGACAAATCCTCAGAGACATTCAAATCAAATGGAATAGGAAACTGAGAACCACCAAGGCTGAGTCATTTGTGCCTACGCATGTAGAAAGTAGAATTGTAGGCTTTGAGGTGGAAGTGACCTGAGAGTTCATCTGGTCCAACTGCTTCCTGTTACAGATGAAGAAACTGAAGCCTGGGGAGATCAAGTGATTTGCTCTACTACACAGATTGTAAATGGAAACCTTAGGAAATGAATTCATATCCTTTGATTCCAAATCTAGAATTCCTTTCTACTCATTCCCTTTTGAGATTCTTTGGAGGTATAAAGGGTGAGTGTTATTAGTTTCAATTCTGGACAGCCATGGAAAAATTTCCAAAAAGTTTCTTTACAACTTTTAGTGTGTGCCAGAATATTTGAGCTGTAACTATGATATTGGTCTATACCAGTGATGGTGAACCTTTTAGATATCAAGTGCCCAAACTGCAATCCTCACACCGCAGTGTGCTGCCCCTTTACCTCAGATAGGAGAAGGAGGAAATACTCCCAATGGACTGCTGGGCAGAAGAGTGGGTCATGTGATAAATGTCCTCAGGCACATGAAGAGGGGAAAGGAAGCAGCCCCCTCAGCATGCATGCCATAGATTTGCCAGCACAAGTCTAGACTAGAATACACTATGAGGTCAATGTAGATCATTGACTTCAACCCCCTTTTTTCCAAAGAGGAAAACTAAAGCCCCAAGAAGTTAAGTGATTTGCTCAAGGTCATACAGGTAGTGACCAAGCCAAGACTTCCCTAAAAGTCCTCTGTCTTCAAATTCATACTACTACCATGCTGCCTTCTTATTTCAGAGATCCTAGGGCACCAGCATCCCATTCTTCTTCAGAGACTAGATTCAGGCATTCTGTTGGCTTCTCTTTAGGGTCCCAAAGTAGAGACCAAAGGTCTATTTGCTTGTATTTGTACCAGGTTCATAGCTATAAGCCTGTTTTCTGGCCACATTTGATGCTGAGCCACGGCTGCGTGACCAAATGAAAGCATGCACTTCAGTTTTTGTAACCTGAGTTGGTTTTGGTGACTGACTGGCATTGAGCCAGGGCCCAAGTTGGCATGATCAACCAGTGAAATTTGCAAAGAGGGCTGAGTTCCACTGGGCTGGAAGGCCCAGCATGAAATGCAAGGTCATTATCTTCATCAATAGCTTGACTTTAGGCAACCTTCCAAAACGAAAATAACAAAACAAAGGCACATTAAAAGCTACCAGGAAAATGCATGAATTTCAGCCACTTTTGTTCATATTTACAGTAATTATATGGTAAAAGCCAGAGATGACTCAGGAAGCTTCAGGCTTCTGGAAGATTTATCTCTGGGTCTTCTCACCTTCTTCCGGAAACAAAAGCCTTAAGGCATAGGCATGCTGCTGGCTTTCTAGATATAGTGAAAAGACTTCACTGAAGACAGTCAACTCTTAATAAATTTGCTTGTTGATTGATTAGCTTGTGACCAGAAGAGAAGTAAGTTCATCATGTAGCAATAATTAAGATTGACATTTATATTATGTTTTAATGTTTGAGGAGCATTTTGCATCCTTTTTTTTTTTAATCTTTGAGGCAATGAGATGAGGCAGATATCACTGATGTTACAATTTCTATCTTACCCATGAATAAACTGCACTCAGAGAATTTAAGGAATCTGCCCCTGGTCCCAAACTAGGAAGTGGCTAAGGCAGGGTTTGAACCCAATTCTTAGTAGTTCTATATCCAGTACTCTGACCCATGTTGTCTTTCTATCAAGAATGAGAGACTATAGATGGTTGGGCCAAATATGACATTGATATCGGTGAGATATTAAAAGAATTCAAGTATAGTTCCAGTCTACCGAGTGGATGTACTATGTGAGACTTGTGGAAAGATTTGGATGAAAATCACAGCACACTAAAAAGCATTAAGGAGCTGCGATCTGTACCAGGGAAGGGAGAATCCATACTGGGAAGGCCAGACATTTTTCTACTTGTAATAATGTGTGCCAAAAGTATGTTATAAACTATCAAATGTTAGATCAACATTATGCATAGTGTAAATTATTATTGTTCTTTTCAAGAAAAAATCCTCCAATTTGGATTTAATAATAAAGGCTGGTTTTTACCAGTTTATCTTGAATGGGAATTTACCTTTTTATCACATGAAAGAAAAATTTTATTTTATTTATTTATTTTTTAAAACCCTTACCTTCCATCTTGGAGTCAATACTATGTATTGGCTCCAAGCAGAAGAGTAGTAAGGGCTAGGCAATGGGGGTTAAGTGACTTGCCCAGGGTCACACAGCCGGGAAGTGTCTGAGGCCAGATTTGAGCCTAGGACCTCCCATCTCTAGGCCTGGCTCTCAATCCACTGAGCCACCCAGTTGCCCCCTGAAAGAAAAATTTTAGAGGAATAAAGACCCTATTAAACACTGAACTATAAAGTATAGGCAAAAATGATATTTTTATCCCCCACCATATGATCATCTTGCCATTTTTTTTATTGACAACATTAATTCAATATGCATTTCTTCCTTATGTCAGATATTAGGTCCTGGGGATACAAAAATAAAACAAACAAACAAATAAAAAACCAGCCCGTGCCTGCAGGAAGCTTCCCCTCAACTAGAATATAATATCAAGTTATACATATATATGTCATATATAATAGGATAGAATAGTGGGTAATACAACCCTGCACTGGGGTGAATATTGAGTATAAGACTTGGTGTCAGGAAGACCTCCGTTCAAATCTTGTCTCAGACATTATCTATATGACCCTGTGAAAATTGTTTAATCTTTCTCTACCTCAGTTTCCTCATCTATAAAATACAGATAATATTAGCACCTGCCTCAAGAAGTTATTGTGAGAATCAAATGGATTAGCATATATAAAGTGCTCGGCAAACATCAAAGCTCTTTTAGAATGCTCTTTATTGTTGCTGTTGTTACCCACAGATTGCTTACGTATATTATTTTCTTTGCTCAGCAGCCCTGTGAAGTTAGTATTTCTCTTTTGTAGTATATATACAGATCCGACATATTCTTTTTTCCTCCATATATACCTGAGATCATAGATTGAGAGCTGGATGAAACTTTAGAGGCTCTGATATCCAAACCTTTCTTTGTATAGATTAGGAAACAAGAACCGCTATTGAGAAACTGTTTGCTTTTGGTCATGCAGAAAATAAGTAGGATCAGAGACTTCTAGCTAGAAAGGACCTTAGAGGCTGTCTGGTCCAAACCTCCCATGTCATGAATGAGGAAGCTGAGGTCTGGAGAAATGAAATGATTTGCTCATGTACAGAGATTCTCAGTGGAGACCCTAAGAAATGGATCCACGTCCTCTGATTCCAAATCTAGCATACTTTCCACTACATCACAGTCTCCTGTGACTACTTTGGGGCATAAAGGGTGAATGTTGTAAGTTTAAATCCTAGATAGCCTTGGAAAATTTTTCCAAAGAGTTTCCTTAGACCTGTTGATGTGTGCAGGAGTATCTGGGCTGCAACTATGGTGTTACTTGTTGATAGAAGGAACTCTTCTTTGGGAAATTCCCTCTACCCACCCAGATCAGGACCTTCTGTCATTTGTGGTCTTAGAGAGGTGCCTGAGGTACAGAAAGTTAAAAGGGAATAAATAAAATGTGTCAAGGTCATCCAGTACATCCCAAGCTATCACCAATCCTCTTGACTTTTGTCCTGCCATTGAGCTTCAATGACTTTGGAAGAGAAAATGAGGCAAAAGATTTTATGCAACTCAGCCTCACTTGAATCCAATTCATATAGTTAAGATATCACCCTGTGATATCACAGGTCCTCTTTGGAAATGAAAGGCAAACAGCAATGTGTCGGTTTATAGCCATAATCCATTGGGGTGTGTGTGTGTGTGTGTGTGTGTGTGTGTGTGTGTGTGTGTGTGTGCTGCAGGGGTGGGGTGGAGAATGGAATCTATAATTTCATTTTTACCTTTCTCTTTAACCCATCTTTGGTGAAAACAAATATATTCAGTCATTTACTTAAAAGTGGAAACCTCACACTGCTTATTATTTGGCAAGGTCCTTGACTACATAAATATTCCACTACAGGCTAAAAAGTTGGGAATATAATTTTTAAACACTTATATTCCATCTTAGAATCAATACCGTGTATTGGTTCTAAGGTAGAAGAGTGGTAAGGGCTAGGCAATGAGGGGGTCAAGTGACTTGCCCAGGGTCACACAGCTAGGAAGTGTCTGAGACCAGATTTGAACCCAGGACCTCCTATCTCTAGGCCTGGCTCTCAATCCACTGAGCCACCCAGATGCCCCCCTGAGAATATAATTTTAAAAGAGAAAAGTAAATTTAGAAATGTCTTCATACTGCTAAAAGAGGAGAGAAAATATCATCTTCTCATTTAGAAAATACCCTCAAGAAGCCCTACCAAGCCTGCATAAAACCCCAAGGAATGCTGTATTTAAAGAAAAAAAACAACTTTCACTGAGTAATAATAATAGTGTGAGGCAAATTATGTGGTGTGTGCTATTTAGAAGTGTGGTTGAATTGATAGCTATTCCTAAAGATTTGTTGCTGACCGCACCTATTAATATATATCAGGAGAAGATGTGATTATTGTCTGCAAGTATTCAAAAGGCAGTCATATGAAAGAAGTCATGTTCTCCTTGGCCTCAGACTAAGAGGAAAGGGTGGAAGGGGCAGGGAAGAAGGCTTCAGTTTGACGCAAAAGGAAAATACTTAGCAATTACAGCAGAGCTCAAAAGAGGAATATTTCACAACGGCCAAAAAGTTGCAGTGGGCAATGTTAGCAACACAAGGAACATAGTGTGGTGTGATTGTGCTGGAGAAGGTAGTCCACTTTTCCCTCCAGGAAAGGATCTGGAGAGAAATTGTATCCCTTAACATGGGATAAGAACTTGACAAAGGGACAATGTGTGTGCTAGGGGACAGTTTAGTCTGCTGAAGAGATTTAGTGGGAACATGATATACCCAATTTCAAGTATCATGAAAGCTTATCAAGGAAAATTAAACTTGTCCTCCTTGTTCCCAGAAGGCAGAATTAGGAGCAATGGTAGAAATGGGAATAAATAGATTGTAATTAAATATAAGGAAAAAACTGTCTAGAACTATTCAAAATAGCTTCTAATTCAGTATTGGACTTCAAAACACCCACACTCATCCAAATTAAATTTAATTCTGCAAACATTTATTCAAAGATACTTTATTTTCCCAATTATATGTAATAACAATTTTCAACATATGTTTTCCAAAATTTAAGATCCAAATTGTGTCTCTCCCTCTCTCCTTTCCTTGCAGATGGTAAGCAATTTGATCTGGATTATACATGTATTAGCATGCATAACAAGCTCCCATATTTGTCATTGTCATACAAGAATACTTATATTGAGAATACTCATATGACACAACCCCCCCCCCAAATAAAACCATAAATAAACCAATGTGAGAAATAGAATGCTTTGAATAGCATCTAACTCCTACACTTCTTTCTCTGGGGGGAGTGGAAAGTCCTTCAGAATTGTCCCAGATCATTGTATTGTTGACAGTAGCTTTCTTTCACAATTGATCATCATAGTATATTGCTGTTATTGTGTACAATGTTCTCTTGGTTCTGCTTATTTCAGTCTGCATCAGTTCAAACAGATCTTGCCAGTTTCTTCTGAAATCATCCTGCTTATCATTTCTTTTAGCCCAATAGTATTCCATGGCTGATATATATCACAGTTTGTCCAGACATTCCCTAATCTTGTGTCATTCTGAAAACTTATCTGTAATGACTGGAGAAAGGTTCAAACAGAAAGGATTAAGAAAATTTCCCTCCTGATAGAACTGTTCTTAACTCAACAAACAGAATGAAGACAATACTTGAAAAGAGACTTTAGTTGGTAAACTGAGAAGACAAAAGATGGGGCTGCATTTCCCGAGCTAGCTGTGGCAGTAATGATTAGAGAGGTTAACTGGAGCCCTGATTTTTCTTACAACTGATACATTCTAATTATTTGTTTATACACGTTTATCAATGGTCACACTGTTAATAAATTGTATCACCATTAACCTTGATGTTTATTTAAGTTTAGGAGACTAGAGGTTTTGATATTGAGTGAAAGTGAAAGCTGATTGGAAAAGGGATTTCTTCAGTTTCTCTAATAATCAGGAACGTGTGTCCAGAGATAATTAACTTATCAATGAGAGGGTTTTTAAAAAATATTTTAGTAATGAATTAGGAAATGTTGTTTATGCCTCTTGCCTTAAAACAAGAGATGAGAATTAATTTTGAGTCAAGAAGGTAGAGTGATGTCTTCATATATGATGTGGTTGACTCTAAAAATTCTGCTGCATGCATATAGCACAGACACACACCCCAAATACATTCACAGATGAGTGTATGTGTGTATATATACTTTCAAAGAAATCTTGCTTTAGGTATACCAGCCTATTCTTGATAGAACAGAATCCCCTTGACAGCAAGGACTATTCCATTTTTTTCTTTGTATCTCTGGCATCCAACACAATGCTTAGCATAGTTTTAGTCCCTTTGAGTCTTGTCCAACTCTTTGTAACCCAATTTGGGGCATTCTTAGCTAACGATACTGATGTGGTTTGTCATTTCCTTCTCCATTGGCATATAGTAGGTACTTAATAAATACATGATTGATTATTTTGCAGTGAGCAGCTTGCCATTTTCTCACTTTCTCTGATGTTTAACATGATATTGCAGTGCCTAACACATTCGAGGTGTTCAGTAATTTTTTTTAAACCCTTGCCTTCTGTCTTATAATAAAAACCGAGAGAGGCAACTTTAGGTGGCTTGGTGGACTGAGAGCCAGACCTAGAGATGTGAGGTTGAATGCTCAAATCTGGCCTTAGATACTTCTTAGCTGTGTGACCCTGGGCAAGTCATTTAATCCCCAAAGTCTAGCCTTTACCACTTTTGCCTTGGAACCAATACATGGTACTGATTCTAAGGTAGAAGGAAAGGGTTTAAAAATCTTTAAAAAAATAATTAATATCTAGTATTGGTCCACAGTTGGGGTTAAGTGACTTGCTGGGGTTAAGTGACTTGCCCAGGGTCACACAGCTAGGAAGTGTCTATAATTTATTTCATTTGTAATCCTATGTATTTCATTTTATGCATTTAAAAACATTATTCAGAGAAGGGGTTTAAGGTTTCACCAGACTTGTTAAAGGTATCCATGACATAAAAAAAGGCAAAGAACCTGCTTTAAAGATTTAGGATGACATAATGTTTAAAAAAACAGTCCACTTGAAAACAGTGACTTATGTGTGTGCAGCCATCCAGAGTCATAGCCAATATGTATCAGAGACATATGGGGTATATGGGATGTTCAGGGAGGACCAGCACCTCTGGAGTGAGGACTGATTGAGACCTTTTCAGGGCTGCTTCTCCACCTTTCACCCAATTCTCACCTGTGACTCCAAAAAGCTGTAGCATGACTCTCTTGGCAGACTGGCTAACCCAGATTGAGGGTAACCAACAGTCTACAAATCCATTCATAAATTAGGGGTATGGGGGGCAGCTGGGTAGCTCAGTGGATTGAGAGCCAGGCCCAGAGACAGGAGGTCCCAGGTTCAAATCTGGCCTCAGATACTTCCCAGCTATGTGACTCTGGGCAAGTCACTTAACCCCCATTGCCTAGCTCTTACCACTCTACTGCCTTGGAACCAATACACAGCATTGATTCCAAGATAAGGTAAGGGTTTAAATAAAAATTCCAAGATAAGGTAAGGGTTTAAAAAAATTAAAAATTAATTAAATAAATAAATTAGGGGTATGCCTAACCCAAGCATATGAAGACTTTCCCCAGCAGAATGGGTGGATGAGAACAATTATTCCAAAAGCCATGAAGGTGGCGGAAGCAAGCAGTATGGAGCTCTCTGCTCAGGTAAATCCAGCTCTCAAAAGTCAAGACATCACCCAATGATGTCCCTGGTCCTCTTCAAAAAAGGAGGAGGAACAGCAATCAGAAGCAAAACATAAACTAAGCTTTTCCTAACTCCTGGGCTGCCAGCTGTCCTAGCTAGTCTGCCACACTGCTTTTCCTCAATCGTATCTACAAATGTAATAAGTGCACTTGGATGTTTTTAAAAGACCACTGATCATTTGAAAGGCCTCTGATTTCATAGGCACAGGTAAGCCACACAGGTCATAACTTTCTATGCATCTTTTGTAGACCGTCCTTTGTGAATTGCTGTGACTAGTAACAATCTAGGGCTGGTGGCCAGCTTTTTGGTGCTAAATTTTACAACTGACTGGGCTGCTCTTCCAATAAGGCATATGTCAGCAGGTCCTTGAGAGGCCTCATTGCATAGTGTGCTAGTCTTGAGGTTGTGTGTGACCTTAAAGAAGTCATGTAACCTCTTAGCAAGCCAGGAAACTCAAAGACTATAGATTGCAGAGTAGTTACAAATCTGCTCTAGTAGAGGGAGTTTCTTCACCAGGAGTTTTCTGCGCCAAAGAAATCATGGATCATAAATTCCTATATCCAGAGCTGGAAGGGATCACGGAGGAGGTGTCCTTTTTTTTGAGGGGGGGGTGTTTTTAAAAAGATATTTATATTCCTTGCCTCATAGGCTTATGAGTAAAGGACTTGGACAAGATCAGGCTACTTTACCATCAGGAAACACATCCAAAGATTTAAAAATGAATATCAGATAAATTAAACAAGTTTCGTGCCCATTTCGAAGTCGTGGTGTGTGTGTGTCCATCCCCATCTCTGGAGGCTTCAGGATGGTCATGTTCCCAAGGCTCCAGTAGCCCTAGAACCCAAATCCTCCGGGTCTCAGCTTAGCCGTGGCCACACCTTCTTCATCTCTCTCCTTAAGGCCGCCCCTCCCCCGGGCAGCAGGCGGTCACAGCTCCGGGCCTCCCGCCCTCAGAGCTAGCCTGGCAAGGATGCCTGGCTTCGGGCCAACCAGGAAACTTTTCGGGCTCCAAACTAACAGGAGGTGGGGCCAAGTCCTTGCAACAGGAGTTAAAGGCTAAAAAGGCGGTGGGACCACGCAGCTCCCGTCCGAGTTCTTCTTCTCGGATCCAACTTTTAAAGAGGGGCTGCCGCGTCCTGTAAGATTTTAGAGATAAGACGTTGGTCCGGAGGGCCCTGGCGGGGTCCGAAAGGTCAATTTCAACTCTAGATGGGGGCAGGAGAGAAAGAGAGAGTGTGTTAGAGAGTTAAGGAGTTAGAAAGTTTGTGTGGAGTGTCAGAGACAGAGAGTGTGTTTGTGTGGCGTGTCTCGGTCTCCCTCCCTGGGACGTCAGACTGCCATTTCAGGGCATTAATCCGTATTTATTAAGCGCCTACTACGTGCCTGACAGGCACCGGGCGAGAACCTACTCGGATCAGCCCCAGCAGCGCCCCGCTCCCTAGAAGTCCCCAGCCGGCCCTCCCCCACGACCACGTTGCAAGTGTCTAAGAGAAGCTGTCCCAGCAGCCCCCGCCCCCGGCCCGCCCAGTGGCTCCCCGCCCCCTGTGCCCCCGCGGCCCCCGCCCCCGGGGGTGGGAGCTACTAGTCGAAGGAAAGGTTGGTGCTGGACGCGCTGAATGTCACAAAGCGGCAGAGGGAAGAAGGGCGAGCCTCCGGGACGGAGGCAGAGGCAGAGGCACGCATCGCCCGCCCTCCACTTCCGCGTCTACAGCTGCGCTCCTGCAGGACCCACGGGCTGCTGGCCCGGCCGATCTCTCCTCAGCACCCGGGACGAGCCCTGCCCAGCCCAACCCAGTGCGCCCGGCCGTCCGGTCGTCCAGGCGCGGGGACAATGCGCTAGGCGGCCCGCGCACCCGGGCAGCCCTGAGCCCGCGCACGCAGCCCTCCGGCCTCAGCGGTGATTGACCCTAGCCTCTCGCTTCCTCCTCCTCCTCCTTCCTCTTTCCTCTGCCTCCACTTATCCGGCCGAGATTGGAGCTTTCCAAGTTACCGCCGCTGCCAGGGAGGGAAGAGGGACTGGGCTCCGAAGGCCCTCTTTTGCCCCAGTTTACCTCTCAGCGCTGCGCGATCAGCCCGGCCCTCCTCCTGCCTCTCAGTGCCCTGGCAGTCCCTCGGCCCCTGCTCCGCACTCGGTAAGGTTCCGGGCACATTTGGGGGTGAGGAGGGGCTGCCTTTGTTGTTTACGGCCCAAGAGGTGACTTTCTTTGCTTGAGGCCAGCCCGGGGCTGACTGGGGCGCTGGGCTGCCCGAAGTTTGTGGGAAGAGAGCGGCCACCTGCTTGTGGATGGCCCTGCAGGGAGCAGCAGAAGAGCTGGGCGGGAAAGTCGGCCAAATTGTCTCTGCCCAGAGTTTGCAGTCTTAGAAAACTTTTTCCCGGAGGAATCATGCCCCTGGTATTTGCCACATGATGATCGCAGCTCTCTGAGACTCAAGCCTTCTCTCCTGTGCATTCCGATTGGGTTCTCGCCCCTCCTCCAGCAAACGCCCGCCCGCCTGCCCGTGGGGCCCAAGGACCAGTTGCCAGGGGACAGGGCTCGGTGCTGAGACAACATGGACAAGTATGAAGACTTGGGCCTTGAGGCCAGTAAATTTATTGAGGACCTCAACATGTATGAGGCCTCCAAGGATGGCCTGTTCAGAGTGGATAAGGGAGCCGGCAACAACCCTGAGTTCGAGGAGACCAGGAGAGTGTTTGCCACCAAGATGGCCAAGATCCACCTCCAGAAGCAGCAGCAGTTGCTGCAGGAGGACCTGCTGCAGGGGGGGAGTGGTTCCCTCAATGGGGGAGGGCGGCTGGCCCCCCAGATCCAACATGCAGGACCCTTCCCCCACCGGGAGGCAGGGGGGAGCAGTAAACTGTCCCTGGGGGATGGAGCTGCCAAACCCCCTCTGGCTACACCTTCCTTGGCATCTGGGGCAGGGCCAGTGACACCATGCCCAATGAGTCAGCTGGCCTTTCAGAGCCAGTCACACTCATCTGTACCCCAGGGTCAGCGGGCCAGGTTGCATCCTGAGGGCCAGAGGAGAGCCAGCCAGGACTTTAGTTATGGAAATGGTACAGGGAATTCTTCAGTCTCTACTTTGCAGGGGCTAGATTCTAGGGGTGCTAGTGCTATGGGCCCTGCTCAAGAGGCCTTTTCTTCTCTTTCTCATGGAGATTACTATGACAACTACCCTGGGCAGAAGTGGGGAGAGGAAGCTACCCAGTTCACCAGTATCAAACCAAGCACAGGAAGCTCTTGGCCAGCCTCCAAATCTGCACCTGACCCTCACCTATACCAGTCCCAGCCATCTCCAAACTCTTGCAGGTCTTTTGAGAGTGGCTACAGTAGTCAAGATGGCAGTGGAAATGAGGGCCACCAACTGGGAGGGGACTCTGAACAGAAGCCAACAGCTGGCCAACCACGATCATCTTCTTTTTCCCACACACTCAATTCTAGAGCTCCTCCCCCAGCCCCAGAAATAGTGGCCCCCTTGGCCCTTCCACAGCAGAGGTCATCTTCTTTCTCAACACCATCCCCTCTGACAGCTTCAGGTACTTCACTTCAGGGAGATCCACCAAGAAAAGGGGCTGGGGTGGAGAAGGATGTTCCTGGCACTGTAGCCAAACCCACTGGGGACTCTCAGCTCTGGTACCATGGCAGCCCCAAATCTTATATTTCAAGTTCAGTTCCTGCCCCAGTGCCAACCAACATTGACTATCAGCCTTCCGGTGCTGCTTACCCTAAGCCCATCGACCACTTCGTAGCTCATGGGCAGACTCCCCAGCCCAGTTGCAGGGAGGCTGGCACAAATCCCAAGTTGAGTTTCTCCAACCTCTCTTTGGGCCCAATGTTGTCTGATGCTCCTGCATCTGCTTTTCAAGAGGGGCCAAATAGCTTGCCATCTGAGAGTGGCCAAGGGAGTGTCCATCCAGAGAACTCCAGCTCCACCAAAGTAAAACTACCCTGTCAGACCCTCCTTCCACCCCCAGAGCAAGGGCTGTCTGCAGTAGAATTAAAATTAGAAGCACTCACCCAGCGCCTGGAGCAGGAGATGGATATTCATCCTAAGGCAGATTATTTTGGTAAGTTGGATGTTTCCTGGGAGTTTTCCTAATGAACCACCACCTTGTTATCTGTGAGCCTTCCCTGGGGTGATTAGGGTTCCTTCCCTGCTCGAGGGAGCACAGTTTATTTGGGGTGTTGGGGTATGGGAGTGTGTGTGTATACTGGAGTTCACTCCTTCCAGTACAAACCCAGCAAGGGGCCTCATGGGTGGCTCAGTGAACCATGCAGGTGTGACATGTAATTGTGCTACCTGAGTCCTGCAAAGCTCATTTTCACTTACTTTAGAAAGGGCTGGATTAAGGGAATTGCGTGTTCTACTTTGAAGAATCGAAGCAGGCACTGGAACTTGGATGGGCTGGGGTCGCCAAGCTCTCCGGATCTCAGTTTTTATCACTCATAAAACAAGAGGGTTGACTTGGATGACTTCTTGTGTCCTGTGGATGACCAGAAGGCCCCTCCTTGTTCTAAATCTGTGTCCTTCTGAATCTATTCTAGCTCCGAATTTATTATTCTACATGGATGGCTCCTAGTGGCCAAAGACCTCTTCCCCCCAATAGTAATGGGAGTCAGTGGGCATGAATCTGCTGAGTAAACCAGATCTATGTGAGTTGTGATGCTCTTAGAGATGGTGGGGTGGCTGCTGTCTACTGAGCCCTGTATGGGTTCTACAGAAAAGTCCAAAGTCCAAGAGGAGGTGAAGTCTGTTTGACTGATGGAAAAGTTGAAGCATACCCTGGAGGGATCCTAGATTTAGAACTAGAAAGGTCCAGCATCCTTATTTTACAGATGAGAAAACTGAGGCTGAGAGAAGTTAGGTGACTTGTCCAGGATCACACAGTAAGGAAGTGTCTGAGGCAAAATTCAATCCCAGGTCCATTACTCTGCCTTGGATCTTCTAGTGAATGGATACTCATCTGGCTCTCATGCTTGCAAATCTTATCCCCAGATTGCCAAGCTTGCATTGCTCAAAGTTAGGAAAGGTGCCCGTTGGTTTGTGAATTGACTTAGAAGGGCAGGGGTTTTGTCTTTTTGTTTTGATTCTGACCCAGAGATGCATCTAGTTTCAGTTCCCATTTGGGTAGGAAGGTGACACTTTTGGGGCATACTTATTTCTCGAAGTTGAACTATTTCAGGGGATTCTGGGAGATAATGATGCTGATTTGTTTTTTTGAGTTATAAATTCTCATTATATTATTTATTTATTTATTTATTTTAAAATGTGTATTTAATTAATTAACTTAGAATATTTTTCCATGGTTACATGGTTCATGTTCTCTCTCTCCCCTCCTTCCCCCCCCCCATAGCCAACATGCAATTCCACTGGGTTTTACATTGAGTTATAAATTCTTAGAGATGGAGTAAAAACACTTCCTTGCCTGTTCAAATTAGGTAGGAAAACCCATAGCTATTCAAAGAAGCCCAATCCCCTCCAAGAAAGTAGGGATAGGAATGGGTTTGAGATCTGAGGGTGGCCCTCCTACTTATAAATTATCTTTATCATCATCATCATCATCATCATCATCAGGGAGTGGAGGAAATGGAGGCTTCCTTGCTACACTCCTTGGTCACTAAATTACTCTCTTCTTGCCATAACCTAACCATAAACTAACAATAATAGAACCTCCTAAGTGTGTAGAGATGTGTTCTTTTTGCTTTAGAAATGACACCTGGTCTACTCAGGTATCTTGATCCTTTTCTTTTGCAAATGCCTCTTTTTTCTATAGCCAACTGTATATTTTATGTTCATCCAATAAGCATTTAAGTGCCTACTTTGAGCCAGACTCTGCTAGGCTAGGGATACAATAACAACCCCCCCCCCCAACCAAACAAACCTTGAAACAGTTCAGAAAAGGCAGAAATGGGTAACTCAGTGGAGTGAAAGCCAGGCCTAGAGATGGGAGGTCCTGAGTTCAAATCTGAACTCAGACACTTCCCAGCTGTGTGACTCTGGGCAAGTCACTTGACCCCCATTATTTAGCCTTTACTGCTCTTCTGCCTTGGAACCAATACATAGTATTGATTCCAAGATGGAAGGTAAAGGTTTAAAAAAAAAGGCAGAAATGTAGTGTTTATTTTCCGTTGTATTATATTAACTTTTGTTTCATTTCACCTTTAAGATTTCACTGATTTAATATGACAGGAATCAGTATCCAGGAATCTAAACTTTGATTCTGGGTCCTCAGTAGAATTTTGCAGCTATTATATTCCTCCTATTTACTTCCCTCAGAAATTCTTCTGGTCCTCTGACCTTTGGGGAAAATCATTAAACATTATAGGGTTTTGGGAGCAGGAGACAGCAATTATATTTTTTTTAAAGGGCGAGGTGCTTTTTAAAAAATATTCTTTGAGGGGGCAGCTGGGTAGCTCAGTGGATTGAGAACCAGGCCTAGAGACGGGAGGTCCTAGGTTCAAATCCGGCCTCAGCCACTTCCTAGCTGTGTGACCCTGGGCAAGTCACTTGACCCCCATTGCCTAGCCCTTACCACTCTTCTGCATGGAGCCAATACACAGTATTGACTCCAAGACGAAAGGTAAGAGTTTAAAAAAATATATATATATATTCTTTGTTGGTACATTAAAATTCCCAGGAGTCTCATCCTTTTCCCACTTTCCTGAACCATAGAAGGCATAATATATACTATATATTATAAATGTGCATATATACAAATTATATACACACAAAACATATATGTAAATTATGTCTTTCATGTTTCTGTTTATCAGTTCTTTCTCTGGAGGTAGACATTCATAAATTATTCTTCAAATATTCTATTGCTGTATATAATGTTTTCTTGGTTCTACTTGTTTTGTTCTTTATAATTTCATGTAGGTCTTTCCAAAATTTTTAAAAATTAACTTACTCATCATTTCTTACAGAGCAGTAGTATCCTGTCATGACTATAATGTGTGAGGTTGTTTTGAAATGGAATCTGGCAGACCTGGGTTCAGATCCTGCTTCAGGCACTTACTATGGGATTCAGGGCACGTTCATTTATCCCCTTTATAAAATTAGGAGGTTGGAATTAATGGCCTCTAAATCCCTTCCAGCTCTGAATCCATAACCCAAAGAAAATGTGCTTTTAAAGACAATTAAGTTGTTTTCTTTTAAAAAGTGAGAGAATCTATCTGAATTTGATGTTTGTGAGAAAAAAAAATTCATTCAGCCATGCTTTGAATACTCATTACAAAGTAAACTTAGCCTTTCCACCTCTCAATTTTCCCCACCGTGGTTTCAATATATTGAGGATCGGCATAAGAAATTAAATGAGAATTTGGGGGGAGTTTTGTCGAAGCTGTGGACAACACAGAAAAGTTTTTAGTAACTCAGAGATGCCTACCTAACCCAATATTTACAATAAGGTACTGTTAGATTTTCCAGATCCATAGGGGGTACCATGCCCCTTAACCACCTTGATGTGGAAGGGATAACTGTATATTCAAAAATGAAATGTGACCACAAGCATTGTCTGGGTCACAATTTTTTTTGAAAACCTTTACCTTCCATCTTAGAATCAATATTGTGTATTGGCTCCAAGGCAGAAGAGTGGTAAGGGCTAGATATTGGGGATCAAGTGACTTGCCCAGGGTCACACAGCTAGGAAATGTCTGAGACCAGATTTGAACCCAGGACCTCCCATCTCTAGGCCTGGCTCTCAATCCACTGAGCCACCCAGATGCCTCCCCCCTCCCCCATAGTATTAATTCTAAAGCAAAAATTAAGGTTTGTTTTTTTTTTAAGTCTTCTTCAGAGGCAAGACAATAAACATGAGAAAATTGAAGTCCTCACTGAGAAAGTTAGAGAGGCTGCTGATTCCTTTTCCCCCTAACCCACTCCCCACCCCTGTCTTCTCTGCTTCCTCCTACCCCCTGCCCAGAATCATTTTCTCTCTCCACATAATAGTCCTTTTCTCTTCCAGCTGGAAAGAAAAGTGCCATTCTCTGGGCAACCCGGCTACAATTCTGAACAAATTGGTCCTTCTCTGTGGGCCTCACTTGTCTTATCTGTAAAATGAAGAGACTGGCCTCCATGCCAATGGTTGCCTCCTAGCTCTTGTGTTATTCTGTGTCTCTGGTTATAAACAGTTACTGACTCCAACCCTAATATCTTCAAAACTCTTTTGACTTGTGGGGTCACTCATTCTACTCCCTCACATGCTCTTAGTTTGGCCATAGCTCAGCTCCTTTAAGGGAAGCAGTGCTCATGTCTCCCACTTTAAAGAACATCTGTATAGTTCCTGCTCAGAAATGTACTAAGCTAGACTCAAGAATGTTAGGATGGATTGGGTCGGGACAGGAGGGAGGAGGCTGCTTGAAAAATGTCCAAGAGTAGGGGCAGCTAGGTAGCACAGTGAATAGAGCTGTCAGCCCTGGAGTCAGGAGGACCTGGGTTCAAATGTGATCTCAGAAACTTCCTAGCTGTGTGAGCCTGGCCAAGTCACTTAATTTCACTTGCCTAACCCTTAATTCTTCTGTCTTTCTTTTTAAAAAAATAAACCTTTACCATCTGTCTTAGAATCAATACTGTGTATCAGTTCCAAGGCAGAATCGCAGTAAGGGTAGGCAATTGGGGCTAAGTGACTTGGCCAAGGTCATATGGCTAGGAAGTGTGTGAGGCCAGATTTGAACCCAAGACATATATGTACCTAGGCTTGATTTTCAATCCATCGATTGAACCCAGGACCCCTATCTCAAAGCCTGATTCTCTATCCACTGAGTCACTTACCTACTCGTTCCTTCTGTCTTATAATTAATACTAAGACAGAGGTCAAGATTTCCCCCCAAAATTATTTATTTATTTATTTAACTTAGAATATTTTTCCACGGTTCCATGATTCATGTTCTTTCCCTCCCCTCTCCTGTAGCCAATGAGCAATTCCACTGGGTTTTACATATATCATTGATCAAGACAGAAGCTTGGGATTTTAAAAAGAAGGAAAGAAAGAAAATGTCCAGGAGTTTAGCCCTTGAGCAGAAAGAGAGGCATCTGCCATGCTGGACTGGTTTGTGGTCCAGGATACCTGGATTTCAGTCCTGCCTTAAACTTATTAGCTGCTATAAAACTCCCCTGAAGGACACCCACCTCCTACCTCCCATGTTGGAAGTGTAGCAAGGGAACTGTGCAAGGCTGACTGACAGCCTTCCAACCAAGATTCAGCATTCTAAGGTAGTTGGGGAACTGGCAACTGGCACTCTCAATCTGGAATGCAGACAGAGAGGCTATGTGGAAGTTTCTCCATGAAGGAAACCAACTTGGGAGCTGCCAGAGACTTGGATCATCTTTAAGGAGAGGTTGAGTGAGTGTTCCCTTTCACACTGGTGGATGGTGTGAGTGGGTGTGAACCTCCTCCCTTCCTGAACCTTGTGAGAACTATTCATCTTGATATTGTAGTTTGACCCAACCAAGGACTCTGAAGTTGTGAGAATCTGGGCCCTGTGGACTTCATCTTTTATTACCCCTTTTATTTAGTTAGGTTATGGTTATGTAGAAAGGCTAAGATTTTACTATCTGGGTGGGTTAGAAATAAGTCACTTCCTGATTCCAAATCCCTTGTCCCTTTAGCTAATAAATCTGTTTACATATACATGTATATGTATATATATATACATATATATATATATATATTGTTGTTGTTGTTGTTGTTAGTGATCCCTTCTGTTTAACCTTCCTTAAAACCCTCCTTATTACATTTGGCTGAGCCAGGTAGACAAACTTAGAGAAATTAGACTTTAGTTAGAGAAAACCTGTTTTTATATGTATTTTGTTAGTGATCCCTTCTGTTTAACCTTCCTAACAACCCTCCTTATTATAGAGGGAGGGAGATGCCTAGCACCTCTTCAAACATCATGGAGATGTGAGTTATTATATATGGTAAGGCAGTAGTTTTAAATCAAGCCCAGGGCCCTTTCTGAGACCTAAACTACATGAGAAGGGACTGCTGTGCTCTCTTCCTATGCTTCTTTCTAAGGTTGAAACATAGAGTTTTCCATTTCTAATATAGAAACCAGGTGGTGTCTGGTGATTGCAACATGGGCCACCACCAACAGACCCCTCTAATTTTATTCTGCAGCTGGGAGGGATTTGATACCAATGATTATACAGTTAACACACAAGTAAGGACAAGTCACAGTGTTTACAGATCTCTTCATTCAGAGTTAGCCTTCTCTCTTTTCTGTTGATCGCTCTGGACCTGTGACTTCAAAATGGGGAACTCCAATTGTAGAAATGAACTCTCAGGCAATGCAGATGGTAACTTACAATCATTTATGGATCGCTGTAGAAAATTGCCTGGGAATTGAGAGTTGCAGTGACTTGTCCAGAGTCTCACTGGCCAGCATATTGTTAGAGCTGGACTTGAACCAATCTCCCTGACTTCAAAGCTGGCTCTGTTCATTAGACTACCTTGCCTTTATATTTAAAATGGGGCACTTTACCTCAATTGGGAAAGAAAAGTTAAGGGGGACTTTCTCCATTGCTCTTTAACAACAACAAAAAAGTGGCTTTGGTCTGAAATCATGAAGGTTTCACATTGGGCACCCAGTCTCTAAAAAGTTTACCATCACTGATCTGGGCTATTGACTGCCTGAAAGGTCATCTCCCTCTTTCTGCTGCCTCAGTTTCTTAATTTATAACTTATGCAGATTTAACTAAGAGCTCTTCCATCACTGAACTTGGCTATCCCAAGGCTTTTACCTCTTGGAGGAAATGACATCTAACCTTTTTAAAAACAACAAAACCCATTATTCAATTTATCAAGCATTTATTGGATACCAAAAATCTATTTGATTTTGTGATTTTCTTAACACAGGGTATGAGATATTTCAAATTAAAGTAACATTTGCCTCTATTTCCCCTTTAAACAAATGGAGGACATCCCATTGACTTGGGATATAATCATGGGAACAAGTCAAATTGCATTACAACAAACTCTCCAGGGACTGTCCAAACTATTGTGTACAATGGGGGTTGTTCCTTTAGTGATTCAGTGTTCAAGTCTTGGAAATCTTTTTGTTTAGAATAATCCCAGTAGCTAATACTTGTATGGCAATTTAAAATTTGTGAAACACTTTTCCTTTTATTTGATTGTTACAAAAACCTGGGAGCTCAGTACTATTATTATAGTTTTATAGTTTACTTAAATTTATTTTACAAGTTCTAAACTTATAAAGTTACAAGTTAGATATAATTATGAGTTATAAATTTATACATATAAGTTTACATAGTTTATATATTTTTACAGATGGGGAAACTCGGGCTAAGCAATGTTAAGTGACTTGCCCAGGTCATACAGCTAGTAAGCGGCTGAGGCATGATTTGAACTCAGATCTTCTTGGCCCCTTGCCTAGCAGTCTATTCACTGTGCCACCTAGTTGCTCTGTCAAGCTCCCTAGGCTTCATCTTTGTATCCTTCAGCACCCAGGACAGTGCTTCATGGGCTCCCTCGGCAAATATTTGTTGAATGATTGAATGTCTTTTTAAAAAATTGCATTGTGGTTTCATTGTAGTAGGGAGCTCCCAGTAAGGAGAGGCTCCACACCATTGTGGATTGCCTCCTGTAAGCAGCTTGGGAATTCTAGAGAGTTGCCCAGGCCACTGAGAGGCTAAATATTCAACTCCCACATTGAAGAGCCCAGACTGCAACCTGAACTTTCTGAAATATTTCTATGTCACTAAGCAAAGCAGGCAAGGGACAAATCCTTTATTTTATTCTGAAAAAATTCTTTAAGCCTGCAGGCACTTTTAGAACATACTGTCTGCCAACATGGGGCGGCAGGGGAGCAGTGAGAGTAATGTGGGAGAATTTTAAGACTTGGTTCCTGCCCTCAGAGAACTTCCAGTCTCATTGGGAAGCTAGGATTAACCACATAAACATATCAGTTAGAGAAAAGTGCAAGACAGAATGTGATTAAGTGGTTCAGAAGAAATATTCTAAAGGTCAGAGCGGAGGAAGATGAGTGAGGTCTGGACACACCAGGGGAGCCTGCGATCTTTGGGGACTTCAGATTAGTGAGTTTCACAAAGTCCAGGGACCTCTGGAGGCTCTGAGAATGGGTCACTCCATGCTAGCTACTGGCTCCTCCTCCAGCTGTGACCTTGTACCAAGCCTGTAATTGTTCACTTGTGTCTGACTCTTCCTGACCCCATTGGGGATTTTCCTGGCAAAGATACTGGAGTGGTTTACCATTTCCTTCTCCAGCTTATTGTACAGATATGGAAACTGAGGCAAACAGGGTAAAATGACTTGCCACAGTAGTATATAAGTATTTGAGGTCTGATTTGAACTCAGCTCTTCCTGACTGCAGGCCTGGGGCTCTCTCCATTTGACTGTCTAGCTGCAGCCTGGTACCAAGCCCATTGGAGGTCACATCTGGGTGTGTGTGTGTGTGTGTGTGTGTGTGTGTGTGTTTGTTTCCACATAAGGTATGTGGCAGTTTTCCAAGTCCTCACCTCAGTCTTTAGCTTGCCATTTAATGCTCATTTCTATTTATTTCAGTATTCACTTTCAATTTCCAATTTTTCACTGGAATTTTAGGCTTTTTGCCATTCTCTTTTATTGTGAGGGAGTGAGGAATAGACTTGACTTTGGGTCCAGTTCTCTTGAGTTTGCTTTTAATGATTTAGAACATAAATTCAAACTTGTGTCAAGACTCTTCATAGTAATGAGAGCTCACATTTGTACAACAGGGCAAGATTCACAAAATAAATCCTTTCAGGGAAGGAACAACAGTTTTAACCCCCCATTTAGCAGACAAAGAAACTGAGGTTCATATCAATAATATGGAAATAGGTCTTGATCAACGACACATGTAAAACCCAGTGGAATTGCGCGTAGGCTACTGGAGGAGGTGGAGGGAGGGGAGGGAAAAAATATGAATCTTGTAACCATGGAAGAAAATTCCAAATTAACTAATTAAATAAAAATTTCCAAAAATCTAAAAAAGAAAGAAAGAAAGAAAGAAAAAGAAACTGAGGTTCAGAGAGAATTGGGCACAACTAGTAAGTGATAAAACTAATACAAAAATGCAGGTGCATGTCTGGATGTTAATTTTTTTTTTAATTTAGTCCTAAGTTTTTGGAATCTTGTGTTTCAAAACAAGAAGGTTCATTGGAGAGAGCTATGGATTTAGAGAGGCTGAAAACCTGGGTTCAAATCCTATGCCTGCCACTTGCCACCTGAGGCCACTGCTCTGGGCCTCAGTTTCCTTACCCATAAAATGATGGGGTTGAAATAGGTGACTTCCAATGGCTCAGTCTGCAGTGCTATAAGTGGGTATCTGTGTCACTGGGTAAAATTAGGGGCTTGGATTTTAAATAACTACAGCATGTGACTGGGAAATTCTTTTATGTGGTGGGAGTGTCTGCATAAGAATAGAGGATGATGGGCTGGTGGCATTCCAACATTATTTACCTAGACATATCTTCCTGCTGCCTACTGAAAGCAGGATTGGGAGTGCTAGATGGTGGGAGATGCCTTCTTTCCTGAGTTAGGCTGGATCTTTGGGGAGAGCTTCGTGGAGCCAGGAACCTATTTGCCCTGAATAGAGGCATTTCTTTAAAGTGAGATTAATGAAGGACTAAGGCTGAACAACACATGGCTATTCTGTCATCTTAGAAGGATTTTCTGATCTTCAGGGCTTTCTGTTATTCTTATTTAATGGAGACTCTTTTACTTCCTGGGATAGCCAGAAACAATAGCTGGTTCATGGTGTGCCCAGTGGATGTTTTTCATTGGTGTTTCCCAAGGCTCACATTGTGGGAAGAAAGTAGAAAGGAAAAGGGAACAAGAATTTTCCAGGATGCCAGATTCATTGCCACGTTGGGCTGGCCAAGAGGAGAAGGACCAGGAAGGTTTATTTCTCACAGGCAAGAGGGTTCAGCTACTTTTTAATAGCCTTTTCCCAATATTAAGTTGCAATGCATACATGGAAAGATGGAAATGTTTTTTCAAATGATTGATTTTTTTGTTTTGTATTAAGGGGCAGCTAAGTGATGCAGTAGAGGGACCTAGAGTCAGGAAGACTCCTTTTCATAAGTTCAAATCTGACCTCCGGCACTAACTGTGTGACCCTGGGCAAGTCTCTTAGCCTTGTTTGCCTCAGTTTCTTCATCTGTCAAATGTGCTGGAGAAGGAAATAAACCACTCCATTATCTTTAACAAGAAAACCCTAAAATGGGGTCATAAAATTGACCAGACACCAACAGTCTTTTATTTTGACATCATTTTCATTTCTGAATATGCCTCTCCTCTCCCCAGAGAGCTGACCCTTGTAATAAAAAATAAAAAAGAGAGAGGAAAGATGATTCCGCCAAACTAACACATCAGTCTATTTAATGGACCGTAGCCATAGACCCCACCTGTATGTACAAAGGAGGAGGGAAAAGCATTTTCTAAGGTGAGCCTTTTAATGCCATCCCTTCAGATGGAGGTAGCATATCAGGAGGGCAGCCAAGATGTGGCATCAGAAGGCCTGATTTCAAGTCCCAGCATTGATTGTCCCATCCTACTCAACAAATATTTATTAAATGCTTAGTGGATAAGAAGTGATGGCAGACCCAAAGACCAAAAAAACCCAGTTTTGTTTCCAAAGGCTTTACATTCTGCCAAGGGATCTAGGTGGAACAGCAGATAGAGCACTGGGCCTGGAGGGAGGAAGACCTGAGTTCAAAACAAGCCTACGATAGCTGGATGATGCTGGGCATGCCACTTAATTTCTGCTTATCTCAGTTTCCTCAATTGTAAAATGAGAATAATGGTATCACCTACCTTGAAGGGTTGTTGTGAGGATTAAATGAGCTATAATTTGTAAAGTGCTCTCCTCTAACAATGAAATTGTATATCTTTCTTATACTGGGCAACTTTTCCTACCCACAACCCTAATGGCTTTCCCAGAAGAGTTGAAAGTGTGACTCCCAATCACTTAGCAAGTCCCCAGAGAATAGAAGGGAAGTTGGTACTGATGGGACATTTCCATAAGGAATGTCAATTTTCTTCAATAGCCCATCCAGCAAAAAGATGGATGGGTCTTCGAGGTCTACCTTTGTAACTCAGTGGACACTCATTTTAAAAAACCAATAGTAAGGGCAGCTGGGTAGCTTAGTGGATTGAGAACCACTAGAGTCCTGGGTTCAAATCTGGTCTCAGACCCTTCTTAGCTGTGTGACCCTGGGCAAGTCACTTAACTTCCATTGCCTAGACCTTACCACTCTTCTGCCTTGGGGCCAATACAGAGTATAGATTCTAAGATGGAAGGAGCGTTTAAAAAGAAAAAAAGACCAATAGTAAGAGGAGCAGCAAAACTCAAGGGAATGGATATGATTTGACTGGAATAAGAGTACCAAGGCAAGGCGTGGCATGCTACTTCCAAGAGTTGAAGACTTTTATCTAGTTGGTTTTGATCATGAGGCTGCCAAATTGAATATCACTTTCTTTTACCCCCTTGATGAAAGGTTATGTCTCTTTGCCTTTGGAGCCCAATGTAATCCTCCTCTCTTCAGGCCAGCCAGCCTGCCCACATGGCAAATTCCACATGTGTGTCTCCCAAGTTTCTTCTATACTATGTTTATGTGGTTTTAACAAATTCCTTGAAATCACTTAAATTATAGAATCCAGGGCTGGCCAGGACCTCAGAGCTCATTTGTAAAATAAGGGGTTTGGACTAGCAGACCACTTAAGTCCTTTTCAGTTCTATATTGTATGATGGATGAATGTTGCCGTTGAAATCCAGCCCCCTTGTTTGACATGTGGAGAAACTGAGTCCTGGAGATTCAGGTTTATGGAGTCAGTGAGAAGCCCGGTAAGATACAGATTGATCAATTGATCAACAAGTATTTTTAAGTACCTACTATGTGCTAGGAGCTGTTAGACCTGGGGGTGGGGGAGGGAGAGAGAGACAGAAAGACAGACAGACCGAGAGAGACAGAGACAGAGAGAGACGGAGACAGAGAGAGAGGGAGGGAGAGAGGAGAGAAAGAAAGAGGAAGAGGGAGAGAGGGAAAGAGAGATCCCAAGAAACTTGCATTCTATTAGAGAATGGACAAATGAATTAGGGAATACAGAGAGGGGGATATATTGGGTAAGTAACTGACCCCATAGATTATGTTCTCTCTGGCAGCTTCAGGGATGCAAAATGGGAAAGAATTCTTGTTATTTCCTCTGGAGACCAACACTGATGTTCTGTCAATCACAGAAAGCTTTGGGTGAGGCTGGATGGAGGAGAGAAACAAGGCAAGTTTGTGTGCTTGGCTATGCCACACTCAGGGGTCCCATTAGATAGTTCTCATTTGTGATGTTCATATGTGTGCTCTGGCCCAGCCCCCCCCCTAGGAACAAATGTCAAGGGGAAAAGGGCAGCCAGGTGACTCATGGAAAGAGTCAGGCCTTGAGAGGAGAGGTCTTGTGTTCAAATTTGGCCTCAGACACTGCCTAGGTATATATAACCCTGGGCAGGTTACTTAACCCCTAGTGCCTAGTTCTTAACCACTCTTCTAATGGAACTGATACTTAGTATTGATTCTAAGTCAGAGGGTAAGAGTTAAAAAATGTCTAGAGGGTTTTGATATCAAATGCCTCATGCTATATAAGCTGCCCAAGAACTGGCTAGCAATCCTAATAATAGTAGCTGATTTAATTAGCTCTTTAAAGTTGGTAAAGCACTTCATTCACATGATTCCACGGAAAGATGACTAGATTTGGAGCCAGTGGGTTGGGGTTAAAGCCCACTACTTCAGCCTCTCCCTCAATACTTCATCACAGGAAGAAGTGAATCTCTGGAGGAAACTCTTTCTTCCTCACCATGTAACTGGACCGCCATATTTTCCAACATGGTGTCTACTCCTTACTTCTAGGGTGACCTTGGACAAATAATTTAACCCTTCTGAGCCTCAATTTCCTCCTTGGCAAATGAGATGATTGGAATAGATCAATCCACGATATTCTTGGGCATTGTGGTACATGCCTACAGTCCCTGTTCCTGGGCTGATGCTGGTGGATTGATTTGAATTTGGGAGTTTTGAGCTATAGTGGTGATAGAGCCAAGCAGATATCCATACCAAGACATCAATATGATGAGTCCTTGGGAGGACAGCCAAGCTGCCTAATGTAATGAATGAAATTCTCCAGAGATTGTATATGTTAAATTTAAGTTAATTTATCAATTGGCCACTTGAGAAAATCTAACTAGTCAGCAGACTCCCTCCCTAGTCCAAATAGACATCAAATGAATGAAAACAGCTAGGCCAGAGGGCTGGGCCAGAAAGAGGTATAAGTGTGAGCAGCAAGGCAGCTAGACTGGGTGAGAAAGAGAAAGAATGTGGCCAGAAAAGATGGGCAAAAAAGGACAACTTCTTCTGGCCCGTCTTATATACCTTGAGACATCATCAATCCATTCCCTCCCCAGGACATCTCTCTGAGAAGGAGACTTCAGCCTCTCCCTCAATACTTCATCACAGGAAGAAGTGAGTCTCTGGAGGAAACTCTTTCTTCCTCGCCATGTAACTGGACCACCATATTTTCCAACATGGTGGCTAGAGCTGACTGATTTCATTACCTAAGAGAGTTCCTCTTTACAGGTAAATAAAGAACAGGTCTCTACCCTGCCTATAGCAAAAGTCAGCCCATTAAGACACCTTTAACCCCATTATACTTAACAAAGATAAAAGATCTAGACAAAAGAAGGGAGGACCCAGCCCAGTTTCATAGCCTGGAGGAGAGACTGTAGCTTTCAAATCAACTTGTTCTTGGGGACCAAAAAGGGAAACCATTTCATAATTCAGTGTCACAATTCAATATTAATTTTCTACACTAAGGAAGAACAAATTTACCTTAGTTTAGAACCAGAGCAAATCAAAGCTTCTGTGGTAATCAGCAGTGGGCTTGGCTCCATGAGTAACTACTACATGTCTAGCCTGGACAAGATAAGGAAGTCCAGGCTCAAAAAACAAACAAATTAAAAAATCTAGGCTTCTGTGATTTTTTCTGAGACCATATCAGGCCTGTGAAGCAGATTGAGGGATAGGAGGTCCTGGGTTCAAATGTGCCTTCAGATACTTTCTAGCTATGTGATGCTGGGCAAGTCACTTGATTCTTCTTTGGAATAAATATATAGTATCAATTCTAAGAAAGAAGATAAAGGTTTAAAAACATTTTATAGTCAGTTTTAGAGTTGTAGCTCCAAGGTTAAGAACTCTTGGACTAGATGTTATGTCTGAAAATGTCTGTTTTAGCAAAGAAGGGAAGGAAGTGAAAAACTCCTGGTTCATTTATACCTTTTCCTCTCCCCCCTCAAAAAAGGCATGAAGGAAGATTTGGATGGGGAGAGGAAGTACAGTATATTAGAAATCAATAGATAAGTGTTTGTTAAGATCAAACACTGTGCTGGATGCCAGGGATATAAGCAAAGAATGAAATAATTCCAGCTTGTAAGAAGTTTGTATTCTGGAGAACTAGACTGGAATTCAGAAAATACAGGATTCGGATCCCACTTGTGACACTCACTAGCTTGTGTGGCTCTAGTTCACTCTTTCTTCATCTGTAATATAAGGATAATCATAGCTGCCAACGCCAGACTTGTTGTGAGGATCAGATGAGATCATATTTGTATGCGCTTTGCAAACCTTAAACCTCTGTGTAAATGTTAGCTGTCACTACTGTTGTCATCCGTGTTACCATTAGCATTGAGGAGCACTAGCAGGTAGGCTTATCCTTTGCCAAGCAGAAGTTAGACATAATGTAAAATTATTTTGTTCATCATTGAAAATGTGCATGGGGAGAGGTTTCCCCCCCAAATGAAATAAGGGAGACTTGAACGTAAAATGGCTGTGGCTAGTTTAGTTCTGTTACTAGAGCCCCAACATGGACTTGAAATGTTTATTTCCTAACCAACATTTTCTTTGGTATTGAGAACTGGTATAGAGTGTTGAAAGAAGAAACCAGAATTCTCAAGTTCTTTTCTTTCTTTCTTTTAAAAAAATTCTTTAATGTATTGTATTTTTTACACTCTTAATGTCTGTCTTGGAATCGATGCCAAGTATTGGTTCCAAGACAGAAGAGGGCTAAGGGCTAGCCAGTGAGCAAGTTAAGTGACTTGCCCAGGGTCACATGTCTAGGAAGTGCTGAGGTCAAATTTGAACCCAGGACTTCCCACCTCTGGACTTCCCACCTCTGGATCTGGCTTTTTATCCACTGAGCTACCTAGCTGCTCCAATGTATTTTTTTAAAATGTAATTGACAGCTTCTGTTTTTTTGCCACTATAGATGTTTCTGATTTTCCCAATATTTGGGTTCCCCATAGAACCCTCACTGGTACAATGATAACAACAAAAACTCCAACAGTTAAGCAAAATCAGCTGAGAGAAACCATGTCTGATGGTGTTTATAGCATTTCTGCAGCCCCTAACTCTACTAAGAGGAGTGGCATGTTTTAGCATGTCTCCTAACATTGCTTCCTGTCTTTAATCTGAGTTCAGCATTGTTTTCTTTTATTTTTCTAGTCATTGTGTAGACCCTTTGTCTGATTCTGATTTCTTCTCTCCCCTTCAGTTCATATATGTCTTCCTATATTTTTTCAAATCCTCCATATTTGTTATTAATCCTGTAAATTTAGGGGCAGCTGGGTGGCTCAGTGGATTGAGAGCCAGGACTAGAGATGGGAGGTCCTAGGTTCAAATCTGACCTCAGACACGTCCTAACTGTGTGACCTTGGGCAAGTCACTTGACTCCCATTGCCCAGCCCTTACCACTCTTCTGCTTGGAACCAATACACAGTATTGACTCCAAGACGGAAGGTAAGGATTAAAAAAAAAATCCTGTAAATTTAGAATGTAGTTTATAGATAATCTCATTGGTTGCTTCAGATAATAAGAAGAGCCTACATTGACTCAGTTCCTTTCCCATGGATTCATTTATTTTTATGCAGGTGATTCTCAGTTTTACTTATCCAGGCCTAACATCTCTCTAGACTTCCAGTCTTGCATCACCAACTGCCTACTAATAAACCTCTTGAATTTAATGTCTTGTAAACATCTTTAACTCAATGTGTCCCAGGCTGAACTCGTTATCTTTTCCCCAAAATCTTCTGCCTTCTGAACTTTCCTTTTACTGTCGAGAGTGCCACTGTCCTCCCAGTCACCTAGTCCCACAGCCCCTCATTCTTTCACAGTCCCCACCCCCATGTACCCCCATTGCCAGAGTCTGTTAATTCTACCTTTAAAACTTCTCTTCAAATCCACCATCCACTCTCCTGGGACATCCCCACCACCCTGAGGCAGACCTTCATCCCTTTAAGTCTGGACTATGGCATCTGCCTCCTTGTTGGTCTCCCTGCCTTCATTCTCTCCCCACTTTAAATCCATCCTACTCTCAGCTGTGAAACTGAGCTTTTTAAAGTTTGATCATGACTCGTACACCCCATTCAGTAAACTTTAATGGCTCCCACTTGCCTCCAGGATGAAATCTTAAATCCTGGCCTTGGTGTACAAAGCCTTCCTAACCTAATGCCCTCCTGCCTTTCCAGCCTTTTTACACCTTACTCACCCTTACATACTGTTGGATCCAGGGGCATTGTTCTCCTTGCTTTTCTTCCCTCAAGACACTCCCTCTAAAGACTGTCCACTTTTTTCATTGACTGTCTCCCATGCTTGGAATTTTTTCCTTCCCTACTTCTCTTGCATTCTTTAAGTCTCAGAAAACAAACCTTTCCCCATCCTCTAATCCCTCCGTATTTCCTTCTGCCTCCAGGAATCCCTAGTCTTATGGGTGAGGCTTAAAGACCACCTTCTAGGCAATGCCTCAGCCAGCGATTCACCCCTTTCCCCATCACACTGGATTTTGTAGAGACCTATTTTGCACACATCATTTACACTGATAAAACTTATGAGCAGGACATTTTTGTTTCACTTTTGTCCTCTTCTCTCCAGCGTCTGCCACACAGTGGGTGCCTAATAGATGCTGATGCACTGATTGGTTCTCCTGCTTCTAAGGCTTTCTCTGGATCCCCCCAAAGCCACATGCCTCTCCCCACTATAAATAGAGGCTCACAGCATGCAACCAACCCATTGTCCAAACGGTGTTAGTCTGATGCCAACAGGGCTCTCTTAAGCACAGAAGAAATTAGCAGAGGTGAATGTGGAAAAAGAGAAGAAGGGGAGCCTCTGTTGGCCAAGCACAACTGATGTGGTGTGAGCAGCCTTCAGCTGTGTCCTCAGAGGGCTGCTTTGCCAGGGGGTGGTGGTGGCGGTGGGGGTGGGGAGCTCTGGCATGTGGCTCCTGGGGCCATTTTTCAGAGCCAGCTGTTCTCCAAAGGTCCCATTGTCTGCAAGCTCAGCAGCGACTCAGGCTGGGGCTTTCCACATGATAGGAAGGGGAAGGCATAGAGGCCCCTTTGTGGGTCAGTGGCGAGCTCTTCTAGGGGCAGTTCATGTGCTGGAGTCAACAGTCTGCCTGTTCCCTTCCACTCATGGATACCATCTTGGCAGGATTCCTCAGGGGGAATTCAGCTCACTGCAGTGTCCGCTTGCTGGGAGGGGTTTCATTTTAAACTTTTTTTGTGAATGTGAGGAAGACCTAAAGCATTTTTGCTCACACAGAAGAAAGGAAGAGGGAAGAAAGTATGTAGAGAGGCCTCATGAATAGAAAAGAAAATTCCTGGCTTCAAATTCTGGCTTAGCCACAAAGTATGCGTGTGATCTGGAGCAAATCGCTTCCTGTTTTTTCCTCAATTTCCTCATTTGTAAAATGAGGAATTTGACAAGATGACCTCACAAGGGCTTTCCAGCTCCATAGTGATAATCCTATGAATGAAAGGCAAAGGCTGAGGGGAAAAAAATAGTATGATGTTCATCCTTATCAACATGGAATCTAGAAGTCCCCAGACTTGTAGCCTAGTAAGATCTGATGAACCCCAAGTTTTAGGACTAGCTTGTAAGTTGGAGACCCCAAAGCTTGTACTTATTCCCTGCTCCCCTGAGAAACCACCCTGAGGGGAATCCCAGGCTAGCAGTTTCAAACTGAATAATGGACCCCAAGGTAAAAGACAATCCCAGGCAGGTAGGTACAAATCTAAGCCAAGTGACTCCTCTTGTTTCTAGAAGCCTCTCCCACTGTTTCACACCCTCCTTTTGAGGATTGAACTCAGGACCTTCAGCTTAGGAGACTGAGGTGCTGCCTACTGTGCTAAAGAATTCGCTTGGCTTGGGGTTGGCCCTACCTGACTGGGATTAGATAGAGTAGGTGCTTAATAAAGGTTCGTTTTTGGCTTTATAATAGCCAATATTTAGATAGGGTTTTGTACTTCACTTATTTCATTCTCATAATTTAAAATCTGCAGATCTTATCCCATTATGAGAGGCAATTTGGCACAGTAGCTTTCCAAGTCAGGAAGACCTGGGTTCAAATTCCACCTATGGGACATATTGGCTCTAGAATCCCAAGCAAGTCACCTCCCTCTTAGCACCAGTGCCAACTTTTCAGATTCTTAAATTGAAGTCTTTTTGCTAGTTTCTTCATCAGAAATTTCCTATGCCAAGAAAATCCAGACTGAAAAAAAATTAACAAGTGAAAGACCTCTGAAGCTTAGGAATGTAAGGTGACTGGTTTAGGCATGATCATGAGTTATCAAGATATCCTCTCAACTTCAAACCCATGATCCTTTGGCTCATGATTATTTAATGCCTCCCAAATTGATACTGTGTTAACCATGGAGACTTGAAGTCCAGGCGCAGGTTCTGAACCAGTAGAGGGAATTTGTAGCTCCATTGAGAATCCTCTAAATATATAAAATCAAGTCTAGACTCCTCTTTACTTCCCATCTCACCCTACAAATACTCCTAGACAGTAAAACCTGATGGACTGGAAACCTCTCTCCGAGGCATTTGAAACCTTGGAGAGACGTCTCTATTTTACCTCCCATATTTCATCTGTTATCAAGTGCTATTGATTTAGACTCCATGTGTCTCTGGCATCTGTTCCCTGCCCTCTCTTTCCTAGTGTGCCGCCATATGTACTAACCACTTAGACTATTGCCATAGCCTCCTGCCTCTACTTTCTCCTCCCTCCATTATATCTCATACATACCACTGTCATAATAATCTTCTTAGAGAGCTTTAGTGGTGACTTGTCCAACAACCCAGAACTGGAAAATGTCAGAGTCAAGATTTGAACCTAGATCTTCCTGACTCAGAGTCCAGCTGTATCCATGTTATTTCTTAGATCAGAAAATTTTTATTAACTCTCTATTGTCCATGGAATAAAGTTTGAAATTCCTGTGTAAAAGTATTCAAGACTTCTACATTCTGTTGACCTCAACTTAGTTCATGTTATTGCTGTCTTTACAATCTCTGTTCAAACCAAGCCGAATTATTCTGTTTCCTCAAGAAACTCTACATTTTTTAAATTAAAAAAAATTTTTTAACTAATAAAAGTTAATTTTTCTCTCCTGCCTACCTCTTCCCCCATTGGAGAAAAAAGAAAAAAACAATCCTTATAAAAATATGCATTGCCAAACTAGATTCCTACATTGGCCATGTATAAACAATCCATCACCCTAAGCTCCATCACTCTTTGTGGGAGTTTATGCAGGGGAACTGGATTGACAGGATCAGGCTTATGCATTAGGAAAATCTTCATTGAAACTGGGTAAAAGAAGGGATCTGAGACAGGGAGACCAAGTAGAAGGCTGTTGTAATTATTCAGATGAGAGATATTGAGGGGCTGAACAAGAGAGAGGGCCATCTGAGCAGAGAGAAGGCAGCACATATACGAGAGATTTTTCAGAGATAGAAATGATTGGATTTGGCAACTGACTTGCACATGTGATGTAAATGAAAATGAAGACTCAAGGAGAACATTGAGGCTGCAAATCTGAATGATTGAAATGTTCTAGAGGGAAAGAAGAGGGGAAGGATGTAAGGAAGGAGGGTAGGAAAGACAGATTTAAAAAAGGAAAGAAGGAGGGAAGGAATGAAGGAAAGAAGGAGGGAAGGAAGTAAGAAAAGAGAAGGAAGGGTATAATAAGGAAGGAAGGAAGGAAGGAAGGAAGGCGTTAAGGAGATAAAGAAAGACAAGGATGTAAGGAAGGAAGATAGGAAGGAAAGACAGAGGGAAGGAAAGATATAAAGAAGGAAGGAAGGAACGAATGAAAGAAGGATTTATCATCTATTATGTGTCAGGCAATGTATTAAGCATTTTACAAATATCTTTTGATCCCCATAAAAAGCCTATGAGGCAGGTGCTATTATTATCTTCATTTTATAGATGAGAAAATAAGAAAGAAGCTAAGCAACTTGCCCCAGGATCACACAACTAGTAACTGAGAGACTGAATTTGAACTCAAGTCTTCCTGACTCTAGACACAGTGCTCTATCTACTGTGTCACCTACCTCCTTGCCTCACAGAGTTGTTAGTCAGTCATTTAGCATTTATTAAATATGTACTATGTGCCAGGTAGTGTGTGAAATGCTGGAGATGCAAAGAAAGGCAAAAATCTGTCCCTGCTCTCAAGGGCCTCTTGGATTAATGTTATTATTTAAACCTATAGGCAGTAATAAGGAAGGATAGAAGAGAAAAATATTTTAGGGGGAAAATAATGAGTTCAGTTTCATACATAAATTCTCATTATATTTCTCTGGATTCTCCATTTGAGTGGACTTTCCCATAGTGGTAGTCTGTGTTGGTGTCTGTCTTCTTGTCTATTCCCCCATCTCCTACCCCTCCCTCACCTTTTTTTAAGGGTCAACAGCTTGTTTGAATAGGTTAGACTGTAACTGCCTCTTTGGCATATTCTATCTCCTCATTTTATTCATTCATCCAGTTTCGTGTTGATTTTGATCTTTGCTTTCATAAATCAATGGTCTGACTATACTCAGCAAATTCAGAAATAAGTCCTAATTTGGTTACTAGTCATTTCCTGTCTGTTAAAACATCATAATTAAAAAAAATGGTTGGTAAAGTGGAAGTGACAAGAACTCTAGAAAAAAGTGACGGTGTTATCTGGGAGTTAGTAGTTGTAGAAGAAGTCAGGCATATTCCTTAGCCTTCAGAAATGCAGATTTCACAAAATTTGACATGATTCTCCCCTAGAGACCCCAAAAAGAGATATAATTTAAGTAGAATGTAAGATGCTTTAAAAAAAAAAGAAACATTCTGACTATTCATTCTTAAATAGTCCCATTGAAGTAGACAAGACAGAGCTAAAAGAAGTCATTGTAGCCATAGATGGTCCAGAGAATTCTTGGAGCTAAACTGGAACAGAATATGGGAAAAAGATGGGCAGGAGGAGGAGTTCACAAGTAAGAATGGATAGAAAAGAGTGGGAGCCCAATTGGAGGAGTGTTAGGGAGGCTTTTGCTCAGAATGAGCTGAAGTTTGTGGAAAAATCCTCCACGTGACAGTGTGGTTTTATTAAAGCTTTGTCTGGGACATCCAAAAAGGAAGCAGATGGGCACACTATTGGGGTGGAGGACAAAGAAAAAGGAGAACAATTCAACTCTGAGTTTTGTTTCAGCTTCTCTATAAGAACAATGATCTTCAATCTGGACAAGCCAGACTGAGTATTTTTGAAGTGGGAGTTGAATGCCAGTGTGAAATTAAGAATGAGTTCTCCTCTGTTGGCTGAGCTGAATTACATCGATGTGATTACTGAACTGTTGTCAGTAAACTTGGAAAAATTATGGATAGTGGGAAAGAACATGGAGTCATAGGCTATCTGGTCCACCCCTATCATGTGGTAGAGAGGGAGGTAAAGTCCCATTTCCAGGTCCTATAGGTAATGTCAGACACAAGATTTGAACATGGGACCTTGGACTCTAGAATCTTCTACCCTCTACCTTAGGGTACAAGAAGAGGAACAAATTATATTGTCTTGATTTCCAAAGCAAGGAGTGAAGTGAATTTCTAAAATAGGGACAAAGTAGTTCGATAAGTAGAATGCTGGGCTTGGAATAAGGAAGATTGGGACACTTACTTTTTTTCCTAATTTAAAACATTTTTTGACACTTTTACGTGACCATAACCAAGTCACTTAAACTACTTGATCCTCAGGTTCCTTATATGTAAAATGGACACAATTATTCCTACTTTACAGAGTTGTATAAGGCTCAAAGGAGATAATATAATAATAAGAGCATTTATATAGCACTTTACAAATATCTCATTTTATCTTCATAAATATCTTCATTTTATTATCTTATTAACTCATTTTGTCCTCACAAATAGCCTCATTTTCTTATTTTACTGTTATCTTATTATCTCAATTTATCTTCATAAATATCCTAATTTTATTATCTTATATTATCTTCTTTTATCCAACCTGAGAGACTGGTATCTCTAGTTTGCAATGGGGACTAAAAGGAGGTATTACTTAACAAGCACTTAGCACTGTGCCAGGCACACAGAAAGCACTTGCTTCTTTCCTTCATTTCCTTTACAGGTGGAAAAATGGAGGCAAAAGTTCAGTGATTTTCCCAGGGTCACACAGCTAGGAAGTATCTGAGGCTAGATTTTTGAAGTCAGATCTTCCTGACTTTAAGCCCATTGCTTAGAGATCTGCCATGCCAACTAGCTGCCCATGGTGGATCAAGAGCGCTGCAAGCTATAAAGCACCATTAGAATGCCAGCTGTTATTACATTCTGTAAATGAGTAAGCTTGGCATTGACCTCTAGCGCCATTTTAGGATGAGTCACCAATCAAGTGGTTCCTGAGCACTGCATGATCTCAGAGAGAAGCCAGCATAGCTTGGCTATGACCAAGCTCCATCTGAGTGATCCAATTTCCTTCTTTGATAGACTTACTGGACTGATCCCTCTATCTATGGCATTTCTCTTGGTGCCCAGAATAGCACTGGCAAAATCTCCTCATATCTACGTGGATGAGCTAGAGACATGTGAGCTAGCTGATAGTAATAGCAAAGGACATTGATATGGCAGTTTAAGGTTTGCGTCAATAAACCTTTATTAAAGCACCCTCTATGTGCCAAGCACTGTGGATCCAAAAAGAGTCCAAAGATAGTCCTTGTCCTTAAGGAGCTTAGCCTAATGGGGGAGATAACATGCAAACAAATATTCAAAGCAAGCTAAAGATAGAATAAATAGGAAATAATTAGCAGAGGGAAGGCACTAGGATTTAGAGAGGTTAGGAAGGGCTTCTTATAAAAGATGGGAATTTAGTTGAGACTTAAAGGAAGCCCAGGAAGCCAAGCAGACAGAGTTGGAAATAGAAAGAGAGTTCTAGGCAGAGAGGACAGCCAGAGTAAAGGCCTCGAGTTGAGAGAGTGTCTTGTTTGTGGAGGCAGATGTCACTCAATTGAAGAATATGTGTCAGGGAATAATGTGTAGGAAGACTGGAAAGGGAGGAGGGAACCAGTCTATGAAGGGCTTTGATTGTCAAACAGAGCAGTTTGTATTTGGTCCTGGAGACAATAGGGAGCCACTGGAGTTTATTGAGTATGGGGCGACGTGGTAGGAAAATCATATTCCTGAATGGAGGATGGAATGGAGTGGGGAGAGATGGGCAGACCCAGCAACAAGCTATTGTAGTAATCTAGGCATGAGAAGAAGAGGATCTGCAGTAGAGTGTGGGTAGTGTCAGAGGAAAGAAAGGGGCATATTGGAGAAATCTTAAGATGAAATCGACAAGCCTTGGCAGCAGCTTGCACATAGGGAGGGGGCAAGAGATGGCAAGGAGTCCCGGAGGAATCCTGGGTTGGGAGCCTGAGGGCCTGGGAGACTGGCACTCTCTCTCCCTTCCCTCTACCATCAATCACAGATTCGACAATTACAATGGGTTCTCGTCTGGTGGGAGACTCTTCTGAATGTTCTCATCTGGTGGGAGACTCTTCTGGATGATCTCGGAGTTTCTCTTGAGTTGTGAGATTCTATGAATCCCAGAAACTAAAAATCAAAACCAACAACAAACTCCATAACATGAAATTTCAAGTTCTTTTCATTGTAAATTTTACTGTGATTAAGCAATAATCATAGGAACATCAAGCCCCAGCCTTCTTGTGTCAAGCCATCTTACTTCACAGGCAATAATTAAAATCAGGCAACAGGGAATGATTGTTTTTCCTCTGAAGTTTGCAGTCTGCTGTATGCTAACTTCTCTCTTCAGTGTCTCTTTCATTCTAGATCCCTTCTATTCTGCCAACAAGTTGTTTTTTTTATTTCCTTTGCCAGATGTAGAAATTAAGTGCCCTTTCATCTGCCCCCAATTCCCCAAAGGGGCCCATTGTTAACAGAATATACCTCTTAAAAACTCAAAGCAGATAACTTTTCAGAATTCCAGGATGGAAACAAGAGATGCTAAATTGTTACTCAGTCCAGTCACAGGTTTATTTTGGGCAAAATGTTTCTGGGAAAGCAAATTAAATTTGAGCCTCCTTAAAAGGTTGAGTGCTGTTAAGTCTGCTGACCTGAGACAGGGATGTTAGGTAAAGGGTGTAGTTAGCCAGTCACCCCCCAATCTTCAATTGTGAACAGTGAAATCTGTATCAATAATATATTTGAAACTCTAGCTAGAAAAACAGTTGACCACATGTACCACCACCTTTCAAGTTTATCTTTGTAGTTAATTAAATTGCCTTCTGCCAGACAGTTTTAAATACACACACACGCACACACAAATGCACACGCAAACACATGGCATAAAATGAAGTTTGTGGTAGTGTAGACATGTGATGTAATCTGGGTTTTGCAAGACCAGCCTTTTTTGAGGTGGCTTATTTCCTGCCAAGGCAGAAGGCTAGCAGTTTGGGCAAGCCGATGACATCAGGTGTTCTACTGGGTCTTTGAGGGCTGTTAACAGTCTGGGAGAATTTCATGGGCATTTGGTTTCTGAAGCTTAACTTGCCTTTCTTATTAGAGGAACTTGCCTCCTTCCCTGCTGCACAGACATTCGAACATTCCATTATGATTAAGTAGTTTTCTTTACTGATCTCTGTGGTCCCTTTCTCTTTCCGAATTTATTCCCAATTTGCAAAAAGGGACCAGGATTTCTCCTTCTAAACATTCGAAGACACAGTCAAAGGAGTTTCTGGGTTTGATTCTCAGCACTGCCATGGACTACTGATATAAAACCTCTCTGAGCCTCAGTTTCCTCATCTGTAAAATTAAAATATTGAACTACATTATCTCTTAAGGGTTCTTCCAGTTCCAAGAGGGTGTTCTAATGACTTCTGAGGTCCCTTCCTCATCTAGAACATAACTAAATTTGTAAATATGGTTTCAGTCCAGAGCCCCAAACAGTTTTCAAAATGACAATCATTGTTGTGCATAAAATATCCCTATGAGGATTCTTTTTTCTTTTTTTTAATGATTAAAAATCAAAATCACTGGATCTTCCAAGTAGGAAGAAGCCTCAGGGTCCTCTCAGGTTAATTCACAGTTAAGATTCTCCTCTCTCCTAGAAGGTTAGTCTTTGCCCATACTCCCTCATGCAGCTCTGACAAGTTTAACACACCTGCAAACCATCTGGTCTCTGACTTCCAGGAAAAGGGTTCTTTGCTCTGGTACTGTTAAACCTCCTTCCTTTAATTTTTTTTATTAGTTCTTTTGATATTTTTGACTTTTTGTTTTTTTAAATGAATTTCATTATTTTTTTTAGTTCAATAAAAATTTTTTGGTAATTTAATTGGGATGGCATTGAATAAGTAGACTAGTTTAGGTACCTCCCAGGACCACCAAGGGCATTTTTGGTCAGTGTTCAGTCATTTTCAGTTGTGTCCAACTCTTTTTGATCCCATTTGAGGTTTCCTTGGCAAAGATACTAGAGTGGCTTGCCATTTCCTGCTCCAGCCCATTTTACAGATAAGGAAACTGAGGCAAACAGAGTTAAGTGACTTGCCAAGAGTCACACAACTAAATTAATAACTATCTGAGGTGTGATTTGAATTCTAAGTTTTCCTGATGCTAGGCTTAGCACTCAATTCCTGCACTTTTGGCTAGCTTTCATTATTAGGACTATTTTCCTTATACAGATATAAAATCTGCCTCTCAGGAACTTTCTATAAATTAACAATGTGATTAAACACCTACTATGTGCCAAATTAAAATATTTTAGTTTTAACAAATGGCATGGAGAGATTGGGATTGCCTGGAAGGTATTGACAGGTTCAGGCTACAGAGTTATCTCTTAGAATTTCAGGGAAAGTCCAAGATTTTGGTACCCTCACAAATTTGGGTTACATCAGTTATGAAATGTTTTACCAGAAACTTTTATTTTGGCCTTCATGAAGTAAAGCTTTCATTGGATTCAGTACAGGTCTGGGTTCTAACTTTTCCATTTTTTCCACATGATTTGGGGTAGCTCCTTTCTTCCTGAGTCTCAGTTTCCTCCTTTATAAAATGGGTGTGATCAATTTCACATATTCTTCAACCTGGCACTTTTTCTCTAGTTCCAGCCTCTGTCACATGGGGTTAGAGTAAATGATTGCTAAGGTACCTTTCATTTTGAAGTCTTATAGTGTAGTCATAATTATTTGTTTAAACTGGGTATTTGGAGTGAAGAAAGCAGATGGGTATTGTTACCCAATAACTTGAATGACCTCAAAAACTTCCTTTGTGGCTTGGGCATGAGGCAGAAATCATGTTAAACATGGTTTAAAAAAACAGCTTTAAATCAGGGATCCCACTGCTGAGTCTATACCCCAAGAAAGTCAGAAAGAAAGAAAAAGGACCCATTTAGAGCAACATGTTTAAAAGAACATATTTAGTGTTAACAAAGAATTAGAACAAGTGAGTGCCCATCTATTGGAGAATGGCTAAGCAAATTGTGGTATAAGAATGTTCTGAAATATGATTGTGCCATAAGAAATGATGGATATGAAGAATTCAGAGAAACATGGAAAGACTTGTCTGAACTGATTCAGAGCAAAGTAAACAGAATCAGGAAAATATGCACAGTATCTACAGTAATGGAAATGAAGACTAGAACAAAATGGAACGCTGGCTGATTAAAATGTCCAGTCTCGGTCTCCTTGGAGAAGAGATGAGGCAATGTACTGTTCTCCTTTTCTTGGAGAAGTAGTAGATCATGGCTACATGTACAATTAATTGTTTTTCTTTGTTGCTAGGGAAGGCATATTGGGTTGGCAGTAGTTTAGGAGTATATCCAGAAGTGATTGTGATGTAAAAAAAAAAAGATATTGATCAAATTTAACTTATTTTTGCATGGTTTTATTTTCATATCCCATTCATTTCTGAATTTTCTCTTCTTCCCTACCCAATGACTTGCAACAAACCCAAGAGAGAAAAGAGGCAATTCAAATGAAACCACTCGAAATAATGCTGCCTGATTTATATGTAAGATTCCATGCCTGTACTTCCTCTACCTTTACTGTGAAGGTGAGGAGGGGGGTGCATTTGCTCAGATCATCTTTGGGGTTCAGCTTGGTATTTATAATTGCATAAAGTTCAGTTTTGTTAATGTAATCATGAAAAAATAAGGCACAAGGAGGAAAGAACAGAAGTGGGAGGGGCAGTGTACAAGAAACTTTTCTCCAAGGGCATCATGAGAGGGGGTGGTAGATGATGGTTTTTCTCCCTGTTTGCATTGGTCAAGTGCCCAGCATCATAAGGAATAAGCATTTTTTTTGCTAAGCCCTTTCCTGTTCATGTTATTTTTAGCATTGCGGACAAACAGGGTCAGGGTGTGGAGGGGAGGAGGAATGTTTCTTGGTGCCAAGCCATGGTGGGCCCATTTCTGAATCCAGTTACACTTAGATCTATCCAAGACCTCTTACAGGGAGTTCAATTTGGCTTCTCCTTTTGATATCAGATGTTCAGAAAGAGCCCAAAGAGCATAATCCCATAGCCTGGACTCTGAATACTGAAAACAACAACAAAACAACAGCCAAACCTCTATTCAGTTTGTCACTGATATTATCCACTCATGTGCCAGGATATCATCAGTGTCCTAAGCCTTTTCCAGTGTCCCTATTCTGGCACCTTGTGCCATATCTCTTATTTCCATCCTCTTCCCATCAAGTTAGTCAGCCCTCACTTCTTTTCCTCTGGGTCTACAAGGACTGCCAAGGGACTCAATTATCCTGTGTGGTCAGCACCTCTCACCTGGGGCTAGAGAGACAGTCATGAGACAATGTTGTAGGAAGAAGTGGTCAAAAATAACCACTCTACCAGACTGTATGAGATCCATTTAATCCACAGAAAATTAGTCTGGGATTAGAACAGGAGTGGAGGCCTGGGCTAGACAACATTCAGTTGCTTACCAAAATTATCCTTCTTGGTCAAACCTTTCCATACCACTGAAGGATGTTAACTCCTTGGAGAAGTCAGAGGACAGAGGATCCCACTTCTGACATTACCTTTTGAAATCTTTGGCAAATGACTTACAGCCTTAGCCTCAGTTTTCTCATCTGACAAATAAAGGAATTGGCTTAGATGACCTCCACTGGCCCTTCCAGGTGTGGTTCTGTGATCTTGTGACAACCATATTTCCATATATTTCCATGAGTGCCTACCCTATTTCCATAATAGCTGGAAGAGTCACTAGACAGGGTCCTGAAAGGCTCTTCCTTTACCTTGTTGGTTTTTGAGGGCAATAGCTGAAGTCTTTCCAGCTGGGAAAGATCTGACAATTCTTGTATTCCCCTGGCAAAGCTTTGGAGAGTCTTGGTTACTGGGCCTCCAATATCACAGGGAAGCACCTGAGCAGGATTTCAATGTAATGTTTGTTTGTTTTTTAATTGGAGCTGTGATTACCTTGGTTTAAATAACTGTAGAAACTCACTTTATCAAATGCAAATCAGCAACTGTTTCATTATCTTAGAGAGTTGGCTGGGGCTCTAAGAAGTAGGGTGACACATTCATCGAGTACTGGGGAGACTTGTACCCAAGTCTTCCTGACCTGCTGGAGCTGAAAGGGCATTGATTGATTCCTTAAAAGAAAGAAATCCATTTTGCCCTGGGAGGGAAAGATCTGACACTAGCCTTGGTGCTGAACCCAACTCAGATGAGGAGCTTGGACAAACTTAGAGAGTCTTTGGTTGGATTTTCAAAGAGAAATCTGAGAACTTGGGAAGATTTGTATGCAGAACCAGCAGAACAGTTTACACCAAATAATCAAAGTAATGTCCAGAGAATAATCTTCAATTGGAATTGGAACTCTGCTCAATGCAGCAACCAATTGTCAGGTGAGTTCAAGGACTGATGGTGAAGTAAAGCATGCCTCTGGTCTCACATTAGGGAGGTGGTGGACTATGGGGCAGGATGAGGCATACAATTTCAGACATGATCACTGGGCTGATTGGTTTGGTTGAATTTTACATTATTGTCACAAAGTCAATGACGATGATTTTTTTTAAAATTATCAGTAAAATGTTTTAAAATAAAAAGAAGGAAAACTGAGATCCCTAATTGAAACCATGGTTTGATTCTTCATTGCCTTGGAGTCTTTTGAAATCTGATGGATGAGATCCCAGTTGGGAGATGGGGGCATAGAGCTTCTGCCCTGATTCATCAATGAATAGCTTAGATAAGTCATATCCCATACTCTGCCTCCACTTCATCTTTTAGATGGGACAAGAGGAGGAGAAAGTACCTTCTTATTTAAGTCCTTGGGAAAATTCTCTGTACTTACACATCAGATGGCACCTCTGAGGGCATCTATTCCACTGTTTCTCCCCTACCCCATATTTACATTTACCCAAGATTTCCCAGGGAGTGAGAGACTCGGGCCAGGATTAGAATCCACACCACTAGACTTCAAATCCAGACTACTTCCCACTCTAGTTTTAGATCGTACAAATAAGCAAGTACTTCCTCCCTCCAATTTTGTGAATAACAATTTAATTTTCAAAAACCTGCACATATTCTTGACCTCTGGAGTGCCTCTGATGGAGACTCTGGGTGCAGACAAAGGATTACTCTGATTTCTCAGCTAATGAGATAAGGTGAATAATCAATCTCCCTTTGTCTATGTAAACTTCTTATGAATCTAAATAAATACTATAGCCCTGTGTTTTCCATTGACCTTCTCACCCTAGTTTCTCATTAGCTTTCACAGGTAGAAGTAGTTCTTTTTTACAGAGTAGGAACAAGAACCTTAAGTTTTTTTAAGGCAGTATGTAGGTCAGTGTATTAATGACAAAATAATAGAAAGACTAACATTAATAATGCTAATAACTCAACTATGATTCTTTAAAGTTGGCAAAACACTTTTGCATACATTATCTCATTTGAATTTTGCAGAGTTCTGCAAAGTAGGTACTGCAGATATTTTTATATATCCCCATTTTATACCTAGCAAAACTGAGGTTCTGAGGTTAAGTGATCCATCTAAGATCACACAGCTAGAGTCAAAGATAGGGTTCATGCCTGAGTCTTCTTAACTCTAGGTACATCAGAGGAAAGTCTAACTTATGGAGATAAAATAGAGGAAAGCATTATGAGAATTTAGACCTAAATTAGGCAGAGTGGTTTAATCTAGGGCTGGAAGGAATCTCAGTGGCCATCTAGTTTAACCCCTTCATTTTTATAAATGAGGAAATCGAGGCCCTCAGAGGTGAAGTGACTTGACCAAAGGATTGGAATGAGAAGATGTAGGTTTGAGTCCCAGCTCTACCATTTACTTTCTGGATGACTTTAGGTTAATCACTTAACTTTTCTGTGCTTCATTTTCTTCACTGGCAAATTGAGAAAGACTAATCTCACCAATGCCCTTTCTAGCCCTAAATCTCCTTACCAGAGGGATCAAAAAGAGAAATTAGTTGAAAACTGAGATGTCCATATCAATGTACCATCCATGTGTCTGAGTGGAAGAGTTTAATCTAATTTTATTCCTTCTAACGTGAGCAAAGCACATCCAAATTTTAATTTCACACTGGTGGAATTGATTCATTTATTTAGTTGCCTCTTCGGCTGAGCAATCCCAATTTAAGGCAAGAGTGGCTACTGACTGACATTTTTATATTAAGGTCCGGATCCCTTCCTTGTGTTATTTTGGTTGATTAGTTCATCTGGGAAGACTGAGCCTCCTCTGTTCATGTGACAATTAACTGACTTTAATAGCTGACTTGTTTGTGAAGTATATTTCTACAGTGGAATAAGCTTGGAAGTTAAGTTGACTAGTAGGGGGAAATGAGTATGGAGGTGAATGGGTGAGTATGTAAGAAACTAGCTCTTGTCATTAACTTCTTTCAATTTTACATCTGTTCTGGTCTGAATGTGTTTTTGTAGCTACCAACAAACTTACCCTCATTGCCCAGGGCAAAGGAATATAGGACAGAAGTGTCTCTAGGGATGAGGTTCAGGACTAAGTTAGGGGCACTAGCTCTCCTATCTAACAAATCAAAAAAACTACCAAATCTCCAATTTTATACTCTTAGTTGTCTGTGGCACTGAAAAGTTAAGGGACTTGCCCAAGGTCACTCAGCTATGCTGGGACCGAGATGCAATTCAAATCTATGTCTTTCTGATTCAGAGGGCTTCTCTCTAGCCTTATGCTACATGTTTTCTCATTTGAACCTTAAAATACTTTAGTGTTGAGTCAGTTGGTGGCCTGGTAATATATTAGAACATTCCCTTTTCCCTTCCATCCCCACACTCAAGACTCCCCCAGGGGCTAAAACCAGTGGTGATACCATTTGTTAAAGAGTCAAGATGGTTCTGACTGGTTAGCACGGTGCATTTCTGGGAGCCCTTTAAAAAGATCCAATGACAAAGTTCCACTATTCCTTGAAAAGTTGTTTTTTTTTTTGAACAGGGACTTTCTCTAAATATCCTTGGGTACCTGGCTGGGCTAGGAATAGAGTAAAATGTGAAACCCCCAGTGAGTGTGTTGCTTTGACTCGGGAATAGTGCATGTAACTGATTTCGATTCAGCAAACACCCATCAAATGCCCTCTGTGTACAGGGAACCATCCTAGAAGCTGAGGACAGGGATATGAAAAAGGAAATAGTCTCCTCAAGTAGCTTGTATTCTCCTTCAAGGGATATTATGTGTATGCAGATACGAACAATATCAGAGAGAAAGACAGCACAGACAAAGCCTTCTGGGGATTCTGAGGAAGAGGCAGACATTTTCAGCAAGGGGCTTGGGGAAAGGTTAAAGGGGGGAAATGACCTAGCTGAGCCAAGCCTTGAAGGAAGATAGAGACTCAGCAGGGCAGAAACAAAGAGGGAAGGTATTCCAGGCATTGGAACATGGTTCCTGTGAATGTGTGCAAGGGGAAGATGGAATACCGAATTGGACAACCAGCTAGCTCTCTCGTTTGGCTACGGTGGAGGATGTGGGAAAGGGAAGGTGGTGAAATTGAGCAGGAAATATATGTTGGAACAAGATTAGAATCCCTACCTTCCCTCGAAGCTTAGCTCAGTTGTGACCTCAGACATGACTCCAGTTGCTATTGACTCCTCACCAGAATCATCAATCCACTCTGTATGGAGAGAGGGACCAGAACTCTGATTTCATTGACACCAGGGACTCCAGAACGAGGCAACTCTCTCTTCCAGCACAGATTGGCATCTTCTTTGAATGACATTTTCTTTGCGATGATATAGACTCAGAGGATTTCTTAGTGAAATTCTCAAAATTCAGAGAGGTTACCTACGATCTCACAGTCAGGATGTGTCAGAGGCAGGATCTGGGCCAAGGTGTTCTTGGTTTCAAGACCAGCTCTCTGCCCATTACTCCACACTGCCTCTCATATGTGAGCTTGTATATAGTTTGTACATTATGTGTACATATTGCTTCCTGCAATATAATATAAGCACCCTCAGAATAGGAACTGTGCCATGGTTTTTTTTTGTTTTTTTTTTTTCCTCTATCCTCCGTGCTGAGCATGATGGCTGACCCATGATTGACTCTTTTTTTTTTTTTTTTAACTCTTACCTTCCGTCTTGGAGTCAATACTGTATATTGGTTCCAAGGCAGAAGAGTGGTAAGGACTAGGCAATGGAGGTGAAGTGACTTGCCCAGGGTCACACAGCTGGGAAGTGTCTGAGGCCAGATTTTAACCTAGGACCTCCCATCTCTAGGCCTGGCTCTCAATCCAAGGAGCCACCCAGCTGCCCCCCCCCTCCCCATGATTGACTCTTGATAAATGCTTGTGGATTGATTGTAGATGTCCCTGAATATCATCATCCTCAGGCAAAGACGAATCAGAGTATCTTTGATACATTTCAAAGCAATGGGGAGCATTCCATTGCTCTAGCTTATAGAGAGCTGGTAGAGGGAAACATTTCTTCTAGCAGTCTCATGGAGCTCTGTTCTACATGTACACAAAAGGAGCATCTTCTGGACATTACTAAACCAGTAATGTAGTCCCTCAATAAATGCTTGGTGATAGATTGATCCCCCCTCCATCTATACAGCTACATGCATCTCTTTCCTAAGCCCCTATTGGGGAACCAATTCAAGGCCGAGGTGCCCAACCCTTCAATCTATGGGATAAAGAGGACAGAACATTCCACTGCATCAACATGGTGCTTTGGAGCTCAGTAATTTTCAGAGTAACAAAGTGATGAGGTCATGGCATTTCCAAAAGAGATACAGTGCTAGGAAATCCTTCATTAATTGCCTGCGAGCTCTCAACACCCATGTGTTCAAATGGCTGGCATTAGCCCCAGGAGAATGATCTTCCTTTGGATATAAACAAGAAAAATTACAAAGATATCTCCAGTTACTCTGTATTATAATATATTCTCATCTTTTCCAGGAAGGCACACTCTAAGATATATCCCAATTAATTCATCTTAAAGATGCAGTCTTCAACACTGGTGTTGAGCAGTATTCAATCAATTCAAAAGCTAAATAGTTTAGTGTTTTATTCTAGAAACAATAGGAAGCCATTGAAGTTGGTGGAGTGAAGGAATCAAATGGTCTGATCTACATATAAAGAATAGTACTTGGGCAGCAGTGTGTAGACTACACTTAAAATGATGAGATAACATAGAATAATATAGCAGTTCTAAAATTTTCTAGTCTCAGGATCCCTTTACACTCTTAAAAATTATTGAGGGTTTCTAAAGATCTGTGGTTTTTGTGACACATCTATTGATATTTACTGTATTAGAAATCAAAATAGCTTAGTATGATTGTGAAAATAGTTTTGATTTGATGGACCCTCTCCCAAAAAAGGTCTCACTGATCCCTAGGAACCTCAGAGCACACTTTGCTGGGTCTTATAACTGGAAAGCCTGACTGAGTCTTGGCTCCAACATATGTTGTTGTTCATCCTTTGTTTTTGAAGAGGACCAGTGACATCATGAGGTGACATCTTGACTTGTGCTTGAGTTGGATTTAAGTGAGGCAGAGCTCCATAGTCTCTCTTTCAGAGTCATCCACATCCAGTGGCAATATGAAAGTCTTGCCAATTGGTGATGGTCTAGGAGACAGTGGACCACCTTGGTGTCCTCTATGTCTGAACAAACCTGCCTGCTTCCACCACTTTCATGGCTGTTGGAACAAATTGTTCTCATCTATCCATTTTGCTGGGGAAAGTCCTTACGTGCTTGGAGTAGACATACCCATAACTTATGAATGGGTTTGTGGACTGTTGGTTACCCTCAACCTGGGTTAGGTGGTCTGCTAAGACGGTCATGCTATGTCTTCTTGGAGCCACAGGTGAGAGTTAGGCAAAAGGTGGACTCCAAAGATGGATGATCTATCCTGAAAAGGACCCTGCAATCCCTCTCACCAGAGGTACTAGACCTCTCTGAACACCCCATATACTTTTGCTGTTTGATAATGGGCAACTCACTTAACCTCTCTGATCCTCAGTTTTCTCACCTGTAAAATATAGGCAGGAATGTCTGTCCAAACTATCTCATGGCATTGTCATGAAGTAAAGGTTTATAGTACCATATAAATGCAATCCATTATGTCTATTGTTCTGTGAAAGAGCCCAGCTTCCTTTTGAGTTGGGAATCTGATATCAACCTAGTTAGATAGATGTTCAGTATATTTTAGGACTGGTGGAGACCTTGGGAACCTCCGTGTTAAATAATAGGACATTTACTCATTCCACAATAGGCGTAATGCTAAGAAAGCAAAAGAAATGTTTGACTTCTGCCTTTTCAGTCAATCAATAAACACTTACTGTGTGCCAGGCATTATGCCAAGTGCTGGGAATACAAAAAGAGGCAAAAGATAGTCCCTGCCCATTGGGAGCTTACTTACAATCTAATGGAATTTCAAAGTTCAGCTCAAGCACTATCTTGTGTAGGAAGACTGCCTGGTGACTCCAGGTGCCACTATTTCTTCACTCCCAGTATATCTTGTACTAACAGTGGAGGCAGGGTTTATAAACACATACTAAACAAGGAACAATTCATGGTAGCCTGTGATATGGAACTATAAGATTTCCCTCCCCCATTTTACTTTCTTTTTATTCTAAACTTATTAAAAATCAAATAAAATTAGTATTTTTAGCTACCTTGGGGAATGGGGAGAGAGGACTATACATGAAACTAAATCTCTGTTATCTAGAAATTGCTTTTCTCTTTAAGAATATAATAAATATGAAGTTAACTTTTAAAGTCTCTATCAGATTCCTTTTTTTTATTCAAAGACATTTTATTTTCCCAATTACTTGTTATAACCATTTTCAACATATGTTTTCCAAAATTATAAGAGCCACATTGTCTCTCTCTCCCTCCTTTCCCTCCTCCCTCTTGGAGATGGAAAGCAATTTTATCTGGGTTACCCATTTATTATTGTGCAAAACATAATTCCATATTGGTCATTGTTATATAAGATAATATTCATATGAGACCAAAATCCCCAAATAAAAAACAAGCTAATGTGGAAGACAGTATACTTTGATCTGCTTCTGACTCCAACAGTTCTTTCTCTAGAAATGAATAGCATTCTATATCTCAAGTCTTTCAGAGATGTCTCAAATCATTGTGATGCTGAAAGTAGCTAAGTCTTTCATAGTTGATCATCCCACAATATTAGTTACTGTCTACAATGTTCTCCTGGTTCTGTTTACTTCATTCTGCATCAGTTCATGTAGATCTTTCTATCTTCTTCTATCATATTCTTCTGATAGGATCATAAGGTTTTACCTGGCAGAGGACCTTCAGAGATCATTTAGTTCAATGGGAAAATTGAGGCCAGAGTTGGAAGGTGATTGCTCATGGGAGCAAGTTACAAAGCTAGGATTTGAAATGAGCATTTAGGGATCTAACACCAAATCCCACATTCTTTCTGCTCAACCATACCAGACTGAGAATATCATAGCTTTAGAAAGGACCTCAAAGTCCTTCCAATCCAACCCTCTCCTTTTGAAGCACAGGAACCTGAGGCTCATAGAGGTTGTGACTTATTCAGGGTCACACAGTTAGTAAGCATCAGAGGCAAGATTTGAACCCAGATCCTCCAACTTCAGAGTGAACTTTTCCACTGTACTTTTTCCCCCCTTAAGTGTGTGGACTAGAGTGGTCAAGAAGAGCTCATAAAGGAAGTGGGACTTTGCAAATGGGCAGAATGTAAATGGGCAAAGGGCATTCCAGCATGGGGGGAAGAATGAGCAGAAGACAAAGAGGAGGGGGCAGATAGGTAGTTCAGTGGAAAGAAAGCCAGATCTAGAGACAGGAGGTCCTGTGTTCAAATATGGATTCAGACACTTCCTCACTGTGTGATTCTGGGCAAGTCACTTAACTCCCATTGCCTAGCCCTTATTGGTCTTCTACCTTGGAACCAATGCACAGTATTTATTCTAAGATGGAAGGTAAGGGTTAAAAAAAAAAAGAAAACAAAGAGAAGCTTAGCTGAAATCAAGGCTACATTTTGGAAAGTAAGGGACAATAAAGGTTAGGTAATATGGGGTTCAGATTAGGGAGGATTTAAGATTGATCATTGAAGAACCTGGATTTTATCTTATAGGCAATAGAAACTAGGAAGTTGCTGATGGGTTTTAATCAGAAAAATGGCATGGTGATAGTTTTGTAAGGAATGGGATTGGGTGGAGGGAAGGAGACAAGTTATCTGCTGCAATAATCTGGGTGCAAAGTTGTGATTAACTGGACTAGGATGGTGACTCAAGGAATGGATGCAGAGGAAGAATCAATTGGGCTTGGTCATCGTTGGGTCATTAATGATGAAGAGAGATGGATCATGCATGTCTTTTATGGGCTTCTTCTCTTCCTGACAGTGTGGCATTTCTTTTTTCCCTCATAGGAGCATGCGTGAAATGCAATAAGGGTGTCTTTGGAGCCAACCAAGCCTGCCAAGCAATGGGGAACCTCTACCATGACAGCTGCTTCACCTGTGGAGCTTGCAGTAAGTTTCTCTCTGACCTTCCTGGCTTAGGGGAAGGAGCTGGAGACTGGGGAGGAACATTAGGAAGGAGAGGAGGAGTGATGGGCTTAGATCAGAAATAAAGTTTCTATCTCCATGACTCTTGATTACATACTGTTCTTTGGGGGGAGGGGGTGATCAGAAGACAAAGGGTCCAGGGCCTGATTGAGGGCTCCAGGCAGTCACAGATGCTCTTTGTTAGAGCTGGAAGGGACTTTAGCAATCATTTAGTCCAACCCTTGCATTTTACAGTTGGGGTCCATAGAGATGAAATGATTTGTACAAGGTCACCCAAGTGGTTAGTAGCAAAGCCTGAGCTGAGTTCAAGCTAACTCCCAGGCTAAGATTCTATTCAAAGGCTGGGGTTGACTGTCAACAGTGGCGTGTTGGTTCTTTCAGTGTAGGTTCAACTGCCTATGGGCTCCATGAAAGGAAAGTCAATTTCCTTCATCCATTTCCCAGCAAGGATCTTTGGGTCAGATTCACTGAAGTGCCTAAAAGTGACTGTTTGTGGTTCCAGCAAATAATTTTCCCTTTGAGTCATTGGGGTTCTCTTGGAGTCCCATAGGACTTCTGTCCTAAGCACCCAGCCTTACTCTCTTCTGCTGCTTTGTAGAAAGCTGCATTTACAGTTTAGGGCTGAGGCAAGTGTGGTAAAGAGACTAAGACCTGGGCTTTGGGAGTTCACATCCTGCTTCTAACACTCACTCTGCAAACAACGAGCAGCTCCTACTGTGAGCGATGTGCTAGAGTAAGCAGGAAGAGTTGTGAAGTTTAGAGAGGAGATGACCCAGGCTGGACCTCATGGAGCTTACAGTTTAGGAGAGATAATGAAAACACAAAATATTACATAATGGATGCCTTAGAAAGGGGCAAAATGAGGGATGTTATAAGATCATCAGGGAACAGTTATTTTATCTTGTCTGTCCTTGGGTGTGTACATCCTGCCTGGATACATTGCAGTCAGCAGCTCCAATGGGGACTCTTCTCAGCTGAGGAACTGACTCATTAATTGAACTGATGATTAATTGGACTTAGAACACCAAATGGATGCCTATTGAATCCAAGTAAAATTATTACATGGGCTCCTGCTTAACCACTCTTCCTTCTTCACTCAGCCATTGGCTATATTTGGAGCTGATACCTGTTTGATGGGCTGGTCATACCATCAGATAATGGGAGAACTGGGGGTTAGGATGACTTGACTTGTGGCTGAGGATTAACATTGGGTAATCTGGTAATCCTGTATAAATTTCCAGTAGGGATGAATTCTCTTCTCTTCTCTTCTCTTCTCTTCTCTTCTCTTCTCTTCTCTTCTCTTCTCTTCTCTTCTCTTCTCTTCTCTTCTCTTCTCTTCTCTCTCTCTCTCTCTCTCTCTCTCTCTCTCTCTCTCTCTCTCTCTCTCTCTCTCTCTCTTTCTCCTCTCTCCTCTCTCCCTCTCTCCTCTCTCCTTTCTCCCTCCCTCCTTCTCTCTCTGCTCTTTTCTCCCTCTCTCCCTCTTCCTCCCTCCTTCTTTCCCTCTCCCTTTTCCCTCCCTTTTCTTTTTCTCCTCCATTCTCCCTCCCTCCTTTTTTCTTTCTTTCTTTCCATTGTGCTCTATCTCCCTCTCCCTCTCTCTGACTTTCCTCCCCTTTCTTTCTCTACCTCTTCTCTTTCTTCCTCTCCTTTCTCTCCTCTCTCCTTCTCTTTCTTCCCTCCCTTTTCTCTTTCTCCATTTTTTCTTTTTCTCCCTGCCCCACCCAGCAATAATGCTCAGATTCACCCTTTCTTTAGGAATGTTGATGCATTGATTCCTTCTCAGCTACAGCTCCTGAGGTTGTTTCCTAACATTTACCTGTGATTCTAAGACAAACAAAGAATCAAGCTAAATAAATACTATTTAATAGGCCAAGAATAACTCCTATTTGGTTTGCCAGGAGAGAAATGAAGGCCTAATCACAAAGGAAATCTAGTGAAGTCATCTACTTCCCCTCACATCTGCCTGGTCTTTTAGAAGGGCTTTCTTTTCTTTTGCTAATTGTCTAGGATGTCTCCATCTCACACCAAAGGATCTCTGACATTTAACCTAAGAGGACTTGTGGCTTTGTTCCTTTCTTGAAAGGATATTGTCAGATTGTTCAAATGCTTGTTTTCCTGCTCAGTAGAGGATCCTGGGGGCACATGGAAATGGAAGCCTTTCTAAGCATTTAACTTATTCTCTAGTAGAAGTCCAAAATAAACCGGGTCAAAGATTTCTAAATGGAAGAGTCTTCTGAGAGTATCTGTTCTAAGTACTCCATTTTACAGAAGAGAAAACTGAGGCCAAGAGAGATTAAGTTAAGTATCAGAGGTCTAGAGTAGAAAAGGTACTTGGAGCCTTTAATTTTACACACAGGGAAATTGAGTCTGGGAAGGTTAAGTGGCTTGCTGGAGGGTTACCCAGGTAGTAAAACCCAGCCATTGAACTGAGGTCTCTTAATCAAAATGTGCTGGTAGATATTTACTAATCAGCTCTCCAAGAAAACTGTATATATATGACCCACTTTAAAGTTTATTCTACATTATCAACATTTTCTCCATCACTTTTTAAACCTAGGCAGTCACCAGAATGTAAATCAATACAGATTTATGGAGTTTGCCAATATCCAAGGTGTTAATGATCACACTGAACATTTAACAATCAGGTGCAAGCTGGCTCCAGCACATCCTGACTTTGCAGCACTCTCTCTCAGGAGCATCAGATAGCCTTAGACACTAGTTAGGTTATATAGATGACTTATCATTCTACTTTTTTGTTGTTTAAAAAAAGTTTCACCAATTTTAAAAAAAAGTTTCACCAAAAGTTTCACCCATGTCCCCAAATGAGCTTTTCCTAGTAACAAAAGAAAGCATCTGAACTAAATCAGCAGGAAGAGAATTTGATTGTATGCCCTGCCTTCCCAGTCCATAGTTCCTGACTCTCTGCTGAGAGGAAGATTTATTTCCTTCTCAGGTCTCCGGGACTGTGATTGTTCTTCATCTTTTATTGCTCACTAATAACTGGTTTCCCTTTGTTTGAACCTGACCTCCTTTTGTCCTCTGCGATTTGGCTTTTTAAAGAAAAGACATGGCAACTCTCTATCCTTTGTCTTTACTGGTCCTTCAGTGTCTGTTCTATGATTCATTGCATCATTGATTCTTAGAACTGGAAAATGGTCTTAGATATCATCCAGTTCTGCCCCTAAATTATACAGGGAAAGAAAATGAGGCCCAGATGGCATGGGAGGTTGCATTCTGTGGAAAGGAAGAGCATTGGATTTAGAGTTCCCAGATTTAGATTTGAACCTTGGGCTGCCTGATTTTGGCCAACTAAAAAAAAATTAATCATCTTATTTCAGTTTTACAAAGCAATGCTCATCAGAACAACCCTCTGATTAAGCTAGTATAAGCATTATTTTCTCAATTTTATGGATGAGGAAACTAGTTGCTCAGAGAATTTCAGTGACTTGCTTATGGTCACACAGCTATTAAATGGCAGAGGAGCTAGAACCCAAACTCAAAATCAAACTTCAAATTCTAAATCTGACTATTTTCCCTCAATCATTTTACTTCTTACTGAAATAACTTCATTTCTTTGAACCTCGGTTTTCTGTAAAATGGGAATAATAATATTCTGTATCCCAAAGAAATCAATCACTCTGTACATCCTAAGTGCTATGTAAATGTGAATTTTTACTAGGATTGTGCAAGGCTCATTCTTAGGATGATAGATTTAAAACTGGAAGGACCTTAGAGGCCATTAAGTCTACCCTGTTCCTTTTATTTATTTTATTTACCCTGTTCCTGTTCTTTATGAAGAAACTGAGACCTAAAGATTTAAAATGACTTGCCCAAGTTTTCACAGTATTAGAACCAGAATTTGAACCCATATCATGGTACAGTGACAATAGTAAAGGGCCTAGATTCAAGTTCTTCCAATGGTGATTACTCCCTATATGTCCTTAGGCAAATCACTCTCAACCTTCCCGGGCTTCAAGATTACTCTTCGTTAAAATAAAAAGGTTAGACTTAGCCTTTGAAGTCTCTTCTGGTCCTGAATTTATGATCTTGAGTCACCTCTATGAACCTCAGTTTCCTCATCTGTAAAATGAAAGGTTTGGGACTACATGGCCTCAAAGACCCCTTCTGGCTCTGCATATGTGATCCCATGGTTTTCCACTCTAGCATGGAATCTCCATTAATGGTAGAATTGGGAATAGAACCCTTGTCCTTTGAGATCTGGTTCTCTGCTTTTTTTTTTAATATGAAGGGTTCCTAATCTAGGGCCCATAAACCTGTTTTTTAAATGTTTTGATAACTGTTTCAATAAAGCTGGTTTTCTTTGTAATCTTACTTTATGGATTTAAAAACATGATACTGGGGAAAACTGGATGGTTCAGGGGATTGAGAGCCACGTCTAGAGATGGGAAGTCCTGGGTTTAAATCTGGCCTCAGATACTTCCTAGCTGTGTGACCCTGGGCAAGTCACTTCACCCCCATTGTCTAGCCCTTACCGACTCTTCTGCCTTGGAACCAATACATAGTAATGAGTCTAAGCTGGAAGGTAAGGGTTTAAAAAAACAAACAACATGATTCTGTGAAGGGGTCCATGGGCATCACCAGATATTTCCAGAAGGATGCAGGGCACAGAGAAATCTGAGATCTTCTGCTTTCTATGTACTCCTGGCATTTTTCTTCTCTTCCTGCAGCTTCCCCTTGGATTTGCTCGCTCCTCATTAACCAGTATGAACTTGAGCCATATTAATGATGGATAATGTTCATGGCAGGCACCCTTTCAGCTTGAATGATTTGCAGAAGTTTTTGCCCTTTTCCAATTCTTTTTTTTTTAAATCTCTACCTCTGTCTTAGAATCAATACTCAGTATCAGTTCCAAATAGAAGAACAGTAAGGGCTAGGCAATGGGGATAAGTAACTTGCCCAGGGTCACACTACTGAGGCCAGATTCAAACCCAGGACTTCTCATCTCTTGACCTGAACCTCTGACCACTGTACTACCTAGCTAATCCTCCTGTTTTTTTTAAACCCTTGCTTTCTGTCTTAGAATCAATACTGTGTATTGATTCCAAAGCAGAAGAGTGCCAAAGGCTAGGCAATGGGGGTTAAGTGATCACACTGCTAGGAAATATCCAAGGTCAGATTTGAACCCAAAAGTCCTTCTGACACAAGTCTTGGACCTTTGACCACTGTGCTAAAGAGTTGCCTCTCCTATATCTTTTTATAAAACATCCTCACTTCTCCATTCTGCCCTCTGGCAGCTAGCCTCACACCAGGCTGTCTGAGGGACGTGAGTGGTGTGTATCTGCATGTATCTGTGTGCCCTTCCCAGCATGCCACATGTATATCAGACTGTCACACCACCAAAAGCTATTGCAGGAAGCTGTTGGCAAGCCCTCCAGAGCCAGAGAGGGCAGGAATTGCTTTGGCAGGAGGCCATGTACATTGTGTATCTGGAGTCCGTGTGCTGAATGGTGTCTCTCAAGAGAAGCTGGCGCCTTTCTTAGAGCTCGATTGAGAACGAGAAGGAAGGAGAAGTTAAGCTGCTCTTGTTAGGTCAAGTGGAATTCTCCTCGGGCTTCTTCCCAAGAAAGCAAGGCCATACGTGGTCTTATTCCAAGTGGACCCAGTCCCTGTTGGTTGAGCGCTTAGTTGTTTTCAGGTCTGAGAAGCAAATAGAGCTAAGGTGGAGCTCATTGGCCATGCCAGCAGTCGTCGGTTCAGGGTTTTGCTTGGCTTTGGGGGTGGTTCTTTGTGGCTGCTACTGCATTAAGAGTTTGTAAATGAGTTTCCAGGTTCCCTGCCTTTCTGGTCACCTTGTGGGAGGCCTGGGTCCTGTCCTTTTTGGAGGCTCTTCAGTAGAGGGTAGATCCCATCCTACACTGGGGAACTAGGCTAAATCACATAACACGGTTGTGAGTTTTAAACCAGTAACTCTGTGACTCAATAGAAGAGTTCTTAGCTCAGGATTTCCAGAGCCCCTTACTTGGGGGGGGGGGGTGGAGTATTTTCATTCACCTCTAACTGAAATTTAATATTTTCTTCATTATGAATGTAGAAAATAAACCTCATTGTACAGGGGGATACACTAGACCTTTTCTAATAAATAGGGGTGTAAATCAAGGATGCCTACTCTTTGCATCATTATTTAATTCTAGGTATGGTTCTGAAAATGCCAGCAATAGCAATAAAAGAGAAAGAAATTAAAGACAGAAAGATAGTTAAAGAAGAGATAGCGCCACACAAGAGTATGAAGCTTCACCAGCCTTCCGAAGGGCTCCATGACATCCAGAAATCCATAGAACAAGAGAAATGCACCTGGTGTGGTACTCAGAGCCCTCCCCAGGGAGCCAGGAGGACCTCAGAGACTTGGAAGCTGTCTGTCTTAGGCCAAGTCATTTACTTTTCTGACCCTCTGATCTCTCATCTGTCAAAACAGACAGAAAGTGCCTATTAAGACCTACTCTGTACCAGGCACTGTCCTAGGTGCTGACGATACAAGTACAAAGAGTGAACCTGGCTCTTCAGAAGGCCCTTATATTTGAAAAGTAAATAATAATGGCATTTGTCTCATGGGATTTGGGTGGGGATCTAATGAGATAACCTGTGTAAAGTGCTTCACCAACCACACTATGGAAATGTGAGCTATGTTACACACCTGTGGGATCAGAGCCAAGGACCAGTGGGAAGATGGGGGTAAGATGGCGAGGGTGGGAGAGTGCTTTTCAAAATGTTTGAACAAAGATCTGGGTTTGAATCTAGTCTCTGCTGCTTAACATCTATGGGCCTTAGATTTATCATTTAACTTGTATGACTCAGTTTCCTCATCTGTAAAATCAATGAGTTAGACAAATGATCCCTCCCAAATCTAAATCCTTCGTTCCATAGTATCTATCAAGTTAGAGACATAGACTTAAGTGGGACAGACAGCAATCTAGAATCTAGATGGCCAATCTAGAATCTAGATGGCCTCCCCCTTACTTACTTTTGAAAAAAATTGAAAATAGAGTAAAGGAATTCCACTTTATACCCCCACCACCTCTGCTGCATCCCAGAAAAAGAGAAAGACCTTTAAAAATATTGAATTGTAGCGAAACCTAATTGAACTGATCTAACCATAATGAAATCTTGTTACAATCAGTAAAAAGTATTATAAAAGGGCAATTATATTTTGTTTATTTATTTAAAACCCTTGTGTATTGATTACAAAGCATAAGAACTGAAAGGGCTAGACAATGGGAGTTAAATGACTTGCCCAGGGTCATACAACTAGGAAGTGTCTGGGTCAGATTTGAACCCAGGACCTCCAATATCCAGACCTGGCTCCCAGTCCACTGAACCATTTAGCTTCCCCTTTGAAGGAACAGTGCACAGTTTTAAAGGCTCATCCTTCCTGTTACTCAGGCATAAAACGTCCCTCTCTATATCTAATTGCCCCTTCTTTTGCAACATCTCCCATATCTGTCCCATTCTCTTTACTCAGACTACCTCAGAGGAATGGAACCACTATAGTCTAGGCTCCTGTCACCTCCTGCCTGTAGTAGCATTAGAGTCTCCTAAACACTCCCCCTGCCTCCATTCTCACCCCATCTACAATCCATCATCCAGACAGCCACCAAAAGAATCTTAAGCCTCAGGCACATGGCCCTGTTCCAAAGCCTTCCTTCCATGAATCCCTTTTAGCTCTAAGATAAAGTTCTAACTCCTTCATCTAGTATTCTAGGCCCTCAATTGCTTGTCTGCTCCCATCATTCTAGTCTTGCTTCCTCGAGCTCCCTTTTGCACAATCTAACATTCCAGCCAGATTTTTCTAGCAGCTGTTTCTCAAATTTAACATGCCATTTCTTGCCTCTATACAAGTTCCCCTTCCTTTATTGGAATATTCTCCCTGCTTACCTCTTTCTTTTGGTGTCTTCCTTCCTTCTTTCTTTCCTTCCTTCCTTCCTTCCATTCTTTCCTTCTCTCCTTCTTTCCTTCTCTTCTTCTTTCCTTCTCTTTCTTCCTTCCTTCCTTCCTTCCTTTCTTTCTTTTTCTTTCTTTCTTTCTTTCTTTCTTCTCTCTTTCTTTCTCTCTCTCTTTCTCTCTTTCTTTCTCTCTTTCTTTCTCTCTCTCTCTTTCTTTCTTTCTTTCTTTCTTCCTTCTTTCTTTCTTTCTTTCTTCTTTCTTTCTTTCTCTTTCTCTCTCTCTTTCTCTCTTTCTTTCTCTCTCTCTCTCTTTCTTTCTCTCTCTCTTTCTTTCTTTCTCTCTTTCTTTCTTTCTCTCTTTCTCTCTTTCTCTCTTTCTCTCTTTCTCTCTTTCTCTCTTTCTCTCTTTCTCTCTTCCTCTCTTCCTCTCTTCCTTTCTTCCTTCCTTTCTTCCTTCCTTCCTTTCTTCCTTCCTTCCTTTCTTCCTTCCTTCCTTCCTTTCTTTCTTTCTTTCTTTCTTTCTTTCTTTCTTTCTTTCTTTCTTTCTTTCTTTCTTTCTTTCTTTCTTTCTTTCTTTCTTTCTTTCTTTCTTTCTTTCTTTCTTTCTTTCTTTCTTTCTTTCTTTCTTTCTTTCTTTCTTTCTTTCTTTCTTTCTTTCTTTCTTTCTTTCTTTCTTTCTTTCTTTCTTTCTTTCTTTCTTTCTTTCTTTCTTTCTTTCTTTCTTTCTTTCTTTCCCTTCTCATCACTTCATGCCAGTGTACTGCAATAGATTTCTGGTTGATCTCCCATGTCCCAGGCTCTCCTCACTCCTATCCATCCTCACTCATCTAATAGAGATTTTTTTCTAAAGCATTAGTCTGGTTGACTATGTGTCACACCTCTTTCCCCACTCTCCAGCAACTCTTCATCACCTCCAGGATCAAATATAAAGTTCCCTGTTTGGCATCAAAAGTCTTTTGCAACCATTTCCTTCCTCTCTTTCCTGTCCTTTGGAGCTCTACTTCACTCTGAGCACTCTAGGAGCAGCAATATTGGCCTTCTTCATGTTTCTTGCATATGCCACCCTCTATCCCCCAACTCTATCTATGCCTTCTCCGTGACTGTTCTCCATGCCTAGAATCATCTCCTAAACTCACCTTCTAGCTTCCCTCAGGACTCACCTCAAATCCACCTTCTGTAAGAGGGCTTTTCTATCACTCCCACAATCACCCAGCCAAATTCTTTGAAAACAGGGACCCTCTTGTTTTCTGTCTTCATATTGTTAGTGCCTGTACATAGTAGGTACTTCATACATTCTTGTCACATTGAATTGACAACTAAGGAAAGGAAATATTACTGAATAAAGTTCCCCAGGGGACCTACTTTAATAACTAGAAAAAATAACATAATTAGCGTGTCAACTGTTAGGTGTTAAATGGTGTTTTTAATAAAATGATATTTTTCCATAATTACAAAAAAATAATTTTTAACATTGGTCTTTTTAAATTTTCAGTTCCAAATTCTCCTTTTCGGTCCCTCTCTGTCTTCCCCCTCCCTAAGACAGAGTAAACAATCTAGTATGAGTTTTATACATGCAACTGCGTAAAATGTTTTTCCATATTAGTCTTGTTGTGGAAGAAAATTCAAATAACAACAAATTTAAAAAGTGAACTATAGGATGCTTTGGTCTACATTTAGACTCCATTAGTTCTTCTCTGGAGGCAGATGGCATCTTTCATCATGAATCCTTTGGGATTGTCTTGGATCATGGGATCGCTGTGAAAGGCTAAGCCATCCACAGTGGCTCATCATACAGTCTTGCTGTTACTGTGAACAATGTTCTCCTGGTTCTGCTCACTTCACTCTGCATCAGCTCATGTAAGTCTTTCCAGGTTCTTCTGAAATCTTCCTGCTTATCGTTTCTTATAGCACAACAGTATTGCTTTGCAGTCATCTGCCACAATTTGTTCAACTATTCCTCAGTTTGCAAATCTTTGCCAAAAGGGCTGCCGTACATATTTGTGTCTAAAAGTCCTTTTTCCCTCCCGACCTTGTAGTGAGTGGCGTGGCTACATCGAAGGGTGTGTGTAGTTTTAAAGCCCTCTGGGACAATTCCAAATTGTTCTCTATAGTGGTTGGAGCAGTTCACAACTCTTCAGTTTCTCACATTTCTTCCAAAGGTTGTCATTTGCCTCCTCTATCACATTAGCCGATCTGCTCGCTGTGAGATGTACCTCAGAATTGTTTTGATTTGCATTTCCCTAATGAAGAGGGATTTTGAGCATTTTTTTACATGACTATAGTTTTTATTTCTTCTTCTGAAAACTGTTTGTTCTTATCCCTTGACTATAAAAGTGTGATATTTTTTTTAAAACCCTTACCTTCCTTCTTAGAATCAATACTATGTATTGATCCCAAGGCCAAAGAGTGGTAAAGGCTAAGCAATGGGGGTGAAGTGACTTGTCCAGGGTCACACAGCTGGGAAGTGCCTGAAGCCAGATTTGAACCCAGGATCTTCCCATGTCTAGACCTGGCTCTCAATCCACTGAGCTACCCAGCTGCCCCCAAAAGGGTGCTTTTTGAGGAATTTCCATTGTGCATAAAAGTATTTCTTCCCTTGAGCCTACAAATCAGTCCCCAAATAGAGTTTAAAGAATACATTTACTTAACAAAAGACAGACTTAAGTCCATTCTGAATTAAGTCCTGGTGTACATCCTTGTGGCTGCTATGGAAGTGACCTTGGGTCGGCTTAAACAGAGAGCACAGACTCTCTTGTAAGCAAAGCCTTTGAGTAACAAAACAGCATGGGATAATATACAGGGAGTCAAGCAAGCCCAGCTTCACGTCCTTCTTTGCATGCTTATTTGCTGTAAAACTTTGGGCAAGTGACAACTTCTCTGTGCCTCAGTTCATTCATGTGAAAAATTTGAGCATTAGCCTTGAGGTCCCCTCCAGCTTCAAATCTATGATCTTCCAAGCACAGGAGTGGTCTGTAGGGACGTCGTCCAAGAAGCAGCCGCTCTGTCTGGGTTCATTTGATTAACATTTTTTTAAGTGCTTGAGGCTTATCGTGAATCTGGCACAGAGTGCTAAACTTTTTGAGTCATTGTAACTCATGAACAGTTTCGGGACTGGGCGCCCAGAGTACTCTCTGCCTTCATGGAGAGACTGTTCATATCTACAACATCTCAGATCTCTGAAGTATTCATATACTGAAGAGACAGCTTGGATGGAACACTAGACCAGGAAGCCGAGTTCAAATCCAGCCTTAGACACTTACTAGCCATGCATGGCATGTACCAAATTTAGAATGTTTAAATCATGACCATACTTGGAAATTTAAAATGTATAGATCATAGCCGTGTACAGAAAATATGTGCTGCATAATTCTAATTACATTATTCTGAGAGGCAAAGGAAAAATAGAGAAGATTTCCAGACTCCACTGGAACACAGCGGATCAAGTTGATTAAATCACTAAACCTCTGCCTCAGTTTTCTTATCTGTAAAATGGAATGATAACTCCCAGGGTTGTAGTGAAGATCAAATGATGTAATAATTATAAAGTGTTTTACATAGTACCTCATGCATAGTAAGCTCTATAGAAATGTCAGCTATCGTCATTGTCATCGTCATCATTATTTACTGTGACTTTTTTGCATTTTCAGATAAATAATTTGTGAGCAAGTGTGTTAGGCTATCAGGTAGCTATTACCAACTTCGTCTGGTGTGGCAGAAATAATAATAAATGATTATTGAATGAAGGTGTTACAACTAAAAACCAAACAAATTGTATACACACCCTGCAGGAAATTAAATAACAAATATCTCATTTGCCAGAAATTTTTATTATAGGCTTATTCCTTCTTGTAGTCTTTGATCTCATAAATAACCCTGAAGTGTCTGATCATTCCTTTTGACCCCCTACAATTTCTCATGCTTTGTAATTTTTTTATAAAAATTCTGTGAGTCAATGATTCCTAAGGGAAAAGTTGTAGACTAAGAATGTTTTTAAAAAATGAACAAGTGGTGATTTAAGGAATGAAATAAGGCAGAGAAGAGAATTTTTTTTTAATCCTTAGCTTGCATCATAGAATCAATACTGTGTATTGGTTCTAAGGCAGAAGAACAATAAGGGCTAGGCAATTGGGGTTAAGTAACTTGCCCAGGGTCACACAGTTAGGAAGTGTCTGAGGCCAGATTTGAACTCAGGACTTCCCATCTCTGGGACTGGTCTCAGTCCAGTGAGCACTTAGCTGCCCCAAGAAATTTTAATTATAATAATAAAATGGAAGAAAGTATGTGTAGGAGGAAGGAATATGAAGATCAAGGATCAGACTGACTATTTTTACTTAGTATATTATCATCAGTAAGCCCTCTGTAAATTCAGTTCAATTTAATAAGCATTTTCCCCCCAACAAATTGATCAAAACAAAAAATCAACTTAGCACCCTTCCCTCTTTAAGGAACCAAAATCTTTGCTTCTCAAACACAGATAAAGAGAGCCCAAATTTTTTTTTTGTTTGTTGATGGATGGATGAATGAATTATGTGGCCTGATTTAAGGGATAGCCTCCCTACTATAGCTGGATTACTATGTTCAAGTTTAGATGCTTTGAGAGCTCATCTATTGACAGATTCTTGAGTTGACAGAACTACTCCATCTAAAAGTGATTCCAGAAGGAATGGAAGAAGCTATTGGTATACTCCTGCTGTGAGCTCATAAGACTTTCTTCTGATCTTTTTGATCAACTGATGTCTCATAGCTCTCTCTCTTTTCTTTTTTTCCTTTTTTTTTTAATTTAACATTTTTATTTGGTCAATTTCAAACATTATTCCTTGGTTACAAAAATCATTTTCTATTCCTCCCTCTCCTCTCCCCCCCACCCATAGCTGACGCGCAATTCCACTGAGTATTACATGTGTCCTTGATCAGAACCCATTTCCATGTTGTTGGTGTTTTCACTAGGATGTTCATTCAGAGTCTATATCCCCATTCATATCCCCTTCGACTCATGTAATCAAGCAGTTGTTTTTCTTCGGTGCTTCTGCTCCCACAGTTTTTCCTCTGAATGTGAATAGTGGTTTTTCTCATAGATTTCTCCAAGTTGTCAGGATCACTGCATTGCCACTAATAGAGAAGTCCATTACATTCGATTGTGCCACAGTGTATCAGTCTCTGTGTACAATGTTCTCCTGGTTCTGCTCCTCTCACTCTGCATCACTTCCTGGAGGTTGTTCCAGTCTCCATGGAATTCCTCCACTTTATTATTCATTTGAGCACAATAGTATTCCATCACCAACAAATATCACAATTTGTTCAGCCATTCCCCAATTGATGGGCATCCCCTCGTTTTCCAGTTTTTTGCCACCACAAAGAGCGCAGCTCTGAATATTCTTGTACAAGTCTTTTTCCTTATTATCCCTTTGGGGTACAAACCCAACAGTGTCTCTCTCTTTTCTTTATAATCTAATTACTCATTTGGCATTCAGTATTCCTGAACCCCCAAGGCAGTTTGGAATGGTATCTAGAAATATTCTTTACTCTTCTCCTTGCCTCTCAAAATAAAGTAATTAGAATTTTGCAGCACATATTTTCTATGCACAGCCACGATCTACACATTCTAAATTTCTGTGTATAGACATGATCTAAGCATTCTAAATCTGGCATATGCCATGAGGTTTTTGCCTTGAAAGCAGAGATTCCAGGCTCATGATCAGACCTTTTCTGGAGCTCTGTGGGCCATCGAAGCCTCATCAAATATTGCTTGTGGCATTTCCCCAGACCTTAGGGGAAGGCTGACATCACTTTAAAAAATGGATTTGATGGTTATAAGAGAGGAATAGAGTGCAGATGTGAGTGCCTTATGAAACTGACTCAAAGTAACTGACATCTGGAGCCTTAAGAAAGGGAAGAGCATCTCAGTATTCAAAGTATCACCTCAATGGTTCACAAAACTTGCACCTTAACCAGAAGTTCTCATGCTTTTTTCATTAAACTACCCTTTCAAAGAGCAGGAGACTCCATGGACCACCTATCCTTTTAGCCTATTCCATTGCAGATAAATGTACCATGGGATGCTCTGGCAGCCAAGAAGGTTAATGTTCTCTTTGGCCAAATAAAGAAAAGTACAGTGGTCACAACAATGGTGGTGATCATCTCCCTGCAATGGATTATCTGTCACATAGTAGTCGCTTAATCAATTATTCTTGACTAATTGATTGACTCTATCTTGGTTGGACCATAGTATTATATCTCATTTGGGGAAAAAAGCCACATAATCTAGGCTAATTCCAGAAGAAGGTAACCAGGATAGTCAAATGACTGAAGATTATTTCATATAAATCAATCAACCAACAAGTATTTATTAATCACCTACTATGTGCCAGGCATTCTGCTAAATGCTGGGGAAACTGACAAAAAAATGAGACAATCTCTTCTCTGAAGTAGTTTACATTCTGCATGTAAAGATCTGTTAAAGGAAAGGAGAGTGTTTAGTTTGGAGAAGGGAAGTCTCAGAAAGGACACAATAGCTATCCTTATATGTATCCGAAAGATTGACGTGTAGACTAGGGATTAGAGTTTTTCTTGGTCTCAGAGAGGAGAACTAGGATCAATTGAATGAGGTGGAATTGCAAGGTAGGAAGATTTCAACTGGATATAAGGCAAAATGTGCTAAAAATTAGAGATGACCAAATGGATGGCTCATGATATGAGGAAGACTCCTTTTTGCTGGGGATTTTTGAATAAAGACTCAGTCAATACTTATTAAGATATTTTACATGGGGGGCAGTTATGTGGCTCGGTGGATTGAGAACCAGGCCCAGAGATGGGAGGACCTGGGTTCAAATCTGACCTCATATACTTCTTAGCTGTGTGACCCTGAACACTTAACCCCAATTGCCTAGACCTTACTGTGTTCTAATGCCTTGGGACCTCAGTGCACAGTATTGATTGTAAGATGGAAGGTAAGATTTTTTAATTTTTAAAAACACATTTTTGAGATGCTAAATATAAGTAGATATAAGTGAGATTTTATGACTTCTCAGTTCCTTTTCAATTCTAAAATTTTGTGATTGATGATATTGCCTTTTATGAAATATTTATGAGGAATGATTGGATTAACACAGGCTAAGGACTCAAGCTATACCAAGATTTAAAGGAACCTTAATGGGAGACTCTTGGGCCTCAATCCAGTATTGATACGAGATAAAATCTAGTTTTTATTAGTATAAGTAAATTCTTCATTAAATGTCATTCATTCATTGAATCTCTACTTTTACAAGACATCCACTGTTCTGGGTCTTTGTCTTCTCTAAGCTTATAGTCAAATAGGGAATAAGAAACCCTAATTTACCATTCTTCAGAGGGATCTAAACTCTGTCCTGCAGGTGTTAACCTTCAGAGTGGTTAGTCTTAGGGAGAAAATCATTTGCATTTTTTCCCCCATTAGAAATAACCACTGAGGTTTATTTGCATTTTGTGGCTTCCCAGGTAGAAATAATGGCTTCTTTGATGCATTTGAACTACTACGTGAACTACTACATGACTTCCATGTGCCCTTTGAAGTCCAGAGTAATAGCAATTCTAAGAAAAACTGAAGGTCTTGAAAAATTGCCTTCTGTACATCACGAAAAGCTTCTTGGAGCTCAACTGCTTTGGTCTACTTACCCTTATACTGGACAATGAGATGATGACAGATCCTCAATCTATATATTTTTATTTCAGCTGGTGGGGACTTTGGAGGTCCTCTAGAACCAAAGTTCTTAGTCTTTTTTTTTTTTTTGCATCACAGCTCCCTTTGGCAGTGACAGGTGAAGTCTATAGACCCCTTTTCAGAATAATTAATGTTTTTAAATGCATAGAATAAAATGCACAGGATTACAAAGAAGACCAAAGTACAATTATCAAAGTATATTTTTAAAATAAAATAAATTTTATTTAAATATTCAAAATATTTTTATTTATATATTTATTAATTATATATTTATTTTTTATATTTTATATTTATTTATATATTATATTATATTTTTATTTTATTTATATTTTAATATTTAATACAAATAATTTCATTTTACATTTTACAAATGAGGGAGGAAGGCCCAGAGAAGTTAAGATGCTCCCAAAGTCACATTGGTAGTAAGTAGTGAAACTGGGATCCATTGGAGTAGGTCATCGCTATGGTCTCTTACAGCTCCAAATTCGATGCTCCAAAGGTTCACAATGCAAAATGAGAATGCTGATAGTAAACACGATGGGCAACTACTGACCGCCAGCTATGGGAAGAAAGGCTGGAGGGGAAGGAGGCAAGCCTGCTTGGAATCCCCAATGCCAGCCATGAGTTGGTATGAGCAGAGCTTCTTCTTCTGGCCAATGCCGGGTTTCACTTTTGTTCCCTATCAGAGAGCGATCATCACCGTCCCCAGCCTGCCAGGACTGGATGAACAATGTCTTCCACGTTAAGTGCTGGTTCTGCCCTTGCTTGTGGCCAAGATCCAAGAATGCTTGTGCAAGCGAGTCTCTATTCTAGATAAAAAGTTGCAAGGAGTCCTCAAGCAATAGAGATATGGCTGCTCCTTCCCTAGAGATTAGAGCCAAGCAGTGAAAGCCTTCTGAAAATGAATCTTGGCAATTGTGCTCATCAGACATACCTCAGACAGTTCAGTTAGGGTTCGGGGTTTTTTTTTCCAGAGTCACCTGGTCTCCCAACTGTTAGATTAGGGTTCTGTATCCCAGAATGCCCTGAGCCCATTATAAAAATATGTTGTAGCCTAGCCTTCTGAACACATAATTACCAAGCTGCCATTGCTGACACAGAAACCACTGTGCAGTGATGTGGTTTAGAAAAAAAGTGAGGCATTTCTCCAGGATGAGAACTGAAAATGAAGACTAAAGGAAAAACTAAAACAAAACAAAACAAAAATCCCAGCTTCCCTTTCACGTGGTTCTGATGCTCATGGGAGATAAGTGTGTTTACAGGCTGTAGGACACAATTCCTAATGTATACCTGCCTTGAGAGGCTGAGACTGACTCATCAAATTCTATTTATTTATATATTCACAGTTAATTAGACTAATTAATCCAGGCATTAATTTGTTTATTTAATTATTCCTAGACATAAACAAGTGATCTCTGTCACTGATACATACTGGCCGCATGACCCTCAGTGAGTCGCATCGCTCATTGTTCCAGGAAAACCTCTAAGACTAAATTTTAGCAAAAGAGGTGCCAATCTACATTGGTAGAGAGAGCTTCTTCCTCTGGCAGTTCCCTATATAAATGAAATTGCAGGTCTTCTCATTCACTCACTCATTCATTCATTCATTCATTCATCTGTTATTGAAAGCTAGCTAATTTCTGATACCGCTTTTCTTTTTTTAATGTATATAGTTGATTAAAAACAAATCGTTTACAGTTTTATATTGTTTCTTATACAACTGCCACTTCTCCATAGTCATCCTCACCATATTCCTGCTCCAGGAACCTTTCTTTCACTTCTGACACAGAAAAACAACAAATCAGAACAAATTGACTGGTGAACTCAACTGAGGGCATATGCAGCACTCCCTGCAGTCTATCACCTCTCACCTAAGAAACAGGATGTGGATTTCACCATTGCTTCTCCTCTGGAACTAAGATTAGACATTATGGATAATCTGAATCCTAATGTTTTGGGTACTTCCCCCCCCCAGGCAATTACATTTGAGAGGGGGAGAAAACACAAAATAGGGATCCCTTTTTTCCTTCTTTTCTACTCCACTTATCATTTGTGACACTGGGCAAGTCATTTCACCCTGTTTTCCTCATTTTCTTCACCTGTTTTTAAAAAAATATCCTCATCTTCCATTTTAAAATTAACACTGTGTATTGGCAGAAGAGCAATAAGGGCTAGGCAATGGGGGTTACGTGATTCATTTAAGGGTCACACTACTAGGAAGTCTCCTGAGGCTAGATTCTCATCTGTGGGTTTTTTGGTTTGTTTTTTTTTAATGAGCTAGAAAAGGAAATGGCCAATCATTCCAGTATCTTTGCCAAGAAAATCCTAAATGGGGTCACAAAGAGTCAGACACAACTGAAATGATTCAACAACAGGAGAGACAAGACTTGAACTCAGGGCTTCTTGGCTCCAAGGCTAGCTCCATGCTTCTTTTCCCTGGGAAGAGAATGATGATGATGATGATGATGATGATGATGATGATGATGATGATGATGATGATGATGATGATGATGATGATGATGGGGCAAAACAATGTCTTAGAGAGAGGATGGGTCAGAAAGCCCTGCGTATATCCTGGCCATATGACCCTGAGCAAGTCTTTCGGTAATTCTTTAGGACTATATGTTAAGACAAGCTGCCAGTCTGGATCAGTGGATGGAGTTTCCCCACCACTTCCCCCATACTAGTGAAAAAACAAATTCAGACCCACCTCAATGAATATAATACTAAAAACTGGATTTTATAGCACTCAAAGACTTCTAAAGCTTAAGTACTTACTTAGGGGTTGTAAGAGTTAGTGTTAGAAGGGACACTGAAGTTTCTCTAGTGTTGGTCTGTGAACTGAACTGAGGATTTCTGAACTTAAACTTCGAAAATGATATTTCAACTTAAATGCTTTCCTTTCCAACTCTAGGTATCTTATTTTATTTTTAACATTTAAATTTAAATTTAAAATTTTAATATTTAAATTTAAAACATTTTATTCTGCAAGGGAGTCCCTAGGCTTTACCAGCTTGTGAGAGGGGTCCAAAATACACCCCCCCCCAAAAGATAAGACTGCTGCTAGCTGCCATGTACCAGCTGAAGTCACTCGCCCAAGAGTACATGGCTAGTAAATAGCTAGAATTTCAATCTGAAATTGAAATTGGTAGACTCTAAATTCAACATTCTTTTTACTCGGCAGTTTTTGTGTTTGGGTGTGGTTGGGTTTTTGGTTTGTTTTTAGCGTTATTGCCTAGTCCTCCTGAGTGAATCTGGGCCAGGGAATCTGGAGGTTAAATCTTAATGGGTCCAGGGCTTCCCGGGGTGTAGATGTTACCACATAGGCTCGGTGAACAAGGGAACTATAACATTTGGGTGTCCAGTGCTGCCATGGAGCTAAGTGGGTTTTGCAACTGGGGTTCAAAACCTTTGAATCATTGTGGACCCTTTTTAACAGTCTGGCACAGCTATGGACCTGGTCACCAATAAGAAAGACCCTTATGGCTGGTTACCTCCTCCTGGTGCCTTTTTTAATGATTGACTCTCCAAAAAGCATAACCTCCTTTTAGGTTTATTCTGCATTATTCCTAACATTTTCTCCATCGTGTTGTTAAGTCTAGACAATCAACAAGCAGATAAACCGAGTTCTGGTTCGAAGCATTTGCTGATTTCCAAGGTGTAACTACTCACACTGAAAACAAGTCAGTTCAAGCATGCTCCGGCACACCCTGGCCTCCTTTCTGCCCAGAAATTGTTCCTGTGACCCAGAGGGCACATTTGTTAAGCATCTAAGAAGTCCTGAAATGCCTTCTCATACGAACCTTTATGTAACTTCTGTTTCAGTGAAACTATAAGCTGTTTACCACCCCTGGAACTCAACAGATGTTCCCTCCAGCTCACGGGGTCAGTTTCTGTACATACAGAGAGGCGGCCGGCATCCCCGTGTCATAAGGACCTGCCATTTGTTCTTCCCCACCCCAGTGCTCTTCAGGGACAATTTTGACAACCTATCTAATGCCCCTCTGGGCAGCTTGTCTGATGCAAGGGGCTCCGGTCATCAGTACTCTAGCAGCAGCCTGCTGCTCAAGGATTTCCCCATTGGGGTGACTCTGGGGGCCCTATTTTCTTCTTGAAGTTTACAAATTTCTGGAGTGTGTCCTTTGACTTTTATGGCGCCATCAGCCAAATCTCGGACCAAATCTGGATACTTTCAAGTTTATTCACTGCCAACCCCACTGCACTATTCTATTACCTCCTTTTCCCTGTCCTCTGTTACAAAGCAAACCAATTATATTCACTCCACTTATCAAAATATTTTTAAAAAGCAAACAACCCAAGGTTATGGGCCCTGCCCTCTGGTTTAATAACTCTTTCACTGGAGGCTTTCCGATGACCCTTTTAACTCAAAATCATATATTCCCTAGGACACCCGAGCTTTGCAAATCTTCAAATGCTATGGAATTGCTTATTGTTGTTACTGTTCATTATAGGGACGTTCTAGACTCATGATTCCTAGGAGAGAATCTTTTTCATTTTCTTTATCATGGACTTGGAGAACCTTGGGTTTCTCAGGGAAGGGCAAGACTTCTGGGAGTATGAGGGATGGCTGTGGTCATTAGATTCCTAAAATGGGAGCAAGAGTTAACAGGTCCACTATCCCTTACATTTCCAGGGAAAAGATGAGAGATAACAGATCTTAGATCTGGATGGAGTCTCAAAGGCTTAGGCTAGTCCCCTCATTTTACAGAGAAGGAAACTGAGGTCCAGAGAATTGAAGGGATTTGGCCAAGGTCCCACAAGTATTGAGTGGCAGAACCAAGATTTGAACTTAGATTTCATCTTGGTTCTAGGTTTAGAACCCTTTTTACTGTATTCTAAAACCCTCCTAGGTTTTAGAACTTTCTGGAAGTTTGGAATTTTCCCCTTTTGGTTGTTACTCGGGGTTTCCTTCAAGTTGCTATCAGTAAATATCTTCTGAAAAAATAAGTTATGCTTGTTCTAGAGATGTCTTGGTAGAGCAGAAAATTACAGAACTTGTAGTCAAGAAATAAGGCTCCTGTAGAAAAGCAAAAGCAAAACCTATGACATCACTTATCACATGTGTATATGGGGATGCGATTTGGGGTTTTGGCTTTTAAAAATTGCTCTATAGCAAAAATGAATAATATCGAAATAGGTGTAAGTGACAATGTTTGTACAACCCAGTGGAATTGCTTGTCGGCTCTGGGAGAGGGAAGGGAAAAGGGGAGAGAAAGAAAGTGAATCATGTAAACATGGAAAAATATTTTAAAAATAAAAATAAATTTAAAAAAGGAAAGAAAGAAACAAGGCTCCTGATCGCAGTTCTACTTCTGACCCTGGTGGTACAAGTCACTTAAGACTAATCCTCAGTTTTCTCATGCGAGTAACTAGAAACTTTTGGAGGCAGAACTTGTCGTTGGCGTTGTGTCCCCAGCATTTAGCCCACTTTTTAACACAGTAGGCCTTTTATAAATGCTTATGGATGTGAGTTAAATCTGAGGACGGAGTAGAGGATGCCTAAGGTCTTTTTCTTCTAGCTCTAAATGCTCTCTTAGAAAGATGTTTAGAAAACTTCTTAGGAGGAGGCCATCTACCAAGACTTGGGATCCTGGGTCAGAAGATAGGGAATATCACCATACATGGATCCTGCTTTAAAGTACATTTTGTACTTTGGGAAGAACTAGGTGGCCCTAAGCCCCATACCCCACTGAACCCCTTTCCTGGCCTATTATGGTATTTTTTTTTTGTGCTCTCTGGACTATTATTTGATTTTCCTTTCAACTTTGGTCTTGGTTCAAAGGCATCAGTGCTTGCTGTCTCAGCAGGAAATGTCTGCAGGTCCTTCTCATGGCTTCCTATTTGGTATTTGCAATAGACATAGATGGACATTGACAAGAATTCAAGATGGTGGTGATTTTTCATTCTTGATAAGGGCCACACCTGGCATTTGTACTTTTATCTTTGTTTTTAGAAGATGCATCTTGGGGGCAGCTGGGTAGCTCAGTGGATTGAGAGCCACACCTAGAGATGGGAGGTTCTGGGTTCAAATATGGCCTCAGACATTTCCCAGCTGTGTGACCCTGGGCAAGTCACTTAACCCCCATTGCCTAGCCATTATTGCTCTTCTGCCTTAAAGTCAACACACAGTATTGACTCTAAGATGGAAGGTAAAGGTTTAAAAAAAGAAGAAGAAGATGCATCTTGAAGGAACTGATAAAAAGTTTTGGTTTTTGGTAATAATAACTATGGATCATTTAAAAAACCCACAAAATTATTTATTAATATGCATTTATTTTCAGTCATTTCCAATTCTTCATGACCCTGTCGGGTTTTCTTTCTTTCTTTTTTTTTAAACCCTTACCTTCTGTCTTAGAATCAATACTGTATATTGGTTCTAAGGCAGAAGAGCAATAAGAGCTAGGCAATGGGGGTGAAGTGACTTGCCCAGGGTCACACAGCTGGGAAGTGTCTGAGGTCAGATTTGAACCTGGAAAAGTCACTTCACCCCCATTGCCCAGCCCTTACTGCTTTTTAAAAAAATCGAAACTCTTACCTTCTGTCTTAGAATCAATACTGTGTGTCGCTTCTAAGGCAGAAGAATGGAATCATGTAACATTGAGCCAATCAACAAATCCTCTGCATTCATTTATTGAATATAAGCTACTGTGCAGGCAATATGAGGACACAGAAAGATGAAGGAGTCAGAATGTACAGTCGAGTTCGGTGACAAAGAGAACTAACCTTTTGGGGTGGGGATGGCAGGTTTGTAAGGAGGAAAGAAGGCGCACAACTCATTCTTAGCCCATTGCGAAGGATGCATTATGGATCATGAAAATTCAATTTCCTTTCTCCATTGGCCAACAATACTATTCACTTATTGTAGGACCATAAACATGGTGCTGGAAGAGACCATAGAGGCCACTCAGTCCATTTTACAGATGAAGAAACTGAACAGGTGAAGTGACTCACCCAGAATCGCACAGCTAGCCTGAAACCAGATGGAAAATTAGGTCTTCCTGACTCCCAAACCAGGGTATTTTTCTGTTTACTGGGGAGCTCCTCACTTTCATTCTGTTTGAAACTATGTTAATAGTCAAATCACAGATCCTCACTCAGAGTTCATCTGATCCAGCCCCATTGTTTTCCCTACAAAGACACAGAGACCCCGGAGTTTATGAGACTTGCAAGTAGTAAGTAGCAGAGTCTGGGTTTGAGGCAGCTAGGTGGTTCCGTGGATAAAGTACCTGACTTGAAGTCAGGAAGACTTGAGTTCAAATCCAGCCTCAGACAACTGTGCTACCCCAGGCAACTCACTTCATCCTATTTGCCTCAGTTTCCTCATCTGTAAAATGAGGATGATAACAATAATAATAATAATAATTCCTTCCAGGGTTGTTGTGAAGATCAAGTGAAACAATATTTTGTAAATCACATAGTAGGTGCTTAATAAATGCTAGCTATGATTATTATCATTATTACATTAATCTAGATCCTCTGACTCCTAATCTAGCACTCTTTCCACTGTTTGTCAAATAGGGTAAAGATAGAAAAACTGATTCTTTTTTTTTAATTTGGAAAATTATATTTAATGAGATGATTTAGACTATTTTTCCATGGTTACAAGACTCATGCTCTTTCCCTCCCCTCCCCTCACTCCCTTCCCATATCTGACACCCAATTCTGCTGGGTTTTACATGTGTCATTGATCAAGACCCATTTCCATATTATTGATAATTGCACCAGGGTGATCGTTTAGAGTCTACATCCCCCATCCTATCCCCATCGAACCATATGATCGAACAGTTATTAGAAAAACGGATTCTTAATCCTGGGTTAACGTGAGGCGTGACTCCCTGCAAAAAACCCTCAAAAACCAAAGTGTGACCATCAGTGCCCCCAAACACACGCACATGCACACACACACACACACACACACACACACACACATACACACTCTTGCCAGTCTGGGTCTTTTTAATCCATTTCCAAAGACTTTCCTGCTGGAAGGATCCTTTTCAAATGTGACAACACAGTCCCTCTGGCCCCCAGTGGGTACCCCGTGGGCTTTCCTGCATCTTTCTGGGGCCAACGAGATAGCAGGGTCTGCCCAGCCCTGGTGACATCATGCAGAATGGCCCTGACCCCCGGGAGCTCTGGGCAGTGGCCCAGCACCCTGGGAATTTGCCCAGTCTGAGGCTGATTAAGCAGCAGGCTCCCACTTGAGATTCTGTGGGGCCTCCCTGGCTTCTGGAACAACTGTGGGCTCCGTGGTCCTCGCAGCCACCACCAGGGGCTCAGAAGTGCCATCTGCCTCGGCCAACAGAGGCTCGTGCTCAGCCTCCGATATGCAGGTCTCGGTACACCCTCTAGTGTTCTCCCGCACAACAGGCTTCCTTTGGGGAGATGCTCTCTTGCCTCCTTCCCATTCATCCTGGAAAGTTGGGCCACTCGTGCACAATTGATTCCCCACAGCAAGAACTCAACAGCAGGCAAAGACGTGGCCTTCTGCATGCTGATGCTCGAGCCCGAGCGGCTAATAGAGGAATCATCTTCCTTTCAATGCCTTACACTGGCTTTCAGAGGGCAAAATATTTGACTTTCTTTAATGTTTACTAAGGCCAGCGAGAGAGGGGATGCAGTGGATAGGAGTCAGGAAGACCTGAATTCAAATTGGGGCTGTGTGACCCTGGGCAAGTCACTTAACACCTGCCCGCCCAGTTTCTTCACCCTTCCCAGGTTACTGTTCTGTAAAATGGGAATAATAATAGCACGTAGGTGTGCAGCTAAGTAGCAAAGTGTATAGAGCCTGTAATCAAGAAGACCTGAGTTCAAATCCAACATTAGATACTTATTAGCAGTGTGACTCTGGGCAAGTCACTTCACCCTGTTTGCCTGAGTTTCCTTATCTGTAAAATGATATAGAAGAGGAAATGACAAAAAGAACCAGTCATGACTGAAATGACTGAATGAAATGTTTCCTAGCAATGTGCATGGTGCTGGTTAAAATCTACAGGCGGTAATAATGATAGTAATAATAATAGCTAATATTTATAGTTTCTGTCGTGTGCCAGACACGTGCTAAGCCCTTCACAAATATCCCCTTTGATCTTCACAACAATTCTGTAGGGTAGATGCTATTATTATCTCCATTTTATGGTTGAGGAAAATGAGGCAAATCAAACAGAAATTAAGTGACTTGTCCAAGGTCACACAGTTAGGCAGTTTCTGATGCTAGATTTAAACTCAGACCTTCCCGATTCTAATGCTCAGGGCTCTATCCCCTGTACCACTCAGCTTAAAAATGATAATAATTTATAAAATACTTTAAGGCTTATAAATATCAGTTGATCTTCACAACTGCTCTGAGAGGTTGATGCTAGTATTTTTACTCCTATTTTACAGATAAGTAAACTGAGGTTCAAAACAGCTCAATGATTTGCAAGTGTCTGAGGCCAGATTTGAGCCCAAGTCTTTGACTCCAGCCCTGGCACCTTATCCTCTGCATCACCTGGCTACCCATTATTTCTTTACGGAACTACAGAATTAGAAGGGAGGGTAGAGGTTATGCCGTCCATCCTTTACTTGGAACATGAATTCATGCCGCACCAGGGATTCGGGCCCTGGGCTCTGGGACGTGATTGCAAGTTCCTATCTTGGCTTAGATTTTCCCAATCAGGATCCTTTGGAGTTAGTTCACAAAATGTTTTTAGATTAAAAAAAAATCCGCATCCGCATTTTCCCTAAGGTTTGAAGCTACCACCCTACTGGAACCCTAGTACATAGTCATTAAAGCTCTGCCTAAAGCATCTCCAGTGATGATGAACTCACTACTGCTACCAGGCAGTTTTCTAGCACAGCTAGAGCACCAGATTTGATTCAGGAAATCCAGAGTTCAAATCTCATCTCAGACCCTTAGCAAGCCACTTCAACTTGTTCCACCTTAGTTTCCTCATCTGTAAAATGGGGATGATAATAGATAGCACTTACCTTTCAGAGGTTTTCAGGACCAAATGCTAGTAGATGTCAGTGCTTCATAAAAATCTAAGTCTTAACCATTGTTGTGATTATTATTGCTTCATCACTGGGCTATCTCTCCATTTTCAAAGAGCTTTAATCTTTAGAAAACTGCCCCTTGTAACTTCCACTCAGTCTTAGTCACACCCACTAGAGCCACAAATAAAGAGCTCAATCCCTCTTCATTTTTTCTTACTCTGATTTTAGGGGGAATCTAGGGGGCCTCAAAGATCTTTTGTCTTTAGGTATACACTAATTTTTGTTTTTAAAACCCTTACCGTCCATCTTAGAATCAATACTATGTATCTGTTCCGAGGTAGAGGAGAGGTAAGGGCTAGATAGCAGGGGTTAAGTGACTTGCCCAGGGTCACTCAGCTAAGAAGTGTCTGAGACTAGATTTGGACCCAGGACCTCCCATCTCTAGGTCTGGTTCTGATAAGTGCCTACTTGGTGCCAAACGCTGTTTCCTTCTCTGTCAAATGAAGGAATTGAGCTGGGTAGCCACTGAGGTTTCTCCCAATCCTACATGATGGCACGTGTAAGGCAAGGGGCCCACAGCATGGTGGAGATCTGGGTTCAAAGGTGGCCTCTGGAACATGGGATCCCAGACAAACCACACAATCTTTCTGGACCTCCCTTGGTCAAACAAAAGAAAAGTGTGGAGAAATGGCTGAGATGATCTTTACAATCTGGTCATTCTTCACAAATCTTCTGAAGAAGATATTCTTAAAACAGACTCAGGTCTTCTTGAAGAGCAGATTTCTAGGTCTGCCAGTCACTGATAATTCTCCAGTGGTCCTTAAGGGAGGTCCATTTGGCTATTAGTATAAAGACTTTACCACCTCCTGACTTTCCCTACTGGCATTCGCTACATCTGCAAAATATTCTGGCATAGAACAGGGGTGTGCATCTTTTTGTTTCTGTCAATGGCTGCTGGCCCATTTGGTGGGGGGAATCAATGAAAGGGCTAGGCTCAAGTAAAAAAGCAATATATGACTTTTTCTTTTTCTTTTTTTGGGGAGGGAGGGAGAAAAATGTTTGATTCATCGGCTTTCAAAAATCTCAGTTATGAGGGGGCAGCTGAGTGGCTCAGTGGATTGAGAGTCAGTCCCAGAGATGGGAGGTCCTGGGTTAAAATTTGGCCTCAGACACTTCCCAGCTGTGTGACCCTGGGCAAGTCACTTAACCCCCATTGCTTAGTCCTTACCACTCTTCTGCCTTGGCGCCAATACACAGTATTGACTCTAAGATGGAAGGTAAGGGTTTAAAAAAAATCTCAGTTATGCTGCTATGTAATTATTATAAAGATCAAGCTTGCCCTCAAATAGGAGATGGGAAAATGTATCCCTTCCCCTACTTGGCAGAGGTGAAGGACTGTGGGTGTGGATCATTGCATACACTACCAGACCAAAATGATGTATGTGTTAGATTTGTTGAATGAGTTTTTCTTCTTTTTTTCCCTTCTCTTTTGTATTCTTTGCAGCTAGGGTGGCTCTATGAATAGGAAAAGGACATAAAAACAAAGCCTTTGTGGGCAGCTGGGTAGCTCAGTGGATTGAGAGCCAGGCCCAGAGATGGGAGGTCCTAGGTTCAAATCTAGCCTCAGACACTCCTTAGCTGTGTGACCCTGGGCAAGTCACCAAACCCCCATTTCCTAGCCCTTACTGCTCTTCTGCCTTAGAACCAATACATGGTATTGATTCTAAGATGGAAGGTGAGGGTTTTTTTTTTAAGCCTTTGAAAATAAGAATTAAACAATCTTTATTCAGGGACAAGAAACAACAGAATATGTGTGACTTCAGTGTGACTAGTCAAGGGGAAGAAAGAAAAGGAAAAAATGAACTTGGGGTAAGTCAAGAGGAGGGAGGGAGATCCAGAAACAAAGATGGAAACACCACAGTATGAGAGACAGGAAAAAGGAGATAGTAGCTAAGATCAACATCTCCTGCTCACCCAGTCTAACTTTTCTGAACCCTCCTTCCCCCCCCCTTCCACCTCTCAGTCCCCTGCTCTCTACTTTGCTACTAATCCTGTTGACCCAGTAGAAGCCCAGACTCCCCACCAGTCTCCCCAATCCCATAACCACTGTTTTTTTTCCTTCCTCTACCAATGACGCCTTGCTGGAAACTTAGGTCCAGCCATTGGCCAAGGGCCAGTGAAGAGTGCATCATGGAGACACAAACACCGTTGCATAGGGTGCTACCCTCTGTACCTCTGGCCCTCTTTCTGCTGGGTAAACCATCTATTCTCATGCTTTCAGTCATCCCCTCTTGACGTATTTGAACATAAGGCACGGATCCTAAGAATTCTGTCTTTGGGCAGTCTAGAACCAAAAAATAAAAAGGGGAAAAAGTCCAAACGACTTTTCTTTTTGAGTGAACCTCCACTTCCTAAGGTAAAATCATGAAGAGCAAATATCCCTGTCCTTCCTGCATTCTTCTCCTCAGAAGAGGATGGAGCCAGAGGCATCCTTTGCTGGGTTGTTAACTTGGTATTAAGCAAATTAAAAATCCAAGCCGATGTCGCATCAAGGGACTCAAAAAGAGTATAAGCTTCAGTTTGGATCAGAATCCTGGTAAGGAAAAGTTGCATTTTAGTAGAGAACTGATGGTCCCAGCCTCCTAAATACAAGCCAATCCATTTGCTTTAAGGTTATCACTATAACTTAAGGCAACTACTCAGTTTTCTCCTCTGTAAAAATAAAATAAAATAGAGTGAGAAGGTTGGATTGCCCCTCAAGGTTCCTTTCAGCTCTAAATCTACTATCCTATGAAGAGGGAGACATAAATGATGAAGCTCCAATGGGCTTTAAGGGAAATAAATAGTTGTTGTCTTTCAGTTTTTCAGCCACGCGTGGTTCTTTGTGGCCCCGCTGACCATCAGGCCTTTTATTCTTTATTATCTCCCAAAGCCTATCCAATCTCATGCTCCTTATTTTCCTGACACCATCTCTCCAACTCACCCTCTGCCATCCCCATCTTGTTTTGTCTTCAATCTTTCCCAACACCAAGGTCTTTTCCACGGAGTCTTGTCTTCTCATTATGTGGCTCAAGTATTTAAGCTTCAGATTCATATTTGACCTTCTAATCAATAGTCTGAATTAATTTCCTTAAGTATTTATTGATTTGATCTCTGCATCCAAGGGGCTTTCAAAAGTCTTCTCCGCCAATTCGAAATAGTAGAAGTACCTTTATGTAAGAAAGTGCTAAGTGGAAGGCAGTGGCAATGAAAAGAAACTGAAGATGGAGGAGAGAGGTGATAGAAAAAGGTGGGAGGGAATGGAATCCAGGACCCAGATAGAGGGAGATGAACTTTTGGAGATGGAATCTGCCCTTTATCTTGAGCCAGAGCTGAATCTCTCAGCTCTCCCAAGTTGATATACATTTGTTCTGTTTAAGCTGGTAAGTGTTTGGCATAACTATCCAGAGCTATTTGGGGATGCCGCTGTCCCATAATAGTACCCATGGCCCCTCCACACAAGCCATTTTTTAATAGCTAAATAGAGAAGCATATGCACTATAATATCTCATTTTCACCAGAGACACTGAACACCTTTAAGCCTTCCCCCCTTATCTTAGATCAAATTAAAAGAGAGGAAGCCATCACTCTTACCACAGTGCGTGTTTTCTACAATTCAGCTCCAAAAAAATAGGATGTGAGAATGTGAAAAGCAAATTTAAAATCGTTCGGCTTATTTGCATGACTTCCCCATTCAGCACATTCCTTCACTCATCATTCCTTGGAAAAATGTGTTAAATTTTTACCCTACCACATGATGATAAGAAACTGCCAGACAGGAGCAGCTGTTACAAAGGCTGTGTGTATTTTTCTGGGCTTCTTTCACCCCTGAGTGCTTCCTTTGGTCCCCACAGCTGCTGAATATTTCACCGCCTCCTTTTAAAGGGGCAGGGAGGAAGTGCTGGGAGGATGATATATCACACTGGAAGGTCTGAATGACAAGGCCATTGGATCTTGGTGCCAAACTGTTTGCCGGCCTCACACAAAACCTTATTATACTTGAGTCTTATTTCACAACAGTGCCAAAGAATTTCTTTATTTCTTACGGAGAAAAAGTAGGAGCAGGCTTGTGTTTGAATCCATCTCAAGGATATTTGGTTTTGTTCATTTTTCTTAGTTTTCTTTGTTGAACTTATCCTTCCTTTTTTCTCTCTCTCTCTCTCTTTGCTTATGTGTCTTTTTCTTAGGTCGGAAGCTGAGGGGGAAAGCCTTTTATTTTGTTAATGGAAAAGTATTCTGTGAAGAAGACTTCCTGGTGAGTGAGTTGCTGTCATTGTCCTCCTGCCTCTCCCCAAGACCTCACCTTTATCTATTCCTATAGCAGCCCTGAGAAAGAGGATGTTATGAGTTAAAGGCAAAACAGAGAGTGCCCCCATGACCTCATTACCGTATAATGTTACCACCAGATAATACTGCCAGGAGCTAAAGTAGGAATAGCTGTTACATGGGGATGATGGTGAAGATTTCTAGAGAACTTTAAGGTTTGCAAAGTACTTAACCTGGATTTTCTCACTTGGTCCTTACAACCCTGTGAGGTAAGGGGGTGCTATTATGCCCATTTTATAGATTAGGAAAAGAGACTCAAAGAGATTCAGTGAGTCACACAACTAGTGAGTGGCTGAGGCAGAATTAAAATTCAGGTCTTTCTGACTAAGCCCAACACCTATCTGCCTCTATATATCTAAAAACTGATTGGGTATGGAATCAAAGGATGTCAAGAGTTGGATAGAACCTCAACTGGGCTAATTTGGACCTGACCAACAGTTCCTTCCATTTTCTCATCTTTAAAAACAAAGAGGTCATACTAACAGACTCCCAAAATCCCTTCTCTCTCCGGATCTATGATCCCCAACAAGGGCCATTCAGCTTAACTGAAAACCTTCAAGGGATGAGGAACTCACTACTTCCTAAGGCATCCCACTTCTCTTTTGAATATGTTACTATTAGGATGTTTTCTGTTCGTTTTGTTTTACATTGAGCCGAAATTTGTTTCTCTACTTCTGCCCATTGGTCCTGGTTCTGCCCTGGATACCCAACAGAGGGGGTCTGATTATTTCCCTGATCCCATCAGATACCATGAAGGCAGTTTCCTCATCTTCTCTAAATCTTTTCTCTCCGGCTACTACTGCTACTGCTACTGTTACTTCTACTGCTACTATTTACTACTGCTGCTACTTTTGCTACTGCTACTATTTACTACTACTGCTACTACTATTACTTCTACTATTACTGCTACTATAACTACGGCTGCTGCTATGATACTACTGTTGCTACTATTACTACTACTAAAAGTAATATAATAAATAATAATTAACAATAAAAATAACAACAAAGTTTCTGTAGCACCTACTATGAGCTAAGGGCTTTACACTATGATCTCTTTAATCCTCACAACAACA